>NC_092765.1:19255209-19578647 GCF_047496795.1 Chiloscyllium punctatum
TCAGAAAAACTTAATGACAAAAATCAGCTCAATCCCTGGGGTAATTCAGAGTTTGCGTATGCCAGTCAAGGTCCATACACTGATGTGTCTATGACAGAAACATCTAGTAGGACAAATGCTATTTCTGTATAGATTTACCTGATTTATTTTCTAAGCAGCATAGCGCCAAAGCTTCTCGATTTGTGAGGGGGGGGGGGGGGGAAAAAGAGTAGGGTAAACCAGAATGAGATCAGTCATATATGTACTTCCTTTTAAAAAAGCAAAAAGATTCAAATGAGAAAAAGGGAATGGCTTCTTAAAAGTTACCAACCCACCTTTGCCGATGTTAAAGGGAAGGCCAAGAAAATGACATCATCTGCCACATATGACCCAATGCATCAGGAGGGCATATATTAGTAGAATATAACTAAGGGAAAAGGGGCTCACAATGAGAGTTCTACTTGGTGCAGTAAAATTCACCTTTCTAAAATGTAGAAATTACATTTCGTTTGCCAGAATGGATCATCATCATACCAATGCAGAAACTTATGAAATTTAGTTTTTGATATGTCTAATAGTTGCTTTGGTGAACTAGAAATTTAGAGATTAAGAGCTCAAATCTCATCCTGCAGGTTGAAGAATATAAAGCAAAATATTGATTGGGTTGACACAAGGTAAAACAAAATTGGTGCAGTTGTCTCAAAATAAGCAACTGGCTCACTCATAGCAGCAGTCAGGGTAGATCACTTAATTCTGCTTACTCCAGCCTACTTGCTTCTAATCCCACACTACAGTTAATTCTCAAGGCACTCAGGGCAACAAAACAATAAATATCAACCATATCAGCATCATCCACACCCTGGCAACAAGTGTTTTAAAAGAATCCTTCGGGATCTTGTGGCTCAGAGGTAGTATTCCTATCTCTGTGTCAGAAGACCTGGGTTTAAGTCCCACCTGCTCCAGATATGTGTCTTAACACCTCTGGACAGTTTGATTAAAAGGTATCTATGAAGAATCTTAAACTCCCCTACACCAAAGCATCAGATAGAACATGAACAAGCACTATAAAGACACAGTTGCTCAGCACGTTTCCACAAATAATTCAAATCCTCCCCACCTGATCCACTGGATTAATACTTTATAATATTTATAATCAGCAAATCTCAGGCCCTAGTATTATCAAAGTTAAAAATGGGTCCTTGGCCACACGGCCATCCGTTGTCAATCACCTGTCATTCACCTCCACTTGAATTTCTCACTCTTTGCGTCCTTGAACTGCATAGTTGCTAGGCCATTGCAGAGGGCAGCTAAGAGTCAACCATATTGTTCAGGATCTGGAGTCTCACATGTGTTAGACAAAAAGCAAATTTCCTTCCCTATAGGACACTGCTGAGCCCACTGGGTTTTTACAACAATTAAGGACAGCTTCATGGTCACCATTATTGAGACTACCTTTACATTCCAGATATTTTAAACTGTACTCAAATTTCACCGTCTACTGAAATTTCACCTCGAGTCCCACGTCATCAACCAGCACTTCTAGATCTGGCGGTATTACCACTATCTCCCAGTTGTTCCAAGTACCTTTCCACCCAAACATTTACCAGAACATTGTCTGAAAAGACTTCTACGTATTCAAACTAAAATGAGTTTTATGTAAAAATAACAGACCATAACATCAAGCAACAGGGAACATGGCATTTGAAAAGTAACAGAAAAGTAAATGGATAAAGGGAATAACATTTCAGTGGACAGCTCCAAATGAACTTTTAGTTGTTGGATGCGTACAGGAGAATGAACAGCCTGTGCTGCCATATGATTTTGTTTCTGAATGGTTGTTGGTCTGGTCTGAAGTGTTAACTCATTTTTTTTTCCAGCACATACAGCATTTGTTTTCCTCCATATGCTTTACTGTGTGATTTTTTTTTCGAAACGCAGCTCTCCATCGTAATTACGGAAAGAAAGCAGAATTTGCATACAAAGATGAGGTTTTTTTTTTAAAAAGTAACACTTGTAGAATGATAAACACTGGCCAGGACATAGAACTTCCTGCACATATTCTGAGTGTATCATTGGAACCTTGATACCCATCTGAAGAGGTACTTTAACTTTTCAACTCTGACCAAGCAAAGCATTGCATTGGGGTAACAAACTAACTTTTGTGCTCAAGTCAATGGGCAGAGACTTGAACCCACAAATGGCTGGAATTTAATTTTCAAACGAATTATATATTTTTTATTTGCATGTAAGACATATTAAAGCTGGTATGTGAATAGTTGGGGTCAGGGCCCCAAGGGGCTTGGTGAGCTGATACAGCAATGGCCATTGTGGAGCTAACACCAAATTCTAAAGGTTGTCCTACCACTTTAAAAATTCTCAGTGCAGTGTCAGGACAAGTTTCAAACTCTGGAAAAGTGTCAGAGGGAAAAGGTCTAGGAAGCATTATATTTATGTATTTACATTAATGCTAATACAAGCAAAACAAATTTAATCTATTGAGCTCAAAGGGGCTGGCAAAAGCAGGAGGGGGGAAACATAGGGGACCTGTGAAAGATTGGGGGGTGGGGGAAAGAAGAACACATGCCACCTGCAGATATTTGTGTGTGGGGGGGGGGGAAGAAGAGTAAAAGAGAGAAGAGCAGAGAAGAGCACCTGCAAAACTGGGGAGACCAGGCACTTGCAAAAACAGGGTTGGGGGGGTACAGGGCACTGGCAAAACTGGGGGGGGGGGGGAAGAGAAGAGATCACAGGACACCTGCAAAAACCGGGTTGGGGGGAGGAGAGAAATGACGACACAGGACACCTGCAAAAACAGGGGATAGGGAGAGGAACACAGACCTGCAAAAACGGGGGGGTGGGGGCAGACACAGGACACCTGCAAAAACAGGGTGGGGGTTGGAAGCACAGGACACCTGCAAAAACGGGGGGGGGGAGACACAGGACACCTGCAAAACATGGGGGGGTTGGGAAAGAGGAAGAAGTCAGGGCATCTGCAAAAATGGGGAGAACACAGGACATCCGGAAATGGGGGGGGGAGGGGAAGAGAAAGAGACAGGGCACCCGCAAAAAAAGATGGGGGAACACAGGGTCGCCCGGAAAAAAAAGGAGGGGGTGGGAAAGACACAGGGTCACCCTGAAAAATGGGGTTGGGGTGGGGGCGGAAGAACAGTGCACCTGCGAAAATGGTGGGGGGTGGGGGGTGGGGGGGAGGGAGAAACAGGGCATCCGCAAAAAAAAAGAGGGGAACACAGTGTGTGTGGGTGGGGTGAGTTTCATTGCGCTTGGTCTCCTCAGGATTTCCGACGGGGGCCGTGGAGCGCAACAGAGGCGACGCCTCAATCCCTGCGCTTTCGGCGTTGGTGCTGTCCCCCCCTGTAATGGTTCCATATGAAAATGTGAGAGGATATTGTGAAGCTCTGTCTAGTCTGATGTCTGAGGGTGACGGCCAGGCTCCAGACCTTCACTGGGGAGGGGAGGGGAGGGGAGGGGAGGGTGTCTGAAGCCGGTAGGCCTCACACCCCACCCCACCCCCGAACCCCCAGCACAGGATCCTTACCCATGCTGGACCGGCTGCAGCTGCAGGATGACCTGGGTCTTGCTCTCCTCGGAGCTCTCCCCCTCTAGGCTTGCGGGCTCGGCCTTCACCACCACCACATCCCCGACAGGCACCGCGTTCACCTCCGCCGCGTTCGCCATTTCTTCGCTGCCTCGCCCTCCTCCTTTTGCTCGCTCCCAACGATCGCTCGCTGACTGCTCCGACGGGGGAGGGGGAAGGAGGGCCTGCGGGGCCTAGAGGCCCACCCGCGGGCTCTGGGCGCCGCTGAACAAACCGAGAAATGGCCGAGGTCCCGCGGTCTCTACTTCGGCGCTTTTCCGTCACCAACGTCTCCCTGCCAGCGTCGACGCGTCGTTACGCCATCACGTCCACGGCGGCGCGTCACCGTCACGTGCCTTACGCCGCCTTCCGGCCCATCCTGAATTGTGTCGACTCAGAATTCCGCCATCTTTCAAACTGGCAAGGGTCACGTCATTGTGCAATAACATTGCTGGAGAAACTTAAAAATCATACAACATCAGCTTTCGAGGCGCTACCTCTGGATCAGGTGGTCCTCATAAGCTAGTGCTTCCAAATAAGCCTGTTGGATGATAACGTGGTGTTCGCAGACCTGCTGAGTTTCTCCTAAATTTTCTAGTTCTGTTTTTGTATCAATTTTCCATCACTTGCAGTTTTTTATTTCTCCATATTTCAAGTGTTCATTGCGAGATACAATTCACGCTTTAACAATTTGAGATCCTTTTTAAAAATATGTATTTGGAAATATTTTAATATCCTTGAACCAGAATATTTTTACCTCATATTAAGAAAAGTTTTTTTTAAATTCCAATTCTGGTTTCGAAACTTACTGTTTCTTTCTCCACAGATGCTGCCAGAGTTTCTTCGGCATTTTATTTTTACTTCAGATGTCCATTATCCGCAATCTGTTACTTTTAAATATTTTTTCTCGATATTTTCTGTTTTGGCGTTCATTGTAAAACTCGAGTTCTCCGATTCTTAAGTTCTAATGTTGAAAAAAAATGAGTAAAATTTGTTAGAAACATAGAGCCAGCTCAAGTTGGTGCCTCAAAAAGTTTCTGTAGAACATTTTTATTGCTTGTCTGATGATTGTATTTTCCAAAAAAATCTATTCAATAGATTATCTGATCATTATTACGTTGCTCCCACAGTACCAGCAACATTTCCTATTTTATAACTGTGATTTCTGTTACATTGTGACAGTATAGTACTCGTAAATGAGCGAGGAACTAAATGTTACATATTATGTATCCTCTGTGTCGCATTCACTGTCCCACGTGTCTAATAACAATGCATCAATCTATGAAGTGCACAGAGAGCAGGAAGAAATGTTAAGTTTCAGCACTGAGTCGAAAATATGACTGTTTCTAACTCATGGAAACCAGAATAAGTAACAATTACAGTCCAAAAAATACTAAATTATCTGCTTTGACCAATGTACAAAATGCAACAGAAATGTTTTTATTTCATTTCCTCTATGCTGGGAACATTTGCACGTGACTACATTCACCTTGTGTGACGGAACAAGTCCTTTTTTTTATCCATATCTTTTGCATATGAACTACATTAAAGGAAATTATAAACGCACAGAATGCTGCAGAAACTCAGCAGATCTGGCAACAATGGAGAGAGAGAAAGTCTGGAATGACTTCTTCATAAGACTTCCAGAATTCCAGCATGTGCTGAATTTTGCTTTTATTAAAGGAAATTATATTTGTCATAGAGTCATACAGCATGGAAACAGACCCTTCGGTCCAATTCGTCTGCGCCGACCAGTTATCCTAACCTAATGTAGTCCCATTTGCCAGCACTTGGCCCATATCCTCCTAAACCCTTCCTATTCATATACCCATCCAGATGCCTTTTAAGTGCTGCAATTATACCAGTCTCCATCATTTCCTCTGGCAGCTCGTTCCATACATGCACCACCCTCTGTGTAAAAACGTTATCCCTTAAGTCCCTTTTATATCTTTCCCCTCTCACCCTAAACCTATGTCCTCTAGTTCTGGACTCCCTGCCCCAGGGAAAAGACCTTGTCTATTTATCCTATCCATGCCCCTCATAATTTTGTAAACCTCTATAAGGTCACCCCTCAGCCTCCAACACTCCAGGGAAAGCAGTCCCACCCTTTTCAGCCTCTCCCGATAGCTCAAATCCTCCAACCTTGGTAACATCCTTATAGATCTTTTCTGAACCCTTTCAAGTTTCATAACATCGGAGACCAGAATTGCACACAATATTCCAACAGTGGCCTAACCAATGTCCTGTACCATCGCAATATGACCTCCCAACTCCTGTCCTTAATACTCTGACCAATAAAGGAAAGCATACAAAACACCTTCTTCGCTATCCTATCTACCTGCGATTCTAATTTCAAGGATCTATGAACCTGCACTCCAAGGTCTGTTTATTCAGCAACACTCCCTTTGATCTTACCGTTAAGTGTAAAAGTCCTGCACTGATTTGCGTTTCCAAAATGCAGCACCTTACATTTTGCGTTTCCAAAATGCCACTCCTCAGCCCAATGGTTCCATCTGATCAAGATCCCATTGTAATCTGAGATAACCTTCTTCGCTGTTTACTACACCTCCAATTTTGGTGTAATCTGCAAACTTACTAACTGTACCTCTTATGTTCACATCCAAATCATTTATATAGATGACAAAAAGCAGTGGACCCAGCACCAAACTTTGTGGCACATCACTGGTCACAGGCCTCTAGTCTGAAAAGCAAACCCCTCACCAACACCTTCTGTCTTCTACCTCTGAGCCAGTTTTGTATCCAAATGGCTAGTTCTCCCTGTATTCCATGAAATCTAACCTTGCTAACCAGTCTCCCATGATAAACCTTGTCGACATCTTACTGAACTCCATATAGATCACGTCTACTGCTCTGCCCTCATCAAACCTCTTTATCACTTCAAAAAACTCAATCAAGTTCATAAGACATGATTTCCCAAGATGACTATTCCCGATCAGTCCGTGCCTTTCCAAGTACATGTAAATCCTGTCCCTCAGGATTCCCTTCAACAACTTGTCCACAACCAATGTGAGGCTCACTGGTCTATAGTTCCCTGGCTTTTCCTTACCACGTTTCTTAAATAATGGCACCACATTAGCCAACCTCCAGTCTTCTAGCACCTTACCTGTGGCTATCGATGATACAAATATCTCAGCAAGGGACCTAGCAATCACTTTCCTAGCTTCCCACAGGAGGCTAGAGTATACCTGATCAGGTCCTGCGGATTTATCCACTTGTATGTGTCAAGACATCCAGCACCTCCTCCTCTGTAATTTAGACATTTTTCAAGATGTCACCATCTATTTCCCTACATTCTACATCTTCTGTGTCCTTTTCCACAGTAAATACTGATGCAAAATACTCATTTAGTATCTCCCCCATTTTCTGCGGCTCCACACAAAGGCTGCCTTGCTGACTTTTGAGGGGGCCTACTCTCTCCCTAGTTACCCTTTTGTCCTAAAAAAATTATAAAATCCATTTGGATTCTCCTTAACCCTATTGGCCAAAACTATCTCATGTTCCCTTTTTGCCCTCCTGATTTCCAGCTTAAGTATACTCCTACTGCCTTTATACTCTTCTAATGATTCACTCAGTCTCTCCTGTCTATACTTGACATATGCTTCCTTCTTTTTCTTAACCAAAACCTCAATTTCTTCAGTCATCCAGCATTCGCTGTACCTACCAGCCTTTCCTTTCACCCTAACAGGAATATACTGTCTTTGGACTTTTATTACCTCATTTTTGAAGGCTTTCCATTTTCCAGCCATCCATTTACCTGCGAACATCTGCCCTCAGTCAGATTCTGAAAGTTCTTTCCTAATACCATCACCAACTCCTCAGCCACGCATTCATCTGATTTATCCTCCTATTCCTGCCCTCACTAGCTCATAGCACCACAAGTAATCCAAATATTGCTACCCTTGAGGACCTCCTTTTTAAATTCCTATCTAACCTTCTATATTCTACCTTCAGAATCTCATCCTTTTCCCTTCCAATGTTGTTGGTTCCAATGTGTACAATGACCTCCTGCTGGTCCCTCTCCACTTTGAGAACATTCTGCACCATCTCTGAGATATCTTTGATTCTGGCCCCAGGGAGGCAACACATCATTCTGATTTTTCACTACTGGCCGCAGAAAGGTCTGTCTGTGCCTTGGACTAGAAAGTTCCCTATCAAAATCGATTGCTTGGAACCCAACATACCCCTAATTACATTGGAGCCAGTCTCAATACCAGAAACGTGGCTGTACCATGCTGCACTCCCATGAGGGTCCGTCGACCCCTTATGTTTATATTTTAATATCTTAGCCTTATTGCTGAACAGGAAACATATTGACTTTTGTCTTGAATTTCTAAAATAGAATTCATACACCTGACAGAAGTCTGCTTTTTAAATGAAAAACTATTTCTACGTTGATCCCTTGTGATGTGAAGGCACTTGGGGAGGCTTCCCATTATCTCATCATCAAATTATCAAAAGTTCACTTGGGATTTATTTACCAACTCCCACTCTTTGTCCGTATTCCTTTAATGTTTATGCTTACAACATTGAATGTATGTTCAAATGTTCAGCTTTGTCTTGTGAATACTGTGTAATGAAAATTCCACAGGTCTTGAGAATTTTAGCTAAAGCCCAAGATATGATGCTGATGCCTGCTTACTGCCAGTTCACTTCTGCCTATTCTTGGTTATCATTTAGTAAAATGTGGCAGGTCCAAATGGTGAAGATAGGGTTCCATTCTAATTCTCCAGGATTGGCCTGGAGTCTCCAGGAATCTCCAGATCACCGCAGTGTGCAGAAGAAAAGAGACTTTTTTCTTTGAATTTTTGTCCATGTCAGAAATAAAAGTATTGAAATTAGGCACAGAAATGCTATTTGACTAGCAGTCAAGCATCATCTCATTAGGCGGTGAATCTTTTGTTTTCTAATTGGAACAGGAAGGTCAAAATATGTTGGTTGACGAATGAATGTTACTTTGGGCAATTTACATAATGAAACTCCTAGGAATACAACCAATTGCAGTTGGGAACCCTGCGTGTAGATGTGTCAAAATTCTTGCTCCTTGTCACATACCACTTGTGTACATTAGAGGTCACTATCCCACTCATAAATTCAATCCAGCACAAGAACTTGTTCTCGCACCCACACAGCTTATTATCACCCAATACATAACATGTGCATAAAACAATCAATTTATGTAGCCCTCATCCAATCCTTCTCTTAAATGCTTTAACTGCTGCATTGTAATTTTAGAATGTACAGTGGAACGGTTTGCACTGTGTCTGCACTTGCTGACACACAGGATCATGTGTATTAGCAGCAATGCTGCTCATAAATATAGTTAACAAATAGTGACATAACCTAATAATAATATAACTTTAATGAAACAGTATATCAAGTAAGAGAAATGAAGTGTTAAACAGCACCATCCAAGTCCCACAAGTGAATAAAGGAACAGAAGGGCTTCTTTAGTTCTCTGCCTGAAGGTAGATCAGATCTACAGCACCATAATCTCTACCCTGGGCTGGCTAAGGAGGCAGTTCCTTAATCCATCCAGCCAAAATGGGATTGAACTCTTATGCCTTTGGCACCAAGCTGAAACAGAAAGGCAGTGAACCAACGGACTCTCCTATCCAGGAGTCCAAGTTGCTGTGACAACTTAGACTTTAATATACATGTTATCTCCTGGAACTATGGATGGTGATGACAGAGACTCCAATGTCTTTCAATTACATGGCTGACCATGTTTTTGGGACGAGGGTTCTATTCCCGCCACGGCAAATGGCAAATTTAGAATTCAATAAAAATCTGGAATAAAAAACTATCCTAATTTCAACCATGAAACCATTGTCGATTGTTGTAAAATGTATCTAGTTCTCTAATGATCTAAAAGGAAGGTAATCTGCTGACCTTACCTGGTCTTGCCTAAATGCGACTCCTGACTTATAACAGTGTAGTTGACTTTGAACAGCTGTCTGAGCAGTTCGACACGGACAGTAAACACTGGCCCAGCCAGTGGTGGCTACGTGCCATGAACAAAAGAAAACTGCCCTGTTCTTCGATCTTACCATTTGCAGATTGATACTCAACCTTCTTTGGTTGCACCATGAGTGGACCTTTCTGGAGCTTCTAGATCAGAGGCAGGGGCATCATTCACTGTAACACAAGACCCCTTCTCCATTACCCTCAATGAAGCCCATTTGACTCGATACATGAAACCATGGTGATAGAATATGCTGACATCACCATTACATTCTCAATGAGTCCATAGCGATAGAATGCACTGGTTTTATTTTTTAAACTGTAAAGATTTGTAAGTTGAAATGCAACTCTGGATTTCATATGAAATTTCTTTGCCTCCTATTTTAATCTGTTGATTTTAGACAGTTTAATTGAATGATTATGCTAGAGAATAATGTAACTATGTGATATTTCAGCCTAGTGATAGGTTATCTGTGATCCTTTTGAGAAGCCAGATGGTCTCCACTGGCTATTCAAAAAGAATATCATAAGACAAGCCACTTGAAATCACACACTTATCACATGGATACTGATTACGTGTGTGGATCCATGGCTTCTTAATGGATTTCAAAGCCAACTGCGATCAATTGTCCACCGCTACTACCCAAGAGTTGAGGGCTGTTGTTGTGCAGAGCTAATACCCCAACTTCTGGGTGAGAAGGTCAGGGTGCAGGTTCCACCTGGTCCAGAGATGTGTCATAACACGTCTGACAATGTCAAATAAAAATATGTACACCAATGAGTTCAATTGAATTAACTGTACACAGGTCAGCAATTGAGGTTGATGCTGCGTTGGGTTTAGCTCAATTCCACACTGTGTGGTGCATGTAAGCATAGCCACTATAGGTAGTTGAAATTGTTTTTCTCAATGGATCTGACAGCATAGCAGTTGCTATAGCATCTCATAGTCAGGAGGGTGTGTCTTATGCTCCTACTCCAAAAGGCAGATTCTCTTTTGATTTGTTACTGATCACAAGACTTGTTACATGTACAGAACAGACCTTCAATAGCAGATTTCAGGAAGTATTTGCACAAGGTTTCTTGCCAAGTCATACTCTTGCCAGTGGAATTATTACCTGCAGATATTGGATCCAAAGACTGAGGTAAGGAAACAACTCTGAAAATTCAGAACAACCCCAATGAGAACTCTCAGCTACTCCTCCTGTGCAGGTGCACTGAGCTGCAGCTGCTTTGTGGGCCATCAGCCTGTGTTTGTTGCGAAATTAACAGATAAGGCATGAACCTTACAATTTAGAAAATTTAGACAATGAAGGGATACTTCTGGAGCAAGGGAGAGAGGGCAAAGGTGGGTAAGTGACCGGAGATAGAAGAGTACAGTGGAAAAGAAGAGATATTGCAGAGAGAAGGAGAGAGAGAGAGAGCAAGGAAGCAGAAGGAAAGAGGAACAAAGGGAGTGGCGGACTGGAAGAGTGGAGAAGAATGAGGGGCATGGTCAGGAAGGAAGGGAGAGGGTAAGAGTGGAGGAAAAAGGGTGTATGCAAATGGAGATGCAGTAGGATAGAGGAACACCACCAGCGGAGCTGAGTGAGACAGCTGTGGAGCATTTAAGGGAATTATGTGTAGAAACAGAATGTGGAAATGCAGTGGAAGAGGTTTGGGAGAGGAAGGACAGGAGAGAGAAAGCAGAGGAATGGGATAAAACCTTAACAGTTCATGTTTCCACACCATAAACCTGCATCGGAAAAAATACTGATCACTGTTTAGTTAAGATGATTTTTAACATCAGCATTTAAATGTTAGAAATTATAAACTATACAACCCATTTAGGTGAAATTGGCAAGGATTGCACTACAGTGCACTGGATGTGGTATGACAGGATGGACATCTTACCAGTAGTTCTGTATCAACTGCCGTTATCGTTGCCTCCTCCCTATGCTGGCTAAGGATGACTTCTGTTTTTGGTGCTGCGCCCCATCCCCCCATCCCCAGATCATCTCTCTCATGGGCCAAGTTCAACAGGTGTGTCCAACCCTTGTTGGTGTTTTTCAAGTGTGGCTCAGGATGGTGAGTGTTTATAGTGCGTGTTTGGACGGAGACTGTGGTCTCTGAATGTTCTTGCAATCACACACACCTTCCAGCAGAGTTAAAAATCACACAACACCATGTTATAGTCCAACAGGTTTAATTGGAAGCACACTAGCTTTCGGAACAATGCTCCTTCATCAGGTGATAGTGGAGGGCTCAATCCTAACACAGAATTTGTAGCAAAAATTTACATTTTTATGTAAATTTTTGCTATAAATTCTGTGTTAGGATTGAGCCCTCCACTATCACCTGATGAAGGAGCGTCGCTCCGAAAGCTAGTATGCTTACAATTAAACCAGTTGGACTACAACCTGGTGTTGTGTGATTTTTACCTTTGTACACCCCAGTCCAACACCAGCATCTCCAAGTCTTCCAGCAGAGAGCATAGAAAAGACTTCAGAAAAAAATACCCTGTTTGCTTTCAATTGCCAGTCCAAGGGAATAGGATCAGGTTCAATTATACTCACCACCTGGAAATGCACCACTTGGGATACTGTTAGAAATCTCCACTTCAATCATTGATAATCACCATTGCTGCGCTGTGTAGGAGATTCTGGCCCAATAGTTTATAGGCAGAAATATAAAATGCATTATACAGCATCATTCATAACATGAAACTTCTCAAAGCACTTTATACCCATAATGTAGTTTTTGAAGTGTAGTCATTGTCAAAATGTAGAAAAAGCAGCAGCCATTTTGTGTACAGCAAGCTCACAGAAACTGCAAAGTGATAATGGTATGATTTATCTTAGCTGATGTTGATTTAGGGATATGTACTGGCCAGGAGAACATTGCTATTCAAAATAGCACAATGGAATCTTTCCCTTCTACCTGGGAGGGAAGATGAGGCCTTAGATAACATCTAATCTAAAAGGCAGCATTTTTAATAGGGTATTCCCTCAGTATTAGCATAGGAGGTTCAGTCTGGATTATGTCCTAAATCCTGGAAAATTATTTTATCATATTTTTCATAATTTAAGTAGAAAACTGGAAATACTACAAAAGCATCTAAAGCTTTTATAAAGGACTATAGCCTATTTATTCAAATGTTTAAGTATCTGCAATATGTATACAAAGATTGATTAATGATAAATGATTAATGTGAAGGATTTTGAAAATTTGAACAAGTGATTTTACAACCATAAAGGTGGATAAATCCCTGCGACCTAATCAGGTGTCCACAAGAATTCTGTGGAAAGCTAAAGAAGTGATTACTGAGCACCTTGCTGAGATATTTGTATCATCAATAGCCACAGGTAAAGTGCTGGAAGACTGGAGGTTGGCTAACATGGTGCCACTATTTCAGAAAGGTGGTAAGAAAAAGGCAGGGAACTATAGACTGGTGAGTCTGACATCAGTGATGGGCAAGTTGTTGGAGGGAATCCTGAGGGATAGGATTTGCATGTATTAGGAAAGGCAAGGACTGATTAGCGACTGTCAGCATGGCTTTGTGAGTGGGATATCATGTCTCACAAACTTGATTGAGTTTTTTGAAGAAGTAGTAAAGAGGATTGATGAGGGCAGAGCATTAGACTTGATCTATATGGAGTTTAGTAAGGCGTTCGACAAGGTTTCTCATGGTAGACTGGTTAGCAAGGTTAGATCACACGGAATACAGGGAGAACTAGCTATTTAGATACAGAACTGGCTCAAAGGTCGAAGACTGAGGGTAGTGGTGGAGGATTGCCTTTCAAATTGGAGGCCTGTGACCAGCGGAGTGGCACAAAGAACAGTGCTGGGTCCACTGTTTTTCATTATTTATATAAATGATTTGAATGAGAACACAGGAGGTATGGTGAGTAAGTTTGCAGATGACACCAAAATTGGAGGTGGAGTGGACAGTGAAGATTACCTCAGATTACAATGGGATCTTGATCAGGTGGGCCAATGGACCAATGAGTGGCAGATGGAGTTTAATTTAGATAAATGTGAGGTGCTGCATTTTGGAAAGGGCAAATCAGAGCAGGACTTATACACTTAATGGTAAGGTCCTGGGGAGTGTTGCTGAACAAACAGACCTTGGAATACAGGTTCATAGTTCCTTGAAAGTAGAGTCGCACATAGATAGGATAGTGAAGAAGGCATTTGGTATGCTTACTTGTATTGGTCAGTGCTCTGAGTATTGGAGTTGGGAGGTCATGTTGCAGCTCGACGAGATATTGGTTAGGCCAGTATTGAAATACAATGTGCAATTCTAGTCTCCCTGCTATATGACGGATGTTGTGAAACATGAAAGAGTTTAGAAAAGATTTACGAGGATTTGCCAGGGTTGGAGGGTTTGAGCTATAGGAGAGGCTGAATAGACTGGTGCAATTTTCCCTGGAGCATTGGAGGCTGAGGGGTGACCTTATGGAGGTTTATTATATCATGAGGGGCATGGATTGGGTAAATAGACAGGGTCTTTTCCCCAGGGCGAGGGAGTCCAGAAATAGAGGGTGGTTTAAAGTGAGAGGAGAAACATTTAAAAGGGACCTAAGGTGCAACTTTTTCACACAGAGTGTGGTACGTATATGGAAGGAGCTGCCAGAGGATATAGTGAAGGCTAGTAAAATTACAACATTTAAAAGACATCTGGATGGGTATATGAATAGGAAGGGCTCAGAGGAATATAGGCCAAGTGCTGGCGAATGGGACGAGATTTATTTAGGATATCTGGTTGGACCAAAGGGACTGTTTCCGTGCTGTATATCTCTATGACTCTATGATTCTAAGTAACTTCTAAAACAATTTTAGACCGTCAAGGAGTAATTTTGAGTTTGTTTGATATTATGAAACAGGCAATAAAGAGTTGGTCTATCCTTTCTGCACCTTTTGCAACTTATAGCTACATTAAACGTGCAGAGGATGCTGAAGATGAGGACTCGCAGAAAGGAATGTGGGAGTGAGTGAGACTGGGGAATTAGAGGAGAGGGAAGCTAGAGAATGGAGAGAAAAGGTCATCTATTTAAAATACTAACTGTTTCTCTCTGCTTCCTGACCGACTGAGAATTTTCAGAATTTTTTGTTTTTATTTGGGAAATTATGGGGACTGGAGAATGGATGATGATATGTTCTGAAGTAAACAGGCAGGAGGCTAGAAGAACACAGCAAGCTAGGCAGCATCAGGCATTGGAGAAGTCAATGCCTTGGGTGTAAACTTTCTTCAGGAGCAAAGCCTAGATCAATGTGATTCAGGACTGTCTTTGTATGAGAAATCCCAAAAGGGTGGCACAGTGGCTCAGTGGTTAGCACTGCTACCTCACAAAACCAGGGTCCTAGGTTCAATTCCATCCTCGGGTGACTGTCTCTGTGGAGTTTGCACATTCTCCCCATGTCTGCATGGGTTTCCTTCCACAGTCCAAAGATGTGCAGGCCAGGTGAATTGGCCATGCTAAATTGCCCGTAGTTAGATGCATTAGTCAGAGGGGGGTGGGTTGCTCTTTGGAGGATCAGTGTGGACTTATTGGGCCGAAGGGCCTGATTCCACACTGTAGGGAATCTAATCTAATGTGATTCAGGGCTGCCTTTGTAGGAGAACTTAAATTTAGCCCATACAAAACTTTACATATTTAATTAGACAAGATATTTTCTGAGGAGCAGAGAATAGCAGCAGCTACAGAAGCAGCAAAGTGATGAGTGGGAGTGTCACTAAGAAAGAAACAGCCAGGGACCATTCTGCCAGTAAAAAGGAGGATTTTCACTGGAAAGATGTAGAAGGAAGTTTCATGGCAGTGATCGTAATTGCTGCTGCACTGGTGCTATTGCCCTTAGGTTGGATTCAACAACCACAATCTTTTCTAGATTAGAGTGGTGCTGGAAAAGCACAGCAGTTCAGGAAACTGAACTGAACATCCGAGGAGCAGGAAAATCGACGTTTCGGGCAAAAGCCCTTCATTAGGAATTTCATGCAGGCAGACAGCAGCAATTGTGACACGTGCATCACCCTTCACAGAAGTCCTTCAGATGGTTGGGACTTTGACAACCAACTGTTAACCATCTCATTGTCTTCACTTTCTAAAAGAAGCTATAATGGCCAACAGACGTGAGCGAGCAAATTCAACAAGTGGCGAAACTCTCTACAGGATTCTACATTTGCCAAGAAAATCTACGCCAGAAGAGGTTAAAGCAGCATACAGGTAGAGACACGGCAATGAAATTTGGCTTTTAAGGTCCTTGAGCCTGTTCTGTCTTTAAATTGTATCATAATTGATCTGTGTCTTCCCTCCATTTTCCGGCATTGCCCCATTCTCTTTGATACTCATATCCAACATCCCACTGAAAAGTGTAAACTCCAGTCCCTGCTTTCACCCTCTCAAAGGGTCCAGGTCTAATTTTGATATTGTGCCTACTGGATCCTTTGGTTCAGTTTGTGCCAGTCATCATTTTCTTGCTACTATTTGTATCTACTCCTGCCAACAGATCTGTTACCATGGTGTGCCACACTCACCTGGCCTGTGCCATGTTCACACATTCATTGCAACCAGTCCATGACACTCAATGATATTTAGACTGACCCCTCTTTCTGAAGCCCTCTACTTTGACCTCTCAAAGAGACCTTGGTAGGACGTGGCTGAAATCCTGACAATATGACTTGTTTTGAACGTCTTGCGTCTTCTTGCTCTTACAATTTCAATTACCTTATCATTTATTCTTGTGTGTAATTTTTAGCATAAATCTTAGCATCCACATATCAAAAACTTCTATTTTCTTCTTTGGAATTTCAATATTGGCTGAGGCACACAGATAAGTGGGTAGAATGTGCACCTTATGAGTTTTATGAGATTAGTCTTGTTAAATTAGACACTGATAGTTTCACTATTGGGTGACTTGGTAAACCATTTATTCATTAATTACAAGCTGAGTATCTGGGATGAGCTGAATATCTCTGTGATTCTAGCCTACGCTGCATGGCAGATTCACCAGCTAATTGAAATTAACAACAACCTGCATTTATAAGACCCCTTTAACATTGTTAAACATCGTAAGGCACTTCACAGCAGCGCTTATCAAACAAATTTTGACAGTCATGTAAAGACATGTTAAGACAAGTGATCAAAAAACTTGTCAAGAAATTAGCTGTTAAGGAGCATCTTACAGAAGGAAAGAGAGGTAAAGAGGCCACAAGGTTTATGGAGGAGATTTCAGAGCTTAGGTTCGAGGCAGCTGAAAGAATAGTAGAGCAGTGATGCACATGAGCCCAGAATTGGAGGTGTGCAGAAATCTTGGAATATTATAAAAGTAAAAATTGTACAACACAAGGTTATAGTCCAACAGGTTTTATTTGGGAGCACTAGCTTTCAGAGCGCTGCTCCTTCAGCAGGTGGTTGTGGAGCAGAATCATAAGACACAGAATTTATAGCAAGTTACAAAGGAAGGAAGTGGATGAAGCTATGGAGAGATTTGAAGAGAAAGATGCAGAATATTTAAATTGTGGTATAGACAGACAGCGAACCAATGTAGATCAGGAAGTAGCGGGTGTTGAGTGATGAGGCTTGTTATAAATTCAGGTGAATTAGAGCAGCAGGGTTTTTACGAGTTCAGATTTATGGAGGGAGAAAGATGGGAGGCCATCCAGAAGAACTATTTCCAAAAAGAATATTTTAAGAAGGATAATTGCTGCCTCTGTCAGTTGTTTTCGATTGCTATTGATTCTGTGTCTGATTGTAATGTAGAAAGCTGGCACTAAGATATCACCCAGATAAAAATCTGGATGACCCTACGGCTGCTGAACTGTTCAAAGAAATAAACAGAGCCAATACCATACTCTCTGATGAAAAGAAGAAGCGTATCTATGACTCATATGGCTCAGTCGGGCTGCAAATGGCCTCAATGCTTGGGGAGGATGGGGAAAACATCCTCGCCTCAAAGAATAACTGCTGCATAAAGGTGAGCTGTGTTACTCTACCCTCACACTTCCATTACTCCCCCCTTACACTTGCATTACTGGTCCCATGACATATCAATCCCACCTTTGCTCAACCTTCCCATTCAATTTTGATGATCTGATGATTCTCGACTGGCAGCCTATGCAATCTCTCCTATCCAAAATCTCCAAGATATTTTTGTAAGGATTGAATAAGAGTGTTCAAAACAAATTAAAGTAATACACCATTTTATGATAACGTTCCTCCACATACATTTTTTCCTCACACATTTTGCTTTCTGTGTCCGGGAGATTCAACTTGAATTCCTACCGGTTGATACCTCAGACCATGGCTATGTTTGTTTTGGCCACAATGCTGTGCTTTCACATGAGATGAATGACAATCATGTTCCCAATTGTGTCTCTCCCCTCCCCTTCTCTTTCCTGAATTAGTTACCAATCCATGGTCACTGGATGCTTTCCAGCACCTTAGTCAAGTTGCTGTATTCTATATGTGGATTGATAGTTTATTCAAACATGTATGATCACAGCCTAACACAATCCTGTCCTCCCCGTAGTATTGGTGGAATAATCTCTAAGCCTTCTTCTGTTTATTTTCAACCTTAAATCCTCTATCCTACACACTCTTTGTCCCTCACTTAGGTTTCATGGAACCTTGGCTCCATGATAGCACATCCACCTTCAGATAATAGGGAATCCAGACTGACTTCTTATGCAATGCTGAGGGAATAGAGTCATAGAGTCATACAGCACGGAAACAGACCCTTTGGTCAAACTCATCCATGCCATCCAAGTTTCGCAAACTAAACCCATCCTATTTGCTGGCATTTGGCACATATCCCTCTAAACATTTCCTATTCACGTACCTGTCTAAATGTTTTTTCAATGATGTAACCACAGCTGCATCTACCACTTCCTCTGGCAGTTCATTTCACGTATGAACCACTCACTGTGTGAAAATGTTGCCCCTGAGGTCCCTTTTAAATTCACCTCCTCTCACCTAAAGTGCCCTCTAGTTTGAACTTCCCAACTCAACAGAAAGGACATTTGCTATTCACTTTATCTAGGCCCCTCAAGATTTTGTTAAGTTATGAAAGCTCACCCCTCAACCTCCTATGTTCCAGTCAAAAAAGTCCCAGCCTATCATTAGAATGCCTACAGTATGGAAACAGGCCATTTGGCCCCTCGAGTCTGAACCAACCCTCTGAAGATCATCCCACCCAAACCCAACCCCCTACCCTGTCCCTGTAACCCTGCATTTTCTATGGTTAACCGACCCAACCTACACATAGCTAATCACAACAAGGCAATTTAACATGGCCAATCCACGTAACTGCACATCTTTGGACTGTGGGAGGATACTGGAGCACCTGAAGGAAGCCCACGCAGACACGGGAAGAATATGCAATCTCCACACAGACAGTCAGCCAAAGGTGGAATCAAACCCAGGTCCCTAATGCTGTGAGACAGTAGTGCTAACCACTGAGCCACCATTCCACCCTCATCCTTATAATTGAAACCTCCCAGTCTCATAACATCCTTTTAAATCCTTTCTATGGATCTCCAATTTAATAATGTTCTTCCTATACCAGGGGAACCAAAACTGTACACAGTATTTCAAAAGTGGCCTCACAATGTCCTGTACAACTGAAACATTATATTCCAACTCCTGTACTTAATGGTCTGAGCAATGAAGGCAAGCATGCCAAATGTCTTCTTTACCACCCTGTCTACCTGTGTTGCAATTTTCAATGAACTTGAATACTTGAACCCCTATGTCTCTCAGTTCAACAACACCACCCAGGGCCCTACTATTAACTGTGTAAGCTCTGCCCTTGATTGTCTTACCAAAATGCAACATCTCACACTTATCCAAATTAAACACTACCTACCAGTCCCCAGCCTATTGGTCCAATTGATCAAGATCTTGTTGTCCTATTATATAAATGTCAGCCCTTCTGGTTCCACCAGAGCTACAGCAGATCTGCTGGAGAATTGCCTGATATTTTCCTTGTAGCTGATAAAAGTTAAATGAAAACTTAAATAACTAACAACTTTATAACACAAAAATTAGATGAAAATATTTTAGAAATAAATCATGGCTTTTGATGCACTTTTTGTTTATATTTCTAAGTTGACTATGGTAGGAGCAAATTTAGTAATAACTTTCAAAAGGGAATTGGATAAATATTTGGAATGGAATTTTTTCGGGATTGTGGGAAAGGGAAGGGCAGTGTGGCTAATTGGATGCAATATGAGTTAAATGGCCTCTTTCCAGGCAATATTATTCTCAGACTCTGTATAGGGATGGGTCTTCCTTTGCAAATTAGTCTTCAAAATGAGTGGCTTAGTGGTTAGCACTACAGCCTCACAGCACCAGAGACCCAGGTTCGATTTCTGCCTTGGGCGACTGTCTGTGTAGAGTTTGAACATTCTCCCCATGTCTGCGTGGGTTTCCTCCCACAGTCCAAAGATGTGCAGGTCTGGTAAATTGCCCATAGTGTTAGTAGGTCTGGGTGGGTTACTCTTCGGAGGGTTGTTGTGGACGTGTTGGGCCGAACATCCTGTTTCCACACTAGGGAATCTAATCTAATCTAATCTAAAATAACAGTATTTGTAACATTTCAGGTCAATATGAACAGGTTTATACACTGTATTGTAATAACTATTCTTGGCATTAATTAAGTACAGCTAAACCTCGCAAATTCACAGGAGAGTCCATGTACATTAACAGTTTCAAGTTCAAAGTTGATCAGACCTCAAATTAATTCTGATTTCTCTTCCCTGGCACCCAATCTTGTATGTCCTTTTCTAACTTCATTATGTTTCAGCATTCCTTTAATCTTTTTTCATTCCCTTACCAATAAACTTACTGATTGTACATCCTGATTCATCTGTCCATCAAATTTTATGCAGAAGGCAGTTACTGAAATATTAAGGGCCGTCGAACCGTTAGTCAGGATGTTATCTGTTCATCACTTTGGACTATTTTACTTTGCCTGCAAACGTTCACACCCAATCAATACAGCTCTTTCCCACCACTTCTATCTAACTATTTGAAAATGTCAAAATCTCCTGGAACCACCTGAAATAAGATAGGGAGCCAACATGATGCTATGTCATCGATACTGCAGCTGTTAATTTGCCGAGGATTTGTTGCAAGTTATAGGACTCGTTTCCATCAAAGGGTTGATCAAACTTTAATGAGATCAGACAAAAGTTGTTGGATAGTTTAAGTCAAGAAATGAATACAAAATGGAAGTTGTTGGCAGTGCTTTAAGTAAGAGGACTTGAACACATCTGATCCAATGCTGGCTTTGCAGTTCACGCCCTTATCACTGGGACTCTGGTCCTTGGGTTTAGAGGCAGGATGATTGTAATGTCTGGTCTCATTGTCAGTCAGTTGTTTTTTTTCCCAATTGTGTACTGAAAGCTTTGCTTCTCTTACAGTTTTTGGCCTATTTCTGTACGATCATCACTTGCTGTTGCTGCTGTTTGTGTTGTTGTTTCTGCTGTGGCAAGTGTTTACCAAAGGCTGATCAAACCAATGAGAGCTCTGGAGACATTCCCACAGGTGAGGAACACATGGTGATTAAGGTGCATGTTAAACATCCATCAGACCCATTTGAAAATACTAACTCCTGTATTTATCCTTCTGATTTTCATCCTACCCTTCTAAAGGTGTTGATTCCTGCTGGGGTGCAGTGCATTTCTCCAGCAGGAGACCATGTCCCCCTCACATTTGTTCCACATTTCATTAGATCACTGCTGATCTGTGTCATAATCCCATTACTTGTTTGCCTATCATCCTCTACTCACCAAAAATCTATTAATCTTCACCTTTAAAGCTCCAATTTTCTCACCAGCATAGTCACGAGAAAATGTGAAGAGAGCTGAATTGGTTCTCCTCTTTCCAACCTTGCTTGTTGGTCTACTAACTCTACTTTCTCTCTCTGCCCTTCAGACTCTCTGCTTGTATTCCTGACGAAGGGCTTTTGCCCGAAACATTGATTTTACTGCTCCTCGGATGCTGCCTGAACTGCTGTGCTTTTCCAGCACCATTCTAATCTAGACTCTGGTTTCCAGCACCTGCAGTCATTGTTTTTACCTCTCCACAGATGCTGCCAGATCTGTTGAGCTTTTCAAGCAATTTCTGATTTTGTTTCTGATTCCCAGCATCCTCAGTTCTTTAGTTTTTTAAGTTCTTTACAACATGAACTTTTAACTTCATATTCTCAATTAAAATGCAATTAATTTTTTTCACCAGAAACAAAATGGAGCCAATTACAAAGATGTTCTTGAGTGAAAGGAAGTGCAGTTTTACTGCTTGCTAATGCAAAAGCATAATGGACTTGGGATTATCTCCTCTGTTACCAGACCATTAATAGGTTCACTCTCCAAGTAAACTTTGACTACTGGACCCTCTAGGATGCTGGAAGTTAACTTGTTTCCAGGTTGAACTTTTCATAAGTTATCTCATCCTGATCTATGAAAACATTGACATTAAATGTGGTCATCTCAACACTTCAGTGTTACAGATTGAAGAAAATTTTTTTATAAATATATTTAAAATAGACTTTGAAGGAACAATTTAATTTCCTCAATCCAGTTCTTTAATAGTCAGTAGTACTATTCCAGACATTGAGCTCCTAATTTCATTACGGCCGAATAAGGCGGGGTAAAATGTTTCCCCTCTTTTTTTTAGGTTAGATTAGATTACTCACAGTGTGGAAACAGGTCCTTCGGCCCAACAAATCCACACTGACCTTCCGAAGAGCAACGCACCCAGACCCATTCCCCTACATTTACCCCTTCACCTAACACTACGGGCAATTTAGCATGGCCAATTCATCTAACCTGCACATTTTTGGACTGTGGGAGGAAACCAGAGCACCCGGAGGAAACCATACAGACACAGGGAGAATGTACAAACTCCACACAGACAGTTGTGACAGTTGCCTGAGGCGGGAATTGAACCCAGGTCTCTGGCGCTGTGAGGCAGTAGTGCTAACCACTGTGCCCCCGTGTCACCCATTTTCAATCTTCCAATTGGTTGCAGCAAAGATTTATGTTCTTTTTAGCATGTGAGTATACCTATTCTCCAATTACTGTAAGCAATAAGGAGGCAATTAAAAAGCTTTCTTGAGTGAAAGGAAAAGCTATTATGTACTAACCACAAGAAAAACAATAGTTGACACACACACACACACACACACACACATCAGTTGAAAAGTTAAAAGGAAATAGGGTCCAGTACAAAGGAGAAGGTAAAATAATATACAATTTGAAGTCCTTAGGGAGTGTTTGAGGTTTAAAGTTTTAAATTGACACTATGGTTGACTATTAATATCTGGGACCATCAATAATAATGAATGATGTAGTTATCCTTTGAGTTCTCAGTGTCCTGATATTTATCTCCAATCAAGGTGCTTTGTCCTCCTGAAAGAAAGCATCAATAGCCTCTGTTCAGTGCTGCATCCTTAGTTTCATCTCTCTCTGTCAAAACAACTCCTTGGAAGCTTGTCTGTTGCGGAAGATATGTTCTCAGGCTTATTAATTGTAGGTGAGGTGCCATGTGAGCATTTTCAAAGAGTATGAATTAAACTAGAAAATGGAGGCCTTTTTAAACACTTTCTCAAGGGGCTTGCTGGCTTGTTCCATTGCTCTTAGAAAAACATGTTAATTTCAGCTCGTCTCTCCCTTGTTTAATCTACATTGGTTTCATGAAACTTAGCCAACCTGTGTGGACATTTGATTGCTGTGGTCATTTAAAGCCTGTGTTTTTGTTGCCTTTTTAAAAAAATAATTTCAACCCATGAAAGTCCCATCTATTAATAGGACAATGGAATTAGAAAATGAATAGTCCATATTTATGCCACCATGACAGCACTTCTTACCTTCTGGGCAGACAGTTCCATATTTCCACTATCCTTTACTTTTTAACATCACCACTAAATGGTCTATTGCAGCTAAATGTGACATGGTCATATCCATTCTCCAAGCACCTCTGCTTTCACTACTGATGCACAGTGGCAACAGTATAAAGTAGATTATCTACAAGATGCACTGTGGCAATTCACCAAGGGTCCCTCAACAGAATTTTCCAAACTGGGACTTCTGCTACCTAGAAGGGCACATGGGAAAACCACCACCTGCATCTTCCCTTCCAAGCCACACACCATTCTAACTTGGAACTACAGGGGGCCCCCGATTTACTAATGTGATCAATACGGGGTGTAATGTTAAAGATCTGATATCTGAAAATTTCCCGTACTTACGAATGGTGACTTAATATTGTCCTGCATTGTGTTTAGAGTTGTTTACAAATTGACTTGTTAATGGACTCAAGAAGTCATAACATGGGGACCGCCTGTATATTGCCATTCATGCACTGTCACAGTCAATCTCCTGAACTCCTTTTCTAACGGCCGTATGGGTTCATTTGGGTCTGAATGGACTGCCGTGATTCAAGAAAGCAACTCACCACTACTTTCTCTTGAGCAATTAGGGGTGAGCAACAAATGTCGGGCTAGCCAGTGATGCCCACATCTCATGAACAATTAAAATAAACAGTGACTAAGCTATGGTTAGACGCAGGATCTTACATTTCCCTAGTCTACAGGTCCCTATACTACAGATTAATGACTCATGGATTTGATTTAATTTGATTGTTGTCACTTGTACCGAGACACAGTGAAAAAAATTGCTTTGCCTGCTAACCGGACAAATAATACCTTACATAAGTACATCAGAGTAATAGAACAAATAGGAATGAGTTTCATTGGGAGAGTTACTGGAGGAGTAGGGTTGGGATGGTTTGGGTACAGGAGGAATGGGATTCAATGGGAGTGTTAGGATACTGGAAGAATAGGGTTCATTGGGAGGTAAAAGATCCAAGAGGAATGAGTTTTGCGAGGTGCGTTAGAGTATTGAAGGAATGGGGTTGGGGGGAGAGGTAAGATACTGGAGGAATGGTTTTATTGGGTTACTGATGCGACAAGCTTTAATCAGAGCTGGATAAATGAAGAAAGGATTTCTATGGGCAGTTAAGGTACTGAAGGGATGATGTTCAATGCAAGGGTTAGGACACTCGAGAGATGGGGCCTGATTGCAGTGTTTTAATACTGGAGAGGCAGATAGTTGTTAATGAGCACTAAAGATAGAATATTCAAAGAGAAAATCTAGACAATTTTTTCGGCAATGTTGTAGATTCTAATGGAGAACTGAGGTAGCAAAATGATTATTGGGAGTTTGTATGTCACAGGAATTGGCCTTGATGAGACAAATGGTCTTTCCTTCTTGCTTATTTTTCTGTCAGTGTAATTTTAGCCAATTCCCCAGCTGAGGTGAGCTAATTTAGCAAAAAGAAGATATTGAACCAACAACAATCCAGCCTCTGAGGATTAGTGCTGCACAGATGGTAGCATTAAACACTTGCACAGTACAAATTCCTAGCATAAGGAAAGAAAGACTTGCATTAAATAGCACCTTTCACACCTCTGGATGACCCAAAGAACTTCACACCTAATGAAATACTTACAAAGTGTAGTCACTGTTCAAAAGGAAAAGGAATCAGCTACGTGTCACTGAGGTTTAACATATTAATCAACACTCCCTTATTACTGCATTGTAAGGGTCAGCTTTGAATGTTGTGCACAAGCTTATGAGGAACGAGTTGAGCCCACAACCTCTGCAACAAGAGTAAAGTACTATCCACTGAGCAATCCTTATAGTTTTAACATATTTATCTTGAATTTTATATCTATTTTCTGTTTCAGATGAATCAAATCCTATCTTGGATCAGCCATACACCATATATAGTGAAAACAGTCCATTAAACCAGGAGTGTGATAGCAGCTACAACGCAGTTAAATAAGGGAAAATGAGACATTTGCTATCGATGGATATTACAGCCCAGTTCAACTTACTGAAGATTAGTAGAACTTTCGAAATAAGTCATTATTTTCAAATGTTTACGACACAGAAGGGAGTTTAATCACTGCACATTCTATTTGCCTTTCTGTTTAATACTGAATTATATGTGAAAAGGTATAAACATGCTCCCTCTGCCAAGTAAACCTTGTACTTTAACCTTCCTTAAGAAACAAAACATGAGCAAAATTCAGGAAAAGTAAATCTCTGGGAATTTCCTTCCCAATTCCTCAGGTTAATCAAACAAATTCCAAGGGATATGATTAAACATGCTGCACCATTAAAAAAAACCTCCTTAATTCTCCCAAAATATCACCTAAAACCTACAGCACAAAAACAAGCCATTTGGCTCAATTGATCTATGCTAGCATTAATGCTCAATATGAACCACCATCCATTCCAATAGCCTCTTCCCAATCTGGCCTTATCAATATACTCCGTCATCTCTCATGTATACATTAAGCTTCATGCATCAATGTTCTCTGTCTTATCCACTCCACCAGATAGGGAGTTGGACATTCTCACCATTCTCCCTATAGAAAAGAGTGAAAATATAAAGTTGTTAGGCGGTAATCTACTTAAGCATGAATGGATTTTTTAAAAAATGGCAATAGATGGTCTTATGTCTCACTTCCCCGAAAAGCGGCAGAGCCAATATAGGTTCATGTCCGCATCCCTTTTCCGTCAGTCAATCAATCCCAAACTCCATTATTGTTCTCCTGAGTGTAACATCAATGAACAATGAAGGTCTCGGATTGGAGAAGGTCATCAGGATGCTCCCAAGTGTCACACACTTCCTATAGCACATTATCCTTCCCACCCTTCAATACCCATGTGCCAAAAATGTGCCACTACCCCTTTGAAAATTGTAACATTCCCCATTTGCAGTGCTCCCCAGGCAGACCCTCAGCCCATGCACCCAGCCTGAGATTGCTCTGCTCTGTACCTGGTTGTAAGAGTGTAACGTTTGAGTAAGTGAATCTTCCTCTGCATTGTGAAACTAAGGACATTCTTAAAAACAGAAAACCCTGTGAATATTTAGGAACTGTGGGAAATAAATAATTAAATAATAACATCTTTTGTACAATTTGTAGCCATCAAAATATTTGGCACTGATTCTGTAGACTGGGGTCTTTATGAAGCAATGCAGCCCCAAATAGGATTTAATAAATAAAATCTGCTGAGTAAAATATTGAAAATGACAACTTCATGGTCTAAGTATTATATGACATGCAGGTGCCGGTGTTGGCCTGGGATGGACAAAGTTAAAAATCACACAACACCAAGTTATAGTCCAACTGATTTATTTGGAAGCACTAGCTTTCAAAGCTCTGCTTCTGCCTCAGGTGGCTGTGGAGAATAAGATCATAAGACACAGAATTTATAGCCAAATGAGTACAGTGTCATGGAGATGTGATGATACATTAAACAATTTTAGATCAAGTCTTTCATCTTTTAGAATGGGATGCGTTGGTTTCTGTTCTTTGATATATAAGTCCCAGAACTTTTTAAAATTACATTCTCAAGAAAGGTCTAGCTATTCTAACAGTAAGTGCCATCTCAGTTCAGATAATGCATTAAGGTGTGAGGTCTGTCTGTGTCCCAGTGTTGAGTTAGACTAGTTCTGTTTCTAAAGTGGGATTTACAGAGTTTTACATGGATTCAGGCAGTTTTTGAGCAAAATAAAATGTAATTCTACAAAAACAAATTCACCGCATAAACTTATATGTGTGTGTGTAGGAGAGACAGAGTGAGTGTGTGTGAGTGAGTGTGTGTATGTGAGTGTGAGTGCATGTGATAGAGTGTGTGTGTGTGTATATATGTGTGTGTAGGCTTGGTTAAGTGTGTGTGTGAGAGTATGATAAGGTATATGCCTGTAAGAAGGTGCGTGCATGGTTGTGAGTGAAGGGAGTGTATGTGTGTGCATAAGAGAAAGAGCTTGTGTATGAGAGAGAATCTGGACAACTAAGGGTTCCCTATCTGTTGCAGCCCGTGTCTGTCTCCTGAGGAGGTCATTATGGTTTCTTGCTGTGGCATGTCGGAACTTGTGATCAATGAGTTGGGCATCGTACCCTGTTCTTATGAGGGCATCCTTGAGCACTTCCAGGTGTCCGTCATGTTTCTTCTCATCTGAACCGATCCTGTGTATGCGTAGGGCTTGTCCGTAAGGGATGGCTGTTTTAATATGTTTAGGGTGGAAACTAGAGAAGTGGGTTTGCAGTAGAGTGAGGTGCTAAGATGCCCATCCTTGATGGAGATGCATGTGTCCAAGAATGAGACAGATACTAAGGAGTAGTCCATGGTAAGTCTAATGGTGGGATGAAACTCATTGATATCATTCTGTAGTTGTTTCAGTGACTCCTCACCATGGGTCCAGTGGAAGAAAATGGCATCAATATATCTGGTGTATAGTGTTGGTTGGAGGTCCTGTGCAGAAAGGAAGTCTTGTTCAAACTTATGCATGAAAATGTTGGTATATTGAAGGGCAAATTTGGACCCCATGGCCATTCTGTGTGTTTGGATCAAGAACTGGTTGTCAAAGTTGAAAATGTTGTGGTCGAGAATGAAGTGGATGAGTTGTAGCATGGTGCTCGGAGATTAGCAGTTGTTGGTGTTGAGTACTGAAATCATTGTGGGGGATGCTGGGGTAGAGTGCTGAAACGTCCATTGTGACGAGGAAGGTTCCAGGTTCAACTGGTCCGTAGGTGCTGAATTTCTGTAAGAAATCTGTAGTGTTGAGAAAGAAGCTATGGGTCCCCTGTATAAAGGATTTCAAGATGCCTTCGACATAGCCAGAGAGGTTCTCACATAGAGTCCCATTGCCTGATATGATGGGCGTCCTAATGTGTTGGCTTTGTGTATCTTCAAAAGGCAGTAGAAGTCACCTACATGAGAAGTACGTGAGATGAGACCACGTAAGGAACTCTGAAGGACTGGATCAAAAGTCCTAATCAACATTTCTACTTCACAGTGTGTTTTTTGGTCAGATCAGCCGGTAGTTGCCTGTAATGATTCAGGTTGTTCAGTTGCCGGTACACTTCCTTGCAGTAATCTGATCTATTCTGAATGACGATAACTGCTCCTTGACAATTTTCTGATTGGTTTTGAGAGCATGGATGGCGTTGCATTGTGATCAGGTGATGTTCTGCTCTACCTTATGGATGTGGCAGATGAATCTGGTATTCACATATTTCCTGATAGTTTGAGCATACATGTCAAGCCCAGGGCAGCAATCATCCTATGGGGTCCAAGTCGACCCTTCTTTGGTCACTCTTCTACAGATCCCAGTGATGGCTGTTCTGGTTCATCGGTGGACTAATTGGGATCACTGCCAAAATCTTGAAAGAATTCCTGGAGTCTCATCCAGCTGATGAATTCCTCTGTGTCTTATACACACACATATGCACCCCCCACACTCTCACCCACACTCTCACTCTCATAAGTGTATATCCCATCACGCATATACACACACACACTTAACCAAGCCTACACACACATACATATACACACACACTCTATCACATGCACTCACACCCACACACGCACTCTGTCTCTCTTATATGCGCATACACAAAAGTTTATAGGGTAAATTTGTTTTTGCAGAATTACATTTTATTGTGCTCAAAAACTGCATGAATCCATGTAAAACTCTGTAAATCCCACTTTAGAAATAGAACCAGTCTAACTCAACGTTGAGACACAGACAGACCTCACACCTTAAAGCATTGTCTGAGCTGAGATGGCACCTATTGTTAAAATCTAGACCTTTGTTGAGAAGAACAGAAACCAACACACCAAAGACTTGATCTAAAATTGTTTAATGTATCATCACATCTCCATGACACTGTACGTAAATTCTGTGTCTTATGATCTTATTCTCCACAGCCACCTGAGGAAGAAGCAGCGCTTTGAAAGCTAGTGCTTCCAAATAAACCTGTTGGACTATAACCTGTGTGATTTTAACTAAGTATCATATGTAAATTGAAAGTCTCTTAGTGGCTAAGGGCACAATTGATGTTGGTTTAAAATCAAGCCATTCACATGCCTATAAAAATCATGCAATTGTACTTCACCTTGCATATCTGCTGACTACAATTCTGGGCTTAATTACAAATTTCACTTGAGATATTATAATTGGGATTGAATAGGAACTGGTCCTTGCTTGTTATCACAAATCTAATCATTAGAACGATGAGAACAGATTTCACAACCTGGCTTGGACTTAAACATATTCTAAAATGTATGAGGTGAGGGATGCCATGGACGTCCCTGCTGATTACACTTGCAGGAAGTGCACCCATCTCCAGCTCCTCCAAGACCGTGTTAGGGAACTGGAGCTGGAGTTGGATGAACTTCGGATCATTCGGGAGGCAGAGGGGGTCATAGATCGGAGCTATAGGGAAGTAGTAACTCCAAAGATGGCAGATAGATGGGTGACAGTGAGGGGGACTGGGAGGAAGCATCCAGTGCAGGGACCCCCTGCGGCCGTTCCCCTCAAGAACAAGTATACCGTTTGGGATACTTGTGGGGGGGACGACTTACCAGGGGTAAGTGACGGGGCTCAGGCCTCTGGCACGGAGCCTGTCCCCGCTACTCAGAAGGGAAGGGTGGAGAAGAGCAGAGCAATAATAATTGGGGACTCGATAGTTCGGGGCACAGATAGGCGGTTTTGTGGGAACGAGAGAGACTCACGTTTGGTATGTTGCCTCCCAGGTGCAAGGGTACGTGATGTCTCTGATCGTGTTTTCCGGGTCCTTAAGGGGGGGGGGGAGCAGCCTGAAGTCGTGGTCCATATTGGCACCAATGACATAGGTAGGAGGAGTGCTGAGGATGTTAGACAGGCTTTTAGGGAGCTAGGTTGGAAGCTCAGAGTTAGAACGAACAGAGTTGTTGTCTCTGGTTTGTTATCCGTGCCACGTGATAGAGAGTCGAGGAATAGGGAGAGAGAACAGTTAAATGCGTGGCTACAGGGATGGTGCAGGAGGGAGGGATTTCGGTACTTGGATAACTGGGGTTCTTTCTGGGGAAGGTGGGACCTCTATAAACAGGATGGTCTGCACCTGAACCTGAGGGGCACCAGTATCCTTGGGGGGAGGTTTGCTAGTGCTCTTGGGGGGGGGGGGGGGGTTAAACTAACTCTGCAGGGGCATGGGAACCCAGACTGTAGCTTTAGGGTGCAGGATCTGGAGTGTAGGGAGGTTAGGAATATGGCATCAATCTTAAAGGAGGGTGCCTGTAAACAGAAGAGTGGCTTGAAGTGTGTATACTTTAGTGCCAGAAGTATACGAAATAAGGTAGGTGAACTTGCAGCGTGGGTTGGTACCTGGGACTTCGATGTTGTGGCTATTATGGAGACATGGCTAGATCAGGGACAGGATTGGCTGTTGCAGGTTCCAGGGTTTAAATGTTTTAGTAGGGTCAGAGGTGGGGGTAAAAGAGGGGGGGGTGTGGCTTTGCTTGTCAAAGGTAGTATTACAGCGGTGGAAAGGAAGATGGATGAAGATTTGCCATCTGAGGTAGTTTGGGTTGAGGTTAGGAATAGGAGAGGTGAGGTCACCCTGTTAGGAGTCTTTTACTGGCCTCCTAATAGTCCTAGAATCGTTGAAGAAAGGATTGCGAAGATGATTGAGGAGAAGAGTGACAGTAATAGGATGGTTGTTATGGGGGACTTTAACTTTCCTGATATTGATTGGGAAAGCTATAGCTCAAGTTCGTTAGATGGGTCAGTGTTTGTCCAATGTGTGCAGGAGAGTTTCCTGACACAATATGTAGATAAGCCAACAAGAGGTGAGGCCATACTGGATTTGGTTCTGGGTAACGAACCAGGCCAGGTATTAGAACTAGAGGTAGGTGAGCACTTTGGGGACAGTGACCACAATTCGGTGATTTTTACTCTCGTGATGGAGAGGGATAAGTGTGTACTACAGGGCAAGAGTTATAGCTGGGGGCAGGGAAATTATGATGCGGTGAGGCATGACTTAGGATGTGTGGATTGGAAAAGTAGATTCCAAGGTAAGAGCGTAATTGATATGTGGAACTTGTTCAAGGAGCAACTATTGAGTGTCCTTGATAAGTACGTACCTATCAGGCAGGGAGGAAAGGGTCGTGTGAGGGAGCCGTGGTTTAATAAGGAATTGGAATCCCTTGTTAAATGGAAGAGGGCGGCCTTTGTAAAGATGAGGCGTGAAGGTTCAATAGGGGCGATTGAGAGTTATAAGGTAGCCCGGAAGGACCTGAAGAGAGAGCTAAGAGCAGCAAGGAGGGGACATGAAAGGCCCTTAGTTGGTAGGATTAGGGAAAACCCAAAGACTTTCTATAGGTATGTTAGGAATAAAAGAATGACTAGGGTAGGAATAGGTCCAATCAAGGATAGTAATGGGAAGTTGCGTGTGGAGGCTGAAGAGATTGGGGAGGCACTGAATGAATACTTTTCGTCAGTATTCACTCAGGAACAGGACATTGTTGTCGATATGAATACTGAGGCACGAATAAGTAGAATGGATGGCTTTGAGATATGTAGAGAAGAGGTGTTGGAAATTCTGGCAAGGGTGAAAATAGATAAGTCCCCTGGGCCTGATGGCATTTATCCTAGGATTCTCTGGGAAGCAAGGGAGGAGATTGCAGAGCCATTGGCCTTGATTTTTGTGTCCTCTTTGTCTACAGGAGTAGTGCCAGAGGACTGGAGGCTAGCAAACGTGGTTCCCTTGTTCAAGAAGGGGAGTAGGGATAATCCTAGTAACTATAGGCCAGTGAGTCTCACTTCTGTTGTGGGCAAAGTCTTAGAGAGAATTGTAAGGGATAGGATTTATGCACATCTGGATAAGAATAATGTGATCAAGGATAGTCAGCATGGTTTTGTGAAGGGCAGGTCGTGCCTCACAAACCTTATTGAATTCTTTGAGAAGGTGACTAAGGAGGTAGATGAGGGGAAAGCGGTAGATGTGGTATATATGGATTTTAGTAAGGCGTTTGATAAGGTCCCCCATGGTAGGCTACTGCAGAAAATACAGAGATATGGCATTGAGGGTGAGTTGGAGGTATGGATTAGGAATTGGCTGGCTGGAAGAAGACAGAGGGTAGTAGTTGATGGCAAAGGTTCATCTTGGAGTGCCGTCACTAGCGGTGTTCCGCAAGGATCTGTTTTGGGACCATTGCTGTTTGTCATTTTTATAAATGACCTGGAGGAAGGGTTAGAAGGTTGGGTGAGCAAGTTTGCGGATGATACGAAAGTCGGAGGAGTTGTAGACAGTGAGGAAGGATGTGGCAGGTTACAGCGGGATATAGAGAAGCTGCAGAGCTGGGCAGAAAGGTGGCAAATGGAGTTCAATGTAGCTAAGTGTGATGTGATTCACTTTGGTAAGAGTAACAAAAAGATGGGGTACTGGGCTAATGGTCGGATACTTGGTAGTGTGGAAGAGCAGAGGGATCTTGGTGTCCATGTACACAGATCTCTGAAAGTTGCCACCCAGGTAAATAGTGCAGTGAAGAAGGCATATGGCGTACTGGCTTTTATTGGTAGAGGAATTGAGTTCCGGAGTCCTGAGGTCATGCTGCAGTTGTATAAGACTCTGGTGCGGCCGCATCTGGAATATTGTGTGCAGTTTTGGTCGCCATACTATAGGAAGGATGTGGAGGCACTGGAACGGGTGCAGAGGAAGTTTACCAGGATGTTGCCTGGTATGGTAGGAAGATCCTATGAGGAAAGGCTGAGGCACTTGGGGTTGTTTTCATTGGAGAAAAGAAGGTTTAGGGGTGACTTGATAGAGGTGTACAAGATGATTAGGGGGTTAGATAGGGTTGACAGTGAGAACCTTTTTCCACGTATGGAGTCAGCTATTACAAGGAGCCATAGCTTTAAATTAAGGGGGGGTAGATATAGGACTGATGTTAGGGGTAGGTTCTTCACTCAGCGAGTCGTAAGTTCATGGAATGCCCTGCCAGTAGCAATGGTGGACTCTCCCTCTTTATGGGTATTTAAGCGGGCATTGGATAGGTATATGGAGGATAGTGGGTTAGTGTAGGTTAGGTGGGCTTGATCGGCGCAACATCGAGGGCTGAAGGGCCTGTACTGCGCTGTATTCTTCTATGTTCTATGTTCTAAAAGGAACAGATAGGCAATCTCCCCGCTACACATGCAATGTCTAAATTGCAAACTTAGTGCTTCAGAAAGTGATTGATGGTTTTGACAAACAGTTGCGCCAAAGCATTATTCTAAGTTAACAAAGAAAAAGAAATGGAAACAATGTGGTGCAGTTAGGTCTCCATCGCACGATTATACGGAGAGTGGGAGAAAGTGTTTGGGAATTATTTTTAAAAACTCTGATTTGTCCTTTCAACCTTGATAACTGGTAAGCCAATTCCTCTCAGCTCAGAGCATTTTAGTTCAATGACAAGTGTAACAAACATTTGAACTATCTGCGTCAGTCATGACATTAGAGTTGATAGCTCCACCATCTGTGTTACAACATCTACTTAATGTTCTTGGATGATTAAATCACTTGTAGACTATTTAGCTCCTTTGATCATCTGCTGCTCCCTTTACTTCAGCATCCTGGGATAAATGTTACAGTTTATCACCTCCAGAGCAATGGATGGACCTTCTGTAGAGAATTGGCAAATTTATCCCTCAGCCAAATCCTAAATTCCTGCAACAATAATGCAATGGGATCTTTTACATCAAGCGAGGCGGCTGGCAGAGCTTTAACACAAAGTAAGTGGGTCTTCCTCTATCTTGTGGAACTAAGGACATTCTTAAAACCAGAAAACCCTGTGGATATTTAGGAACTGTGGGAAAATAAATAATGAAATGTTGTATTATGAGCAACCACACCTCTGTTAATGCAGCACTCTAATGGTACTGTACAAGAAGTGAGAGTCTGGATTTTATGCTCAAGTGTCTAAGTTGGAATTTGAACTCACATACTTCTGAACTGAACACAATTGTACTGCCCTCTGAGCCATGGCTGACATAGCCATGATTTGGATTAATTTTAGACCTTGGTTACACAGGTTTAGTGGAGCAGAGCAATAAAAACGACAGCTTTTAGTTCATAACAGATATAATCTGAATATTGAAACTAATGCTAAGACAATTAAAGAAAAATAACTGAAAGTCACCCACTGAACTGTAAAGCCCAAGAATATTAGGCTGACATTTCATGAAGGCTAATTGTGTCAGCTCTGTGTATGACTTGTTGATACTGACTGTCTGCCTTGTGGACTGACTAGTGGAGTGGGATCAGCTCTGATTGTGGAACTGTACCCCACTGATACTCTCGAAAAGCCAGCATTTAATTCTCCCTCTTCTGAATCGGAAAGTCTTGCATTTCTATAGAACCTTTCATGACTTCCCACAAATATTTTACAACTTTTTAAAATTAATACGTTTCATTGTTGTAATGTAGGAAACGTTGCAGAAGATATACACACAAGTTCCCATAAACAACACTAGTATTTTGATCAAATGATTTGATTGCTTTGTTGCAGCTCCACAACTGAATCACCCCTAATGCCCCGACTAGTTGCAGGGGATCTGCAGGACTGACCATGTCCCAGTCCCTAGACTGTACTGGTATGAACTCCCCAACACTGTCTGCTCTAAGCAGCCAAGTGGGGATTCAAATCCCTGAAGTGATATTACACATTGCCTTTGACTTACTGTGATGACACCTGCTGACTGAAGGCTGTTTCCTTTGGCCTGACTGAGCACTATACCCCTTAGACTTTGAGACAAGGCCGTTTGGTTCATGTATTTGCAGTGTGTTTGCTGCATAAGCTGCTGAGACTTAGTGAGATTGATGTAGCACAGTGCCATACAACAAGATGTCCTTCTCCTTGACTGATAACTGCTGACAATCATGACAAGCTGCTTGGTTTTTTTTGTCTGCACTAGACAGAAGTAAGCCTTCAAGCTCTGGCTGAGAGGGTAAAACACACAAAAAGGCAGAAATGCTGTGAGGATCCAAGTAGGTACAAAGTCAGTGAGTGCTCAGAAAGCAGGTGAGAAACCGCAAGGATCAACCTGTTCAAATCCATGAGCTGGGTGCCCATCCCTGTGCATAAAGAAGTCCTGGCAGCAACATTCCAGAGTGCAGCATTAACATGCAGAACTGTATTGTAACTGGATTGGAGATGTGGTGAAGTTGGGAGGTGTCCGAAACCAATGTCCATGGATGGCATGTGGACTGCTTCTTGGCTATGAAATGTGCCATGAGATGTAGGGGACTGCTACATTGGAGGCCTAGAGGTGGAAACAATGATCTGGAACTACTCTGACTTACATATTGATGTCGCGTTACTATTTGGTGGCTGGGAGAATTGGAAACTGTGTTTCAGCGAGGTGGAATTAGTTATAATGGCACACTAATGCATTCCATTGGATGCAAATTAGTCCTTTGCCCCTCATGACTGAGATTCTGGCTTTGTGACTCAAAACCTGTCGAAGAATTGGACTTTTTGTCACCGTACTGTCGGGAATCTCATTTCTGTTGAACTCGCCCTATATTCCCAAATAGGGCCCACATCATAACATAAGAACATAAGAACTTCAAGCCTGCTCCGCCAATCAATAAGATCACAGCTGATCTTTTTGTGGCTTCAGCTCCACTTACCCACCCTCTCACCATAACCCTTAATTTCTTGACAGTTCAAAAAATGATCTATCTTAGCTTTAAAAACGTTTATTGAGAAAGCCTCAACCATTTCACAGGGCAAGGAATTCCATAGATTCACAACCCTCTGTATGAAGAGGTTCCATTTCAATTCAATCCTAAAGCTGCTCCCCCTAATTTTGAGGTTATGCCCTTTTGTCCTAGTTTCACCCGCCAGTGGATACTAGTATCTTAGTTTCACCCTTCATAATTTTATGTGTTTCTATATGAATCCCCCTCATTCTTCTAAATTCCAATGAATATAATCCCAGTCTACTCAGTCTCTACTCATAAGACAACACCCTCAACTCCGGAATCAACCTAGTGAATCTCCTCTGCACCCCCTCTCGTGCCAGTAATACTCCAGGTGTGGCCTCACCAGCACTCTATACAGCTGCAAACAACATCCCTGCTTTTAAACTCAACCCCTTTAGCAATGAAGGACAAAATTCCATTTGTCTTCTTAATTACCTGTTGCAGCTGCAGACCAACCTTCTGTGATTCATGCACAAGGACTCCAGGTGCCTCCGCACAACAGCGTGCTGCAATTACTTACCGTTCAAGTAATAGTTCTTTTCTACCATTATTCCTATAGAAATGGATTACTTCACATTTATTAACATTGTACTCCATCTTCCAGACCTTTGCCCACTCATTTAAACTATCTATGTCCGTTGCACAGTCCTCTGCACACTTTGCTCTACCACTCCTTCATCCAGGAGCTGGGACAATCCCACCCATTATTTTCTCAATAAAAGAAGTGTAACAGCTGTTACAGTGACAGTGGTTTTGTCAAACTGACTTTAGAAACTTATGAGGGCATCCAAGAGCTAGTTGAGTCTCATCCCTGTAAGTGGAGCTGCCTGTTTATTTGAGAGTTCAAAATCCACCTAAATTGGCATGTAGCCAAGGCAGAATACTGTATTACTGGAGCAGATGGCTCTTCGAGACATGGTTTAAAAAAGCCTCTAAGCTCCAGTAAGCTTTCTGCCCCCCCCATATGAGTGACCAGACAAGATTGCATTATTCCCATTTATGTTTCTCCTGAGTATGCTGCCTCTTTAAAAATTGCCTGAGTGAGCAGCTGGACAACCATAGCTAAGGACCATCAAAATAAAATAAATTGATTGCCACATGTTTAACATAGCTCTCCAGCTGCTCATTGGATATGTTTCAGACTTGCACTTAGGATATTTTTCCCCTCACCCCTTCCATGCACACATTGACTCCGAAGTTCATGTTCCATGAGGTCCTCGCCTCTCTCTGGTAACTCACCCTGACTTCATCAGTGTGAGCACAAACAAGGTATCTGATAGGAGAACACATTAAAACTAGACCCAGTCCTACACTTGCCTGACAGGCACCAGGGGCTACTTCAACCCAGAGTCACTGGACAGTGTCTGAAATTGTCTCATCCTTTGTCAGGGATTGACTAGCCTTATCAATATCTTCCTATTCCTAAGTCAAGTTTGGCACTGCTGGCAACCAGGGCTTCAGCAGTGGAAAATGTTGTGCCTCCTGTCACACACCATGATGTTGGGTAAATTATCCTAGACCTCATGTTCAGTAAGGGCTACCTGGGTAACGGTTGTCCCATTTAATTACCCCATTACTTAGAAAATTGGACAGCTGTACATTCATTGCCAACCACTGAATGTGTTATAGAATTAATTAAATTATTTTACTTGTAACTTCAACCAAATCAGCTTGGCTGCACAATAACTAGGGCACTTAATTAAAATAAAAACTACAAGATATTAGCTCGGGTTCAGTAGATGTCACTCTCAGTCAAAGGTTGTGGGGTCAATTCCTAATTCAGAGATTGGATCACATAATCTAGGCTCACACGTGAGCTCTGTACTGAGGATGCTGCAATGTCAGAATTGCTGTCTTTTGGTTGAGATGATAAACTGAGAACCTCCTTGCTCGCTAAAGTAGATATGAAGGAAGTCGCTTGGCACTATTTTGAAGAAGCACAGTACAGTCTCCTCAACAGCCTGGTCAATATTTATTCCCCCACTAACATTTAAATCAGATTCAAAAGTAGAAGTTGCTGGAAAAGCTCAGCAAGTTTGGCAGCATCTGTGAAGAGAAATCAGAGTTAACGCTTTGGGTCCAGTAACCATTCCTGCAAACTTCTGAGGAAGGGTCGCCGGACCCAAAACATTAACTCTGATTTCTCTGCACAGATGCTGCCAGACTTGCTGAGCTTCTGTTTTTGTTTCTGATTTACAGCATCTGCAGTTCTTTCAGTTTTAATGTATATCAGATGATCTAGCTGTTATTGCATTGCTGTTTGTGGGACTTTGCTGAGAAGGGGTTGGCTGCTGTGTTTAATAAAAACAGAAAGTGCTGAAGAAATTCAGCAAGTCTATAGAGAGAAACACAGAGATAATGTTTCAAGTCCTATGAGTCTTCTTCAGAACTGACCAGTGGCTGTGTTTTACAGCAGTGACCACATTTTAAAAGTAGTTCATTGGTTATAAGGTGCTTTCAGATGTCCTGAGGTCATAAAAAGCACTGTACTTTTTTTGCTGTTACAAAGGGTACTTCTTCATTTCACATCGGTAACATTTCATAACAAGTGAAACATGTATGAGAGAAAAGATTCATATAATGTTTCTGTCAGAAATGTTTTGCAGGAACTGAAACACAATGAAATGCATTAAAGTGCAAGGACAGTTGTTCTGTAGACCAATGAACTGACCATTTTTCCATTTCAAGGTCCCACTGACAAGAATAAGATGAGTCTGTTTTTCATATGACAGGAAGTCAGCACCCCAGGGGAACTACTCTGTCTAGTTGAATACAGTCAAAAATTCTCCTCGCCACTTAAACAGAAATCCAGTTTGAAAGACAACACCTCTGGCAATGTAGCACTCCATCAGTGCAGCACTGAAATATCAGGTTTTGTTAGCCTATTGTTAGCCACAAACAGTACAGTCCCTATTCAATTGTCTAGCCAGAATGTTATCCACTCCTTTGTCTAGCCAACTGTTCTTCTCTCTCACAAACAAAAATAGAAGTTGCTGGAAAAGCTCAGCAGGTCTGGCAGCATCTGTGAAGAAAAATCAGAGTTAATGTTTCAGGTCTGGTGACCCTTGCTCAGAACGGTCACTGGACCTGAAACATTAACTCTGATTTCTCTTCACAGATGCTGACAGACCTGCTGAGCTTTTCCAGTATTTTCTCTTTTTGTTTCCAATTTACAGCATCTGCAGTTCTTTCAGTTTTTATGAGGTTTTGTCATGTGTTCAATCCTGAGCTCAAACCCACAATGCTACATCCAAGAGCTGAGAATGTAATCCACTGAACCAAGCTAGTATGAACAATTGACCTGTGTGGTTACATTTTCATGCAATAACATTCAGACTATCATTAAGATCACAGTATGGTATCTAATGGCTGGATGGGAATAATTGCATTCAATATGTACACATTACAATAGCTGTTTGAGAAAGGAATCAAAGACCTATTATAGGTTCAGTGAGTTACTCTAGCTCCTAGTCCAGCAACACTGTAAACTTAAAATCCCCAAATATTGTTTTTATATCTCTTTTTAGCCTTGCTTTTTCCTACCATTGTAACCTCCTTCAGCCCTTAACTCTTTGCATCCTTCAAATTCTGGCATTCCCTTTCAGGAGAGATGATAGGGTAATGGTAATGCCAATGGCCTAATGATCCAGAGATGATTGGTTAATGCTCTGAAGGTATGTATTCAAATCCCCCCACAACAACTAGTGGAATGTAACTAAAAAAATCTGGAATTAAAGGCTAGATTTAGTCATGGTGACCATAATGCGACCACCAATTGTTATAAAGACCCATTTGGTTTACCAATCCTTCTTTCAGGAAGGGATGTCTGGCCAAGATGTAACTCTAGGTCCACAGAAAGTTGGTGATTTTTACATACCCTCTGAAATTGGCAAGCAGGGCACTTAGGATTGGGCAACAGAGAAATATCCACATGCCACATTCTGTGCTTCGTTCCCTCAATTCCAATATACAGTTTCTCTCCGTGAACATCTCAATAGTTTTCCCTTTCTAAGCTGCTCCATGTTAATGTAGCAGCAGAGAGAAGGCTTACTATGCTATGTGTGCTGGTATGTTTGGGAGTGTGCAGAGTGACACACCCTACAATTGTCGCCAAATGTCCAAATATAGACCTCATCCTGTGAACCACGTCCTGATACCAGACTACTCTGACCTTTTGACATCATGGCAGCCCACAAACCTACCAACACACTGAAACAGCTACTGACGAACCTAAAAGACCCTGTACCAACCAGCGAATCGAATGTCATATACAAAATGCCCTGCAAGGACTGCAACAAACACTACATCAGACAGGCAGAAAACTAGCCACCAGGATACACAACCACCAACTAGCCACCCAAAGACATGGCCAGCTGTCATTAGTATCCTTATACATACACACGAAGAAGGATACCACTTTGATTGGGACAATGCATCCATCCTAGGACAGGCTAAACTGAGACACACACAGGAATTCCTAGAGGCCTGGTATTCAAACTGGAACTCCATCAATAAACACATCAATTTGGACCCCATTTACCAACCTCTGAGAAAGATAACCAGAAATGATATCACCCACCTAAACAGACCAATACACAAAATTGAAAGCAGGATAGAACACCAGCGCTTCAACAGAGGCTCACCGATGATGTTACCTAGCATGGTGACAAAATGTCTGAGAACAAACCTACCAGTTCAGAGAGCAAAGTTACAACCTGAACCACAACCTGAGCTACAAATCTTCTCAAAAACCACAAATACCCTGTGATGTTTTTACAGTGTAAAGGGCACAAGATGAATGCAAGTTGTTTTTGTCAAAGACTGCATTTTCACTTCCTTAGTACAAGTCAGCATTTTCTAGGAGCTGTTAGGGGCAGAATGTGAGTGAGATAAATTCAGCATGTCCTGCCCCATTTAGTAGCTGTGGGACTGCTGTTAAAAAAAAGTCCCAAAATCAACTGATAGAGTTTCATGGGACTGATACAGAAAAATATAATTGTCCCTCTTAATGTCTGAGTCTGCTACATGGTAAGGCAGTGCTATGGCACATTTGGCGTCTCGTTTCAATCTGCTGTTCGCCAACCTCTTTTTCGAACCAAGGTCTACAAATGTTTTAAATAGCGTTAACACAAACATCGAGACAACACAAAATAACAGGTGTTCTGTTAGCAACAGGAGGCAAACAGTGTCACAACAACTAGAGTCTGACTTAGACTGAGGTCAACATCAGTTCCTGCTGTCGCAATTTCTGGAAACCTTCCACTGTGGGGAAAAGAAAATGAGACTTACATTAAGGAGGACAATTAGCAAACATTTCCACCCGAGCAACATTATTTTGCACTTATATAGCACCTCGGCTTTTGCCTGAATGCTGACACCAAGTCACAAGAAGAAATATAAGGCAAACATATGATTAAAAATTCTGCCAAAGAGGTCAGTTTTAAGGAGTGTGTTAAAAAAGGAGAGAGAGGGAGGGAGTGAATGATGGTGTTTCAGAGCTTGGAGACGAAACACTTGATGGCTGTGGTGGAGAAATTAAAATTATGGACACACAGCAGACCAGAATTGGAAAAGTGAACTTACTTCAAAGGGTGGAAGGTTACAATAAGAGTGAGGGGCAAGACCATAGAGGGATTTGAAAGCAGGTTTAGAATTTAAGCCAGGAGAAAGTGAGGACTGCAGATGCTGCAGATCAGAGTCGAGAGTATGGTGCTGGAAAAGCACAGCAGGTCAGGCAGCATCTGTGAAACAAGAAAATCGACGATGCTGCCTGACCTGCTGTGCTTTTCCAGCATCACACTCTTGACTTGGAAGTTAAGCAGTTTACTTGTGCTCAACCTGTTCAGCGAGAACATTTGGCATGACATTCATTGAAACCCTACAGCACAGAAAGAGGCCATTTGCCCCATAGACATCCCACCCAGACCCAGCCCTCACCCTATCCCTGTAACCATGCATTTTACTCTGAGCAATCCGCTTAATCTGCACTTTGGACTATGGGAGGAAACCGGAGCACCCAGATGAAACCCATGCAGACATGGGGAGAATGTACGAAATCCACACAGACATTCGCCCAAGGTTGGAAACAAACATGGGTCCCTGGCGCTGTGAGGCAGCAGTGCTAACCACTAAGCCACCGTGTCACTCCTTGGTCACCTTAATTTCTCTGTCTCCTCTACCCATTTGAACCTGTCTCTGAACTGACTGTCCTCCATGCTCTGAAACTGACTTTGTAATCAAGCCTGCTGATAAGGGTGGTGCTGTGATCTGGCATACTGACTTCTATGTTGCAGAGGCTGAGCGCCACCTCATCCTATTGCCCCTGGACCATGACTCCATCCTGCAACACGAGGTTATTGTCACTAGGGTCATATCATTTGGTGACTTCCATCCCACTGTCTCCAAGCTCCATGTCCCCAACAGTGTACAGCCCACTTCTACCTCCTTCCCAAAATCCATAAACAGGACTACCCAGGGAGACCCATTGTTTCTGCCTGCTCCTACCACACAGAACCCAACTCTTCCTGATCTCAATTTGATTTTTTTTCTCCCCTTGTCCAGTTCCTTTCCAGTTACATCTGCATTTCCTCTGTTGCTTTACAGAATTGGGGTTTACGGGCTCCAGCTGCCTCCTCTTCAACATGGATGTGCAAACCCTTTACACATTCATCCTCCATTCGGATGGTCTCAGGGTTCTCCACTTCTTCCTGAAAAATAGGACTGAACTATCCTGGCTGAGCTCATCCTCACTTTGAATAACTCCCCCTTTCATTCCTCACATTTTTATCAGGTCAAAGATGTGGCCATGGCTACCTGAATGGGCCCCAGTTATGCCTGTCTCTTTGCAGGGTGCGGAACTTCCTTGCTCAAATCTTCCTCTGGCCCCCACCCACAATTCCTTCTCTGGTACATGATGACATTGTTGGTGCCACTTCCTCTTTCTGTCTGAAATTGGAAAAGTTTATCAATTCTGCTTCCAATTTCCACACTGTTCTCGCCTTCACTTGATCCATTTGTGACTCCTCCCTTCCCTTCCTTGACACCTCTGTTTCCATTTCTTGGGGAAGGTTGGTCACCAATATCCACTACAAACTGACTAACTTCCACAGTTACCTTGACAGTACATTCTCACACCCTGTTTCCTGTGAAGTCTCCATTCCATTCTCCCAGTTTCTCCGTCTCCATTACATCTGTTCCGATGATGCCAGTTTCACTTTCTTCCTCAACAAAGAATTCCCCAGCATTGCAGTTGACAGGGCCCTCAGTCATGTCCAACCCATCTCTTTCCTGACCCTTTCTAATTATTTCCGAACACTCTTCCACCATACTATACCACGGACTAGAAAGCAACTGAGCTCTATCCACCACAGAATGCTTGATGTTAAATATAAGTGTACAATGTAAACATAACCTGCAATGCCAAAGATCGTGAGGCACAGAGTCATAGTCATAGAGATGTGCAGCACGGAAACAGACCCTTCGGTCCAAATCATCAACGCTGACCAGATATCACAACCCAATATAGACCCACCTGCCAGAACCCGGCCCATATCCCTCCAAACCCTTCCTGTTCATATACCCATCGAAATGCCTTTTAAATGTTGCAATTGTACCAGCCTCCACCACTTCCTCGGGCAGCTCATTCCACACATGCACCACCCTCTGCATGAAAGGTTACCCCTGAGGTCTCTTTTATATCTTTTTCCTCTCACCTTCAACCCATGACCTCTAGTTCTGGACTCCCCCAACCCATAAGACCATAAGACATAGGAGTGGAAGTAAGGCCATTCGGCCCATCGAGTCCACTCCGCCATTCAATCATGGCTGATGCGCATTTCAGCTCCACTTGCCAGCGTTCTCCCCGTAGCCCTTAATTCCTCTAGACAACAAGAACCTATCAATCTCGGCCTTGAAGATATTTAGCGTCCCGGCTTCCACTGCACTCCATGGCAATGAATTCCACAGGCCCACCACTCTCTGGCTGAAGAAATGTCTCCGCATTTCCGTTCTGAAATGACCCCCTCTAATTCTAAGGCTGTGTCCACGGGTCCTAGTCTCCTCGCCTAACAGAAACAATTTTCTAGCATCCACCTTTTCAAAGCCATGTATTATTTTGTACGTCTCTATTAGATCTCCCCTTAATCTTCTAAACTCCAACGAATACAATCCCAGTATCCTCAGCCGTTCCTCATATGCTAGACCTGTCATTCCAGGGATCATCCGTGTGAATCTCCGCTGGACACGTTCCAGTGCCAGTATGTCCTTCCTGAGGTGTGGGGACCAAAACTGGACACAGTACTCCAAATGGGGCCTAACCAGAGCTTTATAAAGTCTTAGTAGTACATCTCTGCTTTTATATTCCAACCCTCTTGAGATAAGAGACAACATTGCATTCGCTTTCTTAATCACAGACTCAACCTGCATGTTTACCTTTAGAGAATCCTCGACTAGCACTCCCAGATCCCTTTGTGCTTTGGCTTTATTAAGTTTCTCACCATTTAGAAAGTAGTCCATGCTTTTATTCTTTTTGTCAAAGTGCAAGACCTCGCACTTGCTCACGTTAAATTCCATCAGCCATTTCCTGGACCACTCTCCCAACCTGTCTAGATCCTTCTGTAGCCTCCCCACTTCCTCAGTACTACCTGCCTGTCCACCTAACTTCGTATCATCGGCAAACTTCGCTAGAATGCCCCCGGTTCCCTCATCCAAATCATTAATATATAATGCGAACAGCTGTGGCCCCAGCACCGAACCCTGCGGGACACCGCTCGTCACCAGCTGCCATTCTGAAAAAGAACCTTTTATCCCAACTCTCTGCCTTCTGTTAGATAGCCAATCCTCAATCCATCCCAGCAGCTCACCTCGAACACCATGGGCCCTCACCTTGCTCAGCAGCCTCCCATGTGGCACCTTATCAAAGGCCTTTTGAAAGTCCAGATAGACCACATCCACTGGTCTAACCTACTTGTTACCTCTTCAAAAAATTCCAACAAGTTTGTCAGGCATGACCTCCCTTTACTAAATCCATGTTGACTTGTTCTAATCAGACTCTGCTCTTCCAAGAATTTAGAAACCTCATCCTTAATGATGGATTCTAGAATTTTACCAACAACCGAGGTTAAGCTGATTGGCCTATAATTTTCCATCTTGGGGAAAAGACCTTGTCTATTCACACTATCCATGCCCCTCATGATTTTACAAACTCTACAAGGTGACCCCTCAGCCTCTGACACTCCAGGGAAAACAGCCCCGGCCTGTTCACCCTCTCCCTATAGCTCAAATCCTCCAACCCTGGCAACCTCCTTGTAAATGTTTTCTGAGCCCTGTCAAGTTTCACAACATCATTTTGATATGAAGGAGACCAGAACTGCACACAATATTCCAAAAGTGGCCTAATCAATGTCCTGTACAGCTGCAATATGATCTCCCAACTCTTTTACGCAATACTCTGACCATTAAAGAAAAGCATACCAAACGCCTTTTCACTATCCTATGTACCTGCGATTCTACTTTCAAGGAGCTATGAACCTGCACTCCAAGGTCTCTTTGTTCAGCAACACTCCTTAGGATCTTACCATTAAGTGTATAAGACATGCTAAGGTTTGCTTTCCCAAAATGCAGCATCTCACATTTATCTAAATTAAACTCCATCTGCCACTCCACAGCCCATTGGCCCATCTGAGCAAGATCCCGTTGTACTCTGAGATAACCCTCTTCACTTTCCATTACACCTCCAATTTTGGTGTCATCTGCAAATTTACTAACTATACCTCTTATTCTCGCATCCAAATCATTTATATAAATGACAAAAAGCTGTGGACCCAGCACTGATCCTTGTGGCACTCCACTGGTCACAGACCTCCAGTCTGAAAAACAACCCTCCACCATCACCCTCTGTCTTCTACCTTTGAGCCAGTTCTGTATCCAAATGGCTAATTCTCCCTGTATTCTAACCTTGCTAACCAGTCTCCCATGGGGAACCCTGCCGAACGCCTTAGTGAAAGTCTATATAGATATGTCCACTGCTCTGCCCTCATGAATCCTCTTTGTTACTTCTTTAAAAAACTCAATCAAGTTTGTGAGACATGATTTCCCATGCACAAAGCCATGCTGACTATCCCGAATCAGTCCTTGTCTTCCCAAATACATGTACATCCTGTCCCTCAGGATTCCCTCCAACAACTTGCCCACCACCAACATAAGACTCACCGGTCTATAGTTCGCTGGCTTTTCCTTACCACCTTTCTTAAACAGTGGCACCACGTTAGCCAAACTCCAGTCTTCCAGCACCTCACCTGTGACTATCGATGATACAAATATCTCAGCAAGAGGCCCAGCAATCACTTCTCTCGCCTCCCGCAGAGTTCTCGGGTTCACCTGATCAGGTCCTGGGGATTTATCCACCTTTAACCGTTTCAAGACATCCAGCACTTTCTCCTCTGTAATCTGGACATTTATCAAGATGTCACCATGTATTTCCCTGCATTCTATACCTTCCATGTCCTTTTCCATAGTTACATGGATGCAAAATACTCATTTAGTATCTCCCCCATCTCCTGTGGCTCCTTGCTGATCTTTGAGGGGCCCTATTCTCTCCCTAGTTACCCTTTTGTCCTTAGTTTTTAACTGAATTGTAAGTAACTGATCTTATTGCACTTTTTGTCATGTTAAATTGGAATTTTTGTCTAATAAACCTTTACGAATAATTAATAATTTTTTTGAAAGAAAGAATTGCTTTGTTCTAAAAGGTAGAAAACTATCCAATTTCTTGGCATTGAACTTTTCAAATAGAGCTCATTTTAACTTAGTTTTGTATTAAATCTCTCAAAAGCATCTGAAAATGCTTAGAATATGACCAAAATCTTACATTCCTATGTAGGAAAACATTAATATGTTGCATACACCAAAGTCCCATATAAAATGGATAAGTGACTATGGCTTGAGGTTGAGGGAAGAATTTTGACCAAGACATACTTTTCAAATAATGTCATGTGGTTTTCTATGTCTACCTGAAATTCTAGAACCGTTTTTAAAGAATATTTTATTTGAAATTTGTTACTTGAGATATATAGCAATCTCTAAGCATCAAGTATTCATCTGATTGATACTGGGTTTCAAATCTTGCAGTAGAATTTGAAGCCAAACTTCTGGTTGGTATAATGATTTTCCACTTGACACGTGGTTTGTGACCATGGCTCACCTTTGCAATTTCTGAATAAAAATTCAGGTTACAAAAGTAGGAAATACCAACATAGTATCTGTAAAAGTGTCAGGTTATGATAAAAGTACATGTGATTCACTATTGTTCCTTAGGGAAAGAAATGTGCCATCTTTAACTCACCTGACCTATATGTGAGCTGAATCCCACACCTCCAGACTGACTTTTATATGCTTCCTGAACAGGTTCAACAAGGTGCTCAGTTGTACAAAACCACTACTTGTTGAAGTTCAAGGAAGTGCCAGCTTCTAAACAAATGGACAATATGTACTTATTTTGCCATTGATGCCCATATCCTGAGAATGAATAAAATTATATCATGAAAATATTCTTGGTATGTGGTCAAATTTCCCTGGAATAATCAGGAATTAAAGACTGGTCTTGAAAACACCATTGTCAGCTCACAAGGAAACAGTGTTGTGGTAATGTTAGTATACTCATAATCTTGAGACCCAAACCAGTATTTGTGGTTGAAATCCCACCAGAGCTGATGGTCAAATTTGAATTCAGTAAAAAAAAGTCTGGGATACACAGCAGGCCTAATGGTGATTGTATAACTACTGCCAATTGTCATAAACACCCATCTGGTTCACTAATATCATTTAGGGGAGGAAACTGCCATCCTGACCTGGTCTGACCTGCATGTGACTCCAAACCTACAACAATGTATTGACCCTTTGGTCAATAAATGCTGGCCTAGCCATCTATATCCTGTGAACAAATTTTAAAAACCAGAGTAATTTTTGTCTGTTAAAAAAAAATTAGACATGAAAAAATATATTTGATTTGACAGTTAATAATCAACCAATTTTGGAAAACTTTCTTTGGCTTTTGATTGGCTATGGGAAAGTGGGTACCTCAAGGATGGCGTGTCAGGCAGCCAATAGTGGAAATGTGTGGTGTTGAGGTCATGTGATGAAACCTCCAGCAAAATACCAAACCAGATTTGCAAACCTAAATAATATGTACAAACCCAAAGTATCATTTAGATGAATTGTGGCTGTTCCCAGACCTGTTTTTAATCAAAAGAATGCACTGTATTTTGATGAATCTGAAGCTAAAGTAAAGTCAGAGTGAAAGTGATCTATCAAATCAAGATCAGCATAATCTACTTGTTGCAGTTTAGAATATCATTAGCATGGCAAACTGCTGGGTGTCCCTGGGGTAAATTTGCATTTCGGCATTCATCTTCCAAGAGCGGTAAACATCACATGACTTTGCCTAACCAGTAGAACTGAGTTGGGTGGGGAGGGGTTGGGGAGTTAGAAGTTAATCAGACACTGTGATTGACATCCCATGGGTCTTGCTGCTGAGCGGAGCGATATTTCCCTGACTGGGTCTTGTTTATCCATCAGGCTGTATAGTATCAGAGATGTAAACAAAGGTCGAAATGAGTGAAGTAACAGAAAGCATCAAAAGAAAGGTTATTCACCCCCCAAGCGCTTGAAGATTAGACTACGTGTTGTAAGCACCACTCAGGAAGAAAAATCATTGGGCCATAAAAAATATTTTTCGCACTCACTTTCAACATACAATTTATTAGCTACAAAAATTTTGCAGATGAGAAGGCCTGTTTGATTGACAGTCAAGAATCATCCAATTGGATACAAAGTGTTCATTCTATTTTCAATTGGTTGAGGGCAAGGTGTGCTCTCAGTGGATGGACCAATGGCAGGAGTATGAGGGAGGGCAGTTCAAGGCTGGAAGTTTTGTAATGTAATCGTTAGAAGTGAACCAGAATAGAATTGGCAATTCTAACCTGAGTCAGTTTGTGAGGTGATTGTTGGAGTTAGTTCAATCTTATAAGCAGGTGTCTCCTTACAGGTCCCTTTTAGAAAACAACCAGTACAGATTCTATCAGTTTGCAATGTATGCAAGCTGTAGTCTTCTGTAACTCCCACTGTATTTCCTATCAGTTTTCATTGACACAGTTAGTACATGACTTGGCACAATATTTGTATGGTCAGAATGTCAACTTTGCAAAGACATGAAGTTGTTGACACAAACTAAATTGGGCTGAAATTTACAATTTTTTGATAAAGTGCGAATTGTGTTGAGTTTTTTGGAATGCTTTTCAGCATGATGCCGAGCAAATTTTCTGGTTTTAACTTGTTAATCTCACCTCATTTACTACCCTAGCCTGTCTTGATGACGGTCTTCATATCTAATTCAAGACCCTTCTAACCACATCTTGTTCCTGGAACAACTTTCCACTCACCAGACATCCACCAAAAGACCAGCACCCCTGATGCCCACACCATATTTAAAAGGATTTTGTGTACGCAGATAAGTATTATCATTCCAAAGTTGCCCTGCTTGTTGATGGACAGATTGAAAATGTCAGAGAAGGGGAAGATGACACTGTGATTCACAGACAGGGACCTGAGGTGCAAAGGAGAGCTGTTCTTTTCTGAAAGACTGACGGAGGAGGCCTCTCAACCCTATCAGCCTGGCCCAAGGTTGCCACCTGGGTCATTGCCATATCCGTAGTCTGGAAGAATGGCCAGCAATGCTGTTAGATGGTCAATGACCTTCTCCGCTCCACCAGGGTAAATGCCACATACCTCTCTACCTCACTTTTAATGCTTGACCATGACAAAACCCCTGCACTGGTATGGGAGGGTGCCCTTGTCTTACTGTGCCAGGACCCCCTGACTGATGCACATCTCAGTAGACTTTGGCGAGATCTACTCCCCAAGACATGGCTGCCTGCTTGCTGTACACACAGTTGCTTAAGCTCCTGGCACATGGAGCAGCTGTGAGATTGACATAGCACCCTGTCATAGAGCAAGATATGCAGCACTTGATTGAGGCCTGCTGACCAGCAAGGCAAGCTGCCTGGTGTGTGTCTAAATGGTAAGGCAAGGTAGAGATCCTGTAAGCATCCAGATGATTGAGCATTGAGAAAGATGACATGGAGCCTGATCCAGTCCATGAGTTGGGTGCCTGTCTCTGTGTGCAAGTTGTTCTTAAGCAGCCATTCAATGTTAGTTGCCTGTGCACTCTGCAATGCAGCTCTGTGCTTCCTGAGCACCCTGAATGTGCATTGGAGAGGGACCATGTTGGTCATGAAGAGTTGGCGAATGTCAGATGCCAATGTCAGTGGGTGAGAGGTGCTTGTGGCTGGTCCCCATGGATCATGTGTGAGATGCTGTTTTGTGCTGAGCAACATGAAAGCTCCTCACAGTCAATGATGAGCTGAAGTCACCCACTCTAACTTCCATGACAGGAATTCTTGACATTGAGTTTGTTAGGTACATTTGATCACATATAAAGCTGAATATTAATGAGGTGGGATGTGGAGTTAATAAGGCATTTAACAAGCTATAATCACCTTTAGTTGGCAACTCACCACTATCTCAGTAGAGTCTCACCTTGCTCTGTTTCTTTCCATAAGTTTCTGTTCACCATTAGCCTGTATTTTTTGTTACAGTGTCCCATCAGGGGCTGATAAATCCAATTTTGTTAATTTACGATTAAAGTAGGACAAAACCTACCTTGCCACTCCTCAAATACAGAAGAGATGCAGCAGGTTGCTCCCAACATGAAGTGAGGCCTCACCAGGCTTCACTCATTTTGTGCTGCAAATCTCACCATGTTGCTTAGGCTTCATAACATTTCACCCATTACTTTTAAGAGGCATTATTTAAGCATATGAATGAGATAGAAATAAGCTATATTGATGGGGGTTGATGAAATAGAATCTGTGGAGGTTTCTGTTAAGCTTGGCTACCAACTTTAACCTGGGTGGGGAGGGGGGTTGCAGGGGGCTGGGGGTGGGGGGGGTGGGGGTGCCAATGACTTTGTTCCCGTGCTGTAAAAACTTAGTACTGACTCAGATCCGATAGGTGATTTGATTCTAATGCCTTTCCTTTGTAAGTCAGGTTTAATACCTTGACTCAATCTCTTGACAGGGTCACAACTGTGTAAACACAGATATTTTTGAAACCCAGTAAAACTCATGGGATGACGGGAGTGGGGAAATCAAAGTAATTTTAAAGGTCAAGTGACTTTCTGACAAAGTGTACATCAATTTGTTTCTCTTGGAGAGGAGAAGATGTACATGTTATTCACATCCAATTGCCTTGAAATGTTTGAGATGCCATACTTCCATGCAGTCTTCTTTATTACTTTAGCTATTTATAAATAAACAGTCAGTGCCTATTTAAAGTTGACTCTGTGTAATACAGGAATAAACTAAAGAACTGTAGATGCTGTAAATCTAAAACAAAAACCGCAATTGCAGCATTAACGTTTCTGGTCCAGTGGCCCTTTGTCAAAATTGGGTTCTGAAAAAGAACTGGGTTTTTTGGAACTGCCAGATCTGCCAAGTTTCTCCAGCACTTTCTGTTTCTGTGTAACAGACACCTGTGTAGCTATGATCTTTCACTGGAGCCACTCTTATGGTGGGAATGGGAAGGTTGAAGGGTTAAGTTTAAAGGATGGTTTTTAAAAAAAATTGTTCATAGAATGCTGATGTCATTGGCTAGGCCTGTATTTATTTCCCACCCTTAATGGCCTACAAGACAATTAAGCAAAAGTGAGGACTGCAGGTGCTGGAGATCAGAGTCAAAATGTATGGCGCTGGAAAAGCACAGCAGGTCAGGCAGCATCCGAAGAGCAGGAGAGTCAATGTTTTGAGCATAAGCCCTTCATCAGGAATGTGGGTGGGGGAAGCCGACTGATAGGTAAGGAGGAGGAGGAGGGGGAGGGTGGGGTTGAGGGGAAGGTAGCTTGGAAGGTGATAGCTTCCCCTCAGCCCCACAACCCCACAACCCCATCCTATTTATCTCTCAGTCCCCTTCCCATCCAACCCCCTCATTCCTGATGAAGAGCTTATGTCCGACATGTCAACTCTCCTGCTCCTCGGATGCTGCCTGATCTGCTGTGCTTTTCCAATGCCACACTTTTCAACACAGAGAGTTAACCACATTATTTTGGATCTGAAGTCATATGTAGACCAACCAGGTAAGGATGGCAGATTTTTTTTCCCTAGTGAACCAGATAGGTTTTTAAGATAATGACTGTGGTCGTTTTGAGCTCGATTTTATTCCAGTCTTATTGAATTTAGATTCCACCATCTACCATGGTGAATTTGAACCCACATCTCCTGAACATAAACTTGTGGTTCTGGATTATTAGGCCAGTGGCATTCCCTAAATGACATTTGTATTTCCTTGAGTTTAGAGAGAGTGAGGTATCGATCTAGTTGAGCTGTTTAAGATAATTAAAGGGGTTGATAAGATGGATAGAGTGAAGCTCAGTGTCTCAGATGGGGGTCTACATAAAGCAGGGTCTACAGAAGTCTAGACCCTGCTCCCCAAGGAAGCTGTTGAGACTGGGATTTCATCATGATCATGTTGAATGGCAGAGCAGGCTTGATGGGCTGAATGGACCATTCTGTTCTTATTTTCTTTGTTTCTAAATTTTGAAACTGAGATTGATATATATTTTTGGCCAGATGTACAAAGGTTTCAGAACTCAAGGCAGTAAATATGATTAAGGTACAAATTGATAATGACATAGTCAATTGGCACATTGGTTTGAGGAGCTGAATGACCTTCCTTCCTTCTATGAGAAAATCATGAGTTTGATCTTCACTTCAGGGACTGGAGTTTATGGAACATCATGGTCCCTGCCCTCACCCAAGTTAAAACATCTGTGGTGAGCCATCCAAGAGAGAACTGCAGTCATTAGTACACTCCAGTTATTAGGAGGTGAGCTGCCATGCATCAGAGCTTTAGGGTTGGCGAGAGGGTTAGGTACCATAAACTCCTCTGAGACAGCTTCTGGGCAAGGCAACTTTGAGGGTTCCAATGATGGTCCAACAAAGAAGCCAGCCCTCCCTTCATCCATGAGCTGGGAGAAGGAAAGTGTTTTGGACTGGCCTGCTAGCATGAACCTCTCCTGATGCAGGTTAAACCTATTTTTCTGATCAACCTATTCAGAGATGTTACTACACATCTCTGGAGCAGGTGGGCCTCCTGGTCCAGGAGTAGGGATGCCACAAGAAGACCCTAATGCAAGTTATATATTTTTTTCTCTCAAGATAGGAAAACACCCGAGTGGCCAGTGACAAGCACTGCCCTTCACATCAAAGGGCAATGCTGTGTGATCAAAACAGTGAAGGGGAGGGCAGGGATTAAATCAAAATACACTCCTGTTTATTTATTTTTAAAAAAAATTTTTTTCTTATTTAACCCCCACACTACCGCCTAACTGCGGTAGTGCTTATTTTTCCCCAGCACCCATGGTGTCTAATGCAAGTTATATTCCATCAGCATTAATTGACCAATTAATGGCATCCATTAGTCCACTAATACACAGGTTGTCACCATGGGTGCTGGGGAATAAAAATAAGCACTACCGCACTTAGGCGGTAGTGTGGGGGTAAAAAGGGAAAAAAAAAAGATAAACAGGAGATTTGGCCCGGGAGAAAAAAAAGAAAAAAAAAAGAAAAAAAAAACAACAACTTGGCACCATGGGTGCTGGGGAATAAAAATAAGCACTACCGCAGTTAGGCGGGAGTGTGGGGGTTAAAAAAAAAATACACAGGTTGTATGACACTAGCCCCTGCCATTGGTCTGATTGTTGTGAGGCAGGGGTTGGGGGGATAGACAATGGACAGACTGCCTGCTGAATTTTATCTGCTTCCCACCATCAAACCCACTGGATGGGGAAGCATAAGATACAGCCCCAATGTTTAACATAGCTGGCTGCCTCTCTGACATTTATTCACACTGAGTTCAATAGAAATACAAATGGGAAGAAATGTAAAATGTGTTACTAACTGTGAATCAAGCTGTCAGGAGACAGGAGGATGGAATGTTCTTTTGGAAGGATCAAATCAGTAGGTTAATTAGACACCCCTCCAACCACAACAAGGACAGATACCCCCAGTCCTCACCTTCCACCCCATTAATTGCATCGTCCTATGCCATTGCCGCCAGCTACAAACAGACTCCATCACCAGAGATATATTTCCCTCCCCACCCCTATCTGCGTTCCGTAAAGACCATTCCCTCTACGACTCCAAGCTTCAGGTGGTGTGGCAATGGAGGAGGCCCAGGACTTGCATGTCCTTGGTGGAGTGGGAGGGCGAGTTGAAGTATTCAGTCATGGGGTGGTGGGATTGGTTGGTGCAGATGTCCTGGAGATGTTCTCTGAAGTGTTCTGCAAGTAGGCATCCGGTCTCTCCAGTGTACAGGAGACCACAATGGGAGCAATCGATTCAGTAAATGACATGTGTGGAAGTGCAGGTAAAACTCTGATGGATGTGGAAGGCTCCTTTGAGGCCTTGGACGGAGGTGAGAGGGAGGTGTGGGCACAGGATTTGCAATTACTGCAGTGGCAGGGAAAGGTGCCAGGAGGGGAGGTTGGGTTGGTGCGGGGGCGTGAACCTGACAAGGGAGGGAATGGTCTTTACGGAACGCAGATGGGGTGGGGAGGGAAAAATATCTCTGGTGGTGGGGTCCGTTTGTAGGTGTCGGCAATGGCAGAGGATGATGCAATTAATGGGGTGGAAGGTGAGGACTGGGGGGGGGGGGTTTTAGATTAGATTAGATTCGATATTTCTGTCCTTGCTGTGATTGGAGGGGTGGGATTTGACGCCAGAGGTGTGAGAAGTGGATGAGATGCGCAGGAAGGGATCATCGACTACGTAGGAGGAGAAATTGCGGCCTTTGAAGAAGGAGGCCATCTGGTGTGTTCTGTGGTAGAACTGGTCCTCCTGAGAGCAGATGCGGCAGAGGCAGAGGTATTGGGAATAAAGGATAGTGTTCCTACAGGAGGCAGGGTGGGAGGAGGTATAGCCCAGGTAGCTGTGGGTTTGTAGAAGATGTCCATGTTGAGTCAGTCAGCATTGATGGAGATGGAGAGGCCCACAAAGGGGAAGGAGGTGTCTAAAATGGTCGGGGTGGATGTGTTGGTGAAGTTGATGAACTGTTCAACTTTCTCATAGGAGTACAAGGTGGTGCCGATACAGTCATCAATGTAGCAGAGGAAAAGGTGGGGAGTAGTGCCGGTGTAACTGCGGAAGATGGACTCTTCCACGTAACCGACAAAGAGACAGGCACAGCTGGGGGCCATGCGGGTGCCATGGCTACCCCTTTCATCTGGAGGAAGTGGAAGGATTCAAAGGAGAAATTATTGAGGGTGAGGACCAGTTCAGCCAAATGAATGAGCGTGCCAGTGGAGGGGTACTGTTGGGAACGCCTGGAGAGGAAGAATAGGAGGGCTTGAAGACCCAGGTCATGGCGGATGGAGGTGTATAGGGACTGTATGTCCATGGTGCAGGCGTTGGGGGCAGGGGAACAAAAGTCTTGGGGGAGATGGAGGGCATGGGTGGTGTCCTGAAAGTATGTGGGGTGTTCCTTGACCAGGGGGGATAGGACAGGATCAAGGTATGTAGAGATAGGTTGGGTGGAGCAGGAGCAAGGTCAGGATGATAGGTCAGCCAGGGCAGTGAGGCTTGTGAATCTTTGGTAGGAGGTAGAACTGGGCGGTGTGGGGTTCCCGAGCTATGAGATTGGAAGCTGTGGGTGGGAGATCCCTGAAGTGATGCAATGCAATGAGTCCAGTAATGGGCTGTCGGTTCCATCTGAATGATTCTCAGCTGGCAGGACTGTTTAAATTGACTAGGAGACACAGCTGCATTAAAAAATTAAACCTCAAGGAAAAAGCTACATGTGAATACTGTTAGTAACGCCTTGCTTGAGTGATCAGGAAAGTAGAAGTCTTGAACTTAAACTTTATTACAACTAAGCATAAAGTCAATAGTTACAGAAGTAAAAGAAAAACTTAGTAAGAAATCAGGAACTGTGAAATACTTTTCCTGACAGCTTTCACATTAACCGAGTACTAATCTGTAAAAGGAAAATAATTTTTGAATAGCCTGAATCGTTTGATTTTAGGACCATTGATTGTTGCTTATAAATGACTGAATTGTTTAGGCAGTACAATTTAGAAGTTTATGGATTGTATAAAACTTGATAATGTCATAAATAGTGAACGAAGTAACAGACTTCAAGATGACTGAGAATGTTGAAATAGGCAGACAATTTAGTGTAGTTAAATGTGCAAATGTCTTCATACTGATACTCACCTTGGCAAGGAAGGAATGAGAGACGAAATGCAAAGATACTTCCACCAGCTTAACATCATCTCTAGAGTTTCTCCACTCACAGTTAAATTACGCCTTTGGACCAATGCCTGCCCCTCCATAGCCTGATCCAACAGATTCAATCAGCTCTCCAGTCATGAGTACAAAAGGTGAAGAAGTTAACAACGGTGAAGGGGAGGTCTGTATGCTTTTTTTTAGGTGGCCTTCCTATGCATATTAAACCATGTGAGATTTACCTTCTCTTTCCATCAATTAAGGGATATGATGGTTCACTGATTAAGCTAACATCAAAACAGCCGGTTGGCTTTGTTACATTTGACAGCAGAGCAGGAGCAGAAGCAGCAAAGAATGCTGCATTCACCTAGCCTGCTGGTGCTGCAGCTGCCGCACGTCACACTCAGAAAAACTGTATCCTCCATCTAAAGCAACTCCGCAAGGATAAAGTCTCGTCAGTTTTTTTAAAGTATTTAACTGTCCTTATCCAAGAATTCAGATTTCTCTGTGGAGTGGTGTGCAAGGACAGATTGGATTTTGTTTCCAGGTTGGAGTTTACTGAAGGACATTTCGGAGATCTGACTCATTTCCACTCAACTTGGAGGGGGTGGAGTGGTTACTAAGGACTGTGGATTTAAAAACTTTACTGGTGAACACTTTTTTTTCCACGTGGGAGGATCCTGGGGATTCTATCTACTGCATGGAGTAGTCATTCTTGTTGTTATAATAATTGCATGCTGCATGTCAATAACTTGTTTAAATACTGGCTGTCAGAGTCTTATGAATAAGCTGGTAGCACCTTTTAGGTGGTTATCATGGAATGATAAAAGAAGGGAATTAGATGCTAAAGGGTTAATTTGTTCTGCCGGCCTGCAAGAAATTTGATGGCCTGGGGCTATGGTAGTATGTTTCTCTGTCTTACAGGTACAATGTAAAACAAAATTACATTATCATCTCTTACTATTCAGAGTAACTTTACATTATTATCTTCTATTCAGAATCAATAAGAACATTGCATTCTGACTACACCCTGCAGTTAAATAAATGATTTACACCAGATCTTGCTATTAAGGAATGATCTAAATTACATTGTTTCTGGAGATAATAAGGTCACTGCATTGTGTCTTGAGTGGCATGTGACTATAAGGGAGTAATTGGGGGTTGTCTTGTGGGCATTACTGACTGTGATGTAAGATTTTGTATAAATGGAAAACTGGTCTCCCGTTCAGAGAGCTTCTCTTGACAGGCACTGCAAGCATTGCAAAGCACATTAAGTGATCCTCCAAAGCTTGTACGGTATTTGCTTAATAAATTTTGGCTGTTCACAGAAATTGGTGTAACCTCCTCCAGCAATTCCCTGCCGTCCAGGCCCTGTAACAGAAATGAGGACATGACAGGGCAGATTAGTTAACATGCTGCACTGTTTTATCCTCTGACTGTTTTGCTAGTGGATATAAGGCATTCGTTAAGGTGTGCAATGAAAGTCTTGGCGGGGAGAGATGTAATCCAAAGAGTTAACAACCATTATAGTAACTGATAGACTACATCATCAGTGATGTCAGATGAGTCACATCACATGGAAACCTGTGTGTGGATGGTTCTCGACATATCCTGATTCACACTCTCTTGTGTTTGGTGGAAATATTTAATAATGGTTGCAAGATTTACAAATATAGTTGCATACTCTCTTCGATCAAAAACATCATCACTCCCAGAGCCTGCACAATTTAAGCAAGAATAATTTGAAGTGTCATAATTTTACAGTCTGCCTCTGACCTCAACTACATATCTTAAATTAGATGAGGGTCCCATTACTGCAACAAGTAAACTGCCTCACAAAGTTAGAAACAGCTGATGTAATTGAATATATTGCAGACTATCCCAAATAGATTCCCCTCACACTTGCACCTCGACATACACACAATATTAATACCTACCTGCCAAATCTCCCACTCTCCAGTTACATATCAACCTGTACACATGCTCAAGCACACTCATGTAACATTTGCCCACAACCTCAGAGACAAACTGGGCATACCAACACACCACTCCTTCACATACCACTAACATGCGAGCACATACATATACACCATTCACAATTGTACCCCTGATACAGACGTGCATTTACCAATTAGATATCACACACACTCACTATTCACACCCACATAAACTGACACCAAGAGAAACTAGGCTATGTTTTCTACACAAGTTAACATAAACAACCTCACGCAAAAACCTTGTTGTTTGCTCTTCCCTGAATCCTTTAAATACACATAGATAACCTTAACATACCTACCAAGAGAGATAAAGATATACAAGCCCAAATCACACATCTATCCTTCTTTCAGACAACCGTCTAAACATACTTTCACACACAAATATTTGCATACACATTTACAGAGTCATGGAGCTGTACAGCACAGAAACAGACCCTTCCATCCAACTGGTCCATGCCGACCAGATATCCTAAATTGGTCTAGTTCTGTTTGACAGCCTTTAGCCCATATCTCTCTAAACCCTTCCTATTCATATACCCATCCAGATGACTTTTAAATGTTGTAATTGTGCTAACCTCCACCACTTCCTCTGGCAGCTCAGTCCATACATGCACTATCCACTGCATAAAAAAGTTGCCCCTTAGTTTCCTTTTAAATCTTACCCCTTTCACCCTAAACCAATGCCCTCCAGTTCTGGACTCCCCCCCCCCCCGCCCCCACCACCACCCAGAGAAAAGACCGTGTCTATTTACCCTATCCGCGCCCCTCATGATTTTATAAACCTCTATAAGATCACCCCTCAGCCTCCGATTTCTCTTTGGTAATGAAACATTCACTCTTTGCAGAGTTATTCCCACCATTTGGCAGCGCCTCACCAAACATAGTGGGTATTCTCATTCTAATGTTGTCAGAATTATAAACAAGTATGTTTTTACCCTTCTTCTGGAGATACTGAATTGCTGGGAAACAGAGCCTGGACAGTGACGATCTTATGGATATCCAATTGATTTTACCTTTCTTAGTTTTTAAGCTGAAACAGCATACGGCCAGATCCTGACTGTAGGTATTTTCCAAACAGGATCACTGCTGAGCATCAGGAACATTAGTTAAATGTTTCTCTTGTTACTGAGGGTCATTATAACCATTAAGAGACTTTCCGTATTTAGTATATAAAATGCTTTTTAGTCATTAGCATTTTTCTGTATTGTTTTACTTTAACTTTCTGCATTTCTTTACGTCAAAACTCAATGTTGAGTATTGGAACAGTACAGAATAGACTCAGATAAAACTCTCTTTACATAAACCCACTGAACATTACCAGGGCAGACACAGGATGGGGTCAATGGTGCTATCACATCAACCACTCCCAGGGCTAGCACAACACACATTACCTACATAGTAAAAATTGGCTACACTGTCCAATCAAACACACCGAGCTTGGGTCCAACACTGAGGAAAGCTTTCAAATATATTAGGTATAATATTTTCAAAAGATCCCAAGTTTCAGGGACTGTGCCTTCAGTTTGGAACATACAGATGTGACTCTTCAAGATGGGAGGGAGATTGAAATCAGGTAACAGTTGGATGAGGTTTGTTTCTCACTTTCTGGTCAGTAGAGGGGGCCATCACCACCCAATAAAATCTTGGCACATGAGCTGAGGGAAGATGGTGTGGAAATAATTTCATTGAGAGGCATGGAAGTAATTCAGTTCCCATCTGAAAGAACTTGGCAGTAATTGGAAATTGGTGATATTGAATTGACCATCTATTATAAATCTCATTGAAGTGAATGGAAACGCAGAAAAGGTGTATCATAGAGATATACATATAATGCCATCATAGTCCCAGAGGACCATAAGGCTGCTTTTTTATTAGAGAGACAACCAGTGGTGAGTTTAACCTGAGGGTCACCACATCTCAGCCAAGGAGTGAGGTTAGGAAGATAGGACCATCGTGGCAACCTCAGCTGGTATAGACATTGAACCTGCACTGCTGGCTTCACCCTACATTGGAAATAAGTTGGCCAAGTGACTAAGCTAACCTGAATTGCCCCCTTCTATAGTCAGCACTCTCTCTCTAGGATGACCAATGAAGGGGTGAGACATCCTCAGAAGGCTGGTAATCGACAAGATGGTATCTTGATGAATGAGGGAGCCTCCGAGTGAAAGGAGAGGAATCGAGAGAAAAATAATCAAAGTCCTCAGGAAATTAATGGTGTCACAAAGCAAGGGGTTAAAGGGTGGTAAACTGTCAATGGTTCCAACACCCTGCCCCACCCCATAGTTCATTCTGCCCAAAGTCCTGAATAACCAGATTGGGGTGTTCTTCTGAAGTTGCTGTAAAATTAACCACTGCTTCAGACTCTGAATCATGCTGAGTACCTTTAAGAATGTCTAATAATAACCTCAGTCCTGCTATCACTGCTCTTTAGCCAGCTGACATTGCACTCAATGAGCAATGTGCCTTTGCTCAGTGATTCACAGTAGGTCATAACACAGGTTTAAATTTTGTTTCCAGAACACTGTGAGGTAATGGGATTAAAATTAGATCACTGACAATCAAACATAACGAGATGGAAGGCAAGGACATATTGTTTAACCCATGCCTAAATATTTTACTTTTTGTGGATTTGGGGAAAGTTTGGGAGTGATTTGAGCATTTCTGGTCATGTTGTTCATGTTCTTTCCTTTCCTAAAGGGTTAACAACATTAGCAGTAACATGTTGGATTTATATGAAAAATTTAATGTTGTAAAACATCCAAAGGCACTTCATCAGAATGATATCAAACAAAATTAGATTCTGAGGAAGGGTCACTGGATCCAAAACATTGACTCTGCTTTCTCTCCATAGATGCTGCCAAACCTGCTGAGTTTCTCCAGTATTTATTGTTTCTATTGTAGATTTCCAGCATCTTTACTTTTTTGTTAAAATTAGTTCTGAGTCACTTCATCATATTATAGAATCACTACAACGTAGAAGCAGGCCATTCGGCCCATCGAGTCTATACCAACCCTTCAGCAGCATTCCATCTAGACCCACCCCTTACCCTATCCCTGTAACCCTGCATTTCCCATGAACTAATCCACCCAGCTTGCACATCCCTACACGCTACGGGTAACTTAACATGGCCAATCCACCCAACCTGCACATCTTGGACTCTGGGAGGAAACTGGAGCGCCTGGAGAAAACCCACACAGACACAAGGAGAATGTTCACTCTTGTTTCTCTCTTACCATTTAGATATCTAAAAACAAACTCGTGCAATTTTCTTTAATATTACTAGCTAGCTTACTCTCCTATTTCAGCTTCTCCCTCTATCCTCTCCTGGTTTTTAAAGGCTTCCCACTGGTCTTCACCACACTGTAGAGTTTTACTTTTGCTTTTTTATTGTCTCAGACTTCCCTTGTCAGCCATGTTGCCTCATCTTCCCCTTAATACATTTCTTCTTCCTTGGGATGAATTCCTATTGTGCCTCCTGAATTACCCCCAGAAACTCCTGCCATTGCTGCTGAGAGAGAAAGTGTGAGTTGTCTGATCAACCAGTGCCTATTACTCTCCCTCTCTTTCTTTATAACTGCTCTCATCAAATTGAGTGAGCTGAAGTGCCACCAGAAGTCATCTTTGCCACTTGTGGAGGATTCCTGGAGGGGAATTTCTTGAAATCTAAAAGAATAAAAATATAAATGAAAGAAAAGAAATCAGTCAAGTACAATTGGTCCAGAAAGATGCCAGTATAAGTATGTGCAGAATCACTCCAGAATAATACATTAGGGGTAATCAAAAACTGACCTTCTTTTCATGAGTTTAAATTCTTCTCAACTAAGTAGTGAGCACTCAAAATATTGCATTTCTATTTGCTTTTCTTCAGAATTTGTCCATGCATTTTTTACTCAAAAAGGTAGGTTTCTAAATTTTCACATTTGACACTGTTTGCCAATGATCCTTACATCTTTGATTGAGTAAGTTTGGTTTTGAAAATGAATAAGTTTGCTGTTGACTAAAGAACCTAGCAGATTCTGAGACCTGAATATCCACTGCATCACCAGCTTGACTAAATGTAAAATTTATGAGAACCAGAGGTTGAAATTGCCCCCACCTTCATTCATGTTAACCTATGCATCAGATCCTAAGGGAATCCTTTAGTAAAGCAGGCAATTGCAGGAATGTTTATATCCAAAGACATGTCCCTGCCAATTCAGCAGGGTCAGAATGATTGTTCTAGGCAGGAGAAGCATTGAAAAATACAGTGCAGAAAGAGGACATTCTGCCCATCAAGCCTTGCTAGCTATTTGGCCCGATGTCATAGAGTCATAGAGATGTACAGCATGGAAACAGGCCCCTCGGTACAACCCGTCCATGCCGACCAGATATCTCACCCCAATCTAGTCCCACCTGCAAGCACCCAGCCCATATCCCTCCAAACCCTTCCTATTCATATACCCATCCAAATGCCTCTTAAATGTTGCAATTGTACCAGCCTCCACCACATCCTCTGGCAGCTCATTCCATACACGTACCACCCTCTGCATGAAAACGTTGCCCCGTAGGTCTCTTTTATATCTTTCCCCTCTCACCCTAAACCTATGCCCTCTAGTTCTGGACTTTCCGAGCCCAGGGAAAAGACTTTGCCTATTTATCCTATCCATGCCCTTCATAATTTTGTAAACCTCTATAAGGTCACCCCTCAGCCTCCGATGCTCCAGGGAAAACAGCCTCAGCCTGTTCAGCCTCTCCCTGTAACTCAGATCCTCCAACTCTGGCAACATCCTTGTAAATCTTTTCTGAACCCTTTCAAGTTTCACAACATCATTCCGTTGGAAGGAGACCAGAATTGCACGCAATATTCCAACAGTGGCCTAACCAATGTCCTGTACAGCCGCAACATGACCTCCCAACTCCTGTACTCAATACTCTGACCAAGAAAGGAAATCACACCAAATGCCTTCTTCACTATCCTATCTACTTGCGACTCCACTTTCAAGGAGCTATGAACCTTCACTCCAAGGTCTCTTTGTTCAGCAACACTCCCTAGGACCTTACCATTAAGTGTATAAGTCCTGCTAAGATTTGCTTTCCCAAAATGCAACACCTCGCATTGATCTGAATTAAACTCCATCTGCCATTTCTCAGTCCATTGGCCCATCTGGTCCAGTTCCTGTTGTAATCTGAGATAACCCTCTTCGCTCTCCACTACACCTCCAATTTTGGTGTCATCTGCAAACTTACTAACTGTACCTCTTATGCTTGCATCCAAATCATTTATGTAAATGACAAAAAGTAGGGGGTCCAGCACCGATCCTTGTGGCACTCCACTGGTCACAGGCCTCCAGTCTGAAAAACAACCCTCCACCACCGCCCTCTGTCTTCTATCTTTGAGCCAGTTCTGTATCCAAATGGCTAGTTCTCCCTGTATTCCATGAGATCTAACCTTGCTAATTAGTCTCCCATGGGGAACCTTGTCGATCGCCTGACTGAAGTCCATATCGATCACATCTGCTGCTCTGCCCTCATCAATCTTCTTTGTTACTTTTTCATAAAACTCAATCAAGTTTGTGAGACATGATTTCCCATGCATAAAGCCATGTTGACTTTCCCGAATCAGTCCTTGCCTTTCCAAATACATGTACATCCTGTCCCTCAGGATTCCCTCCAACAACTTGCCCACCACCGAGGTCAGGCTCATTGGTCTATAGTTCCCTGGCTTGTCTTTACTGCCCTTCTTAAACAGTGGCACTACGTTTGCCAACCTCCAGTCTTCTGGCACCTCACCTGTGACTATCGATGATACAAATGGCCCAGCAATCACTTCTCTAGCTTCCCACAGAGTTCTCGGGTACACCTGATCAGGTCCGAGGGATTTATCCACTTTTAACTGTTTCAAGACATCCAGCACTTCCTCCTCTGTAATCTGGACATTTTTCAAGATGTCACCATCTATTTCCCTACAGTCTATACCTTCCATATCCTTTTCCACAGTAAATACTGATGCAAAATATTCATTTAGTATCTCCTCCATTTTCTGTGGCTCCACACAAAGGCCGCCTTGCTGATCTTTGAGGGGCCCTATTCTCTCCCTCGTTACCCTTTTGTCCTTAATATATTTGTAAAACCCCTTTAGATTCTCCTTAATTCTATTTGCCAAAGCTATCTCATGTCCCCGTTTTGCCCTCCTGATTTCCCTCTTAAGTATACTCCTACTTTCTTTATACTCTTCTAAGGATTCACTCGATTAGATAAACTTACAGTGTAGAAACAGGGCCTTCGGCCCAACAAGTCCACACCGCCCCGCCGAAGCGCAACCCACCCATACCCCTACATTTACCCCTTACCTAACACTACGGGCAATTTAGCATGGCCAATTCACCTGACCTGCACATCTTTGGACTGTGGGAGCAAACCGGAGCACCCGGAGGAAACCCACGCAGATACGGGGAGGACGTGCAAACTCCACACAGTTAGTCGCCTGAGGCGGGAATTGAACTCGGGTCTCTGGCGCTGTGAGGCAGCAGTGCTAACCACTGTGCCACCATGCCGCCCATAATCGATCTATCCTGTCTGTACCTGACATATGCTTCCTTCTTTTTCTTAACCAAACCCTCAATTTGTTTAGTCATCCAGCATTCCCTATACCTACCAGCCTGCCCTTTCACCCTGACAGGAATATACTTTCTCTGGATTCTTGTTATCTCATTTTTGAAGGCTTCCCATTTTCCAGCTGTCCCTTTACCTGCGAACATCTGCCTCCAACCAGCTTTTGAAAGTTCTTGCCTAATACCATCAAAATTGGCCATTCTCCAGTTTAGAACTTCAACTTTTAGATCTGGTCTATCCTTTTCTTTCTATGCAACTCCGAAAAGTTCCTTTTAAACTATTCTTTCAACTTTCTTTAAAAATTACAATTCAATCTGTTACTAATCTCAGTATTGTTCATGCCATTTGTTCTGCCACATTCAAAGATGTGTGGCTTATACCACAGGACTCTGTCTCTAATATAAGGATCAGTGAGCACCTGAATGATTGAAAGTCTGAGGTTCAGGTCCACTGAAGTTTCACCATATTTATGGTGACCTGGGTGATAGTATATGTTGACAAAGGAATGAATGAAATGGGATTGGAAGTGATAATGGGAACAACATGACAATTATTTGCTTGTACAAAAGACAACATGGACTGATTGAGCAAATGGTCTGTTGTCAGTTGTATACCTGATACATTTAGAAACATTTCAAAATTATTGGGTTGGAAAAGTTGAGCAGGTCTAATAAGCCTCATACACATTAATGATACCTTTAACCTTATGAAAAAAAATTCCCATTGTCTGCTCCCAACTCCTGTTCTGGTGACAAGTCCACATTCCCCTAACATCCAGCAGTCATGTAATCCCTTGGAAGAGGTAAAAGAACAGAAATTTTACTTTGCTAAGCAGCCCCTTTTAAGGCATCAAAGACACTTTTTTTCTGTGTTGAAGGGAACAATTTAAACTGATGAGCACAAAGTTACTATTGGAGATATAAAAAGGATTTTTAAAACTTTTTTTTTCCTTTTCCTGTTTAATTTCTCTCTATCTAATTTTCCTTTCCTTTTCTTTAGGTCTCTTTTTATACCTGCTTTGGCTCCAATTCATTTGATTCCTTTCTCCCTGTTTATTTCTCAGTTCTTGAATCTCATTAAGAAGATAGATATAAGGAGATATATTTAAATAATATTTAACTGAGTTTACAGATGACTCATTGAACTCACTGTTTGATTACAACATAAAAAATTGGATGCTGTTAGGCAAGGGAAAAACCCCACCCCAGCAACTCTGGGCTGCTGCGTTTGGTGAGGTGGAACATTCTGTGAATCAAACATTTGTAAGCACTGACCTTGCGACAGATTGTAATTGACAGTACAGCCCTTAGCAACTCCTTTTCATCATATGAATGTCATCTGATATGTTCCGCAGGCACTCTGAAGGTATCGTCTTTCATCAACAGATGCTCAAGTGGCCATTGTTGCACATGCAAAGTCATGTGATCACTTGTTGATTGCCATCGTTATTCCTTCCTGGAAATATTACAAGATTAAAGTCACAGTTCGTCCAAGCTAAAAGTTCAGCAATTTGCAAGTTCAGAATCCAGCTACAGATGTTCGGTCTCCTTCATCTGTTTTTCACCTTTAACACAAATATTTGTGTTCTTTGTTTCTGCTTCTATGTTGACAGGATTTTGACATGAACAAGTATTCCAACTGTAGGAGGGTTTAACTCTGAAAACTAACAAAAATGATTGCCATATGATTGCATTGCAATGCTGCAATTAATGTGTATTCCTTCAAATGGGAGAGCTTTGAGATTAAGCTGAGAAAACTCTGAACCCCTTTTGCTCTTTTCTCATGCTAACAACTGCATGTTTTCGTCATGCCAATGCCATTTGCAATGCTCCCAGAAACTTGCATCAGTAGAAAATCAAAGGCATTTTGTTTTTTGTAATGTTCAGTTTCTTTCAGTGACCACTCCCGCTACCCACCCCCCCCCCCAACACACACACAAATCCCATAACCTTACATTGTCCTCATTATTCTTTCTCAGAAATATTGCAATAACAAAGTCACAGCTGGACCTGCACAACCTCAGAGCTCGAAAAAAAAAGACCAAATGCCAGAAAAGTCTTGGAGACTGTGATATTCTGTAAAATTCCCATTTGGACCAACTGATATTGAGGTATGCCCTGTGGGGAACACTGAATTGTGTTGACGAGAAGATCTCAGTTGTACTGCAGATGTGTATGAATGCAATTTTTGTAACAGGCTAAATAGAGAATCACAAATGTACCAAGAATGTATTCCAGGCGGTCAAGTAATAAATGGCTACAGATCAACACCATTGTGTCAGACATGACCTTCTCAATCTTTTATAATTTTAAAGTCAGCATCGGAAGATCTCTGAAATTCACTCATTTGCAATGTACCTGGATATTAGATTACTTAATTACAGTGTGGAATCAGGCCCTTCGACCCAACAAGTCCACCCAGACCCTACATTTACCCCTGCACCTAACACTATGGGCAATTTAGCATGGCCAATTCACCTAACCTGCACATTTTTGGACTGTGGGAGGAAACCCACGCAGACACGGGGGAGAATGTGCAAACTCCACACAGTCAGTCGCCTGAGGCAGCAATTGAACTGGCGCTGTGAGGCAGCAGTACTAACCACTGTGCCACCGTGCCACCCGTATTGTTGTACATAAAGTTGCAAAAATCTTATGAACATAGTACTGAGGAACATCCTATGATCCTGAGTTTTCCTTTAAACAGCCAGTATTTGCAATAATATAAGGGGCCTGGGTTAGACAGAAACTCTTGTCATACTGTAAGTATTTATTGGGTATATCACATGTCCACATATAACTGCGTTGATTTTAGAAGCCAGAGATCCACGGCTTTAGAATATAAATGCCAAAAACACATTTCATAACAACATCAACATTTGTCTAGCTCCACTAGAATATCAGAATATCCCAAAGTAATTCTCAGGAGCTTTATCAGAAAAAATTGACACTGAATCCAACAAGGTAGTTTTGGGACAGATGATGTATTAGGTTTTAAGGAACATCTTAAAGATGCAAGTGGAGAGATAGGTGTTTTAGGAAGGCAATGCCAGATCTTGTGGTGTGAGGCAGATAAAGACAATGGTGGACTGTTGGCAATTGAGGATGTCTGAGTGCAGAGAATTGGAGATTGCAAAAGGTTGCAGGGTCATAGGAGTAGAGGAGTTACATGGATAGAAAGAAAAGAGGTAATGTCACTGAGAGATTTGAAAATAATTACAATATATGGTAGATATGCTGATGTAACAAGAGCAAACAGGCCAGTTGTCAGAACTCAGCAGGGCAACTAAGAGGATCAACATGCTTTGCCAACTTGTGGCAAGATGCACTACTGTTTCAACACAGTAACCTGAGGCTTGAGGAATTTTTGTTGGGCAAGACTTTGCCCATGGGCTCATGAACTCCATGGTCAAATGGGGGTCACCGAGATTTTCCCCGATTTGATCAATTTATTAGATTAGATTAGATTAGATTAGATTACTTACAGTGTGGAAACAGGCCCTTCGGCCCAACAAGTCCACACCGCCCCGCCGAAGCGCAACCCACCCATACCCCTACATCTACCCCTTGCCTAACACTACGGGCAATTTAGCATGGCCAATCCACCTGACCTGCACATCTTTGGACTGTGGGAGGAAACCGGAGCACCCGGAGGAAACCCACGCAGACACGGGGAGAACGTGCAAACTCCACACAGTCAGTCGCCTGAGGCAGGAATTGAACCCAGGTCTCTGGTGCTGTGAGGCAGCAGTGCTAACCACTGTGCCACTGTGCCACTGTGCCACCGTGCCACCCACCCTTATGACCAGCAAAAAGGCACTTCCTCCAATTATAGAGTCATAGAGTCATAGAGATGTACAGCATGGAAACAGACCCTTCGGTCCAACCCGTCCATGCCGACCAGATATTCCAACCCAATCTAGTCCCACCTGCCAGTACCCGGCCCATATCCCTCCAAATCCTTCCTATTCATATACCCATTCAAATGCCTCTTAAATGTTGTAATTGTACCAGCTTCCACCACTTCCTCTGGCAGCTTATTCCATACACGTACCACTCTCTGTGTGAAAAAGTTGCCCCTTAGGTCTCTTTTGTATCTTTTCCCTCTCACCCTAAACCTATGCCCTCTAGTTCTGGACTCACTGATCCCAGGGAAAAGACTTTGCCTATTTACCCTATCCATGCCCTTCATAATTTTGTAAACCTCTATAAGGTCACCCCTCAGCCTCCGATGCTCCAGGGACAACAGCCCTAGCCTGTTCAGCCTATCCCTATAGCTCAAATCCTCCAACCCTGGCAACTTACTTGTAAATCTTTTCTGAACCCTTTCAAGTTTCACAACCTCTTTCCAATAGGAAGAAGAGTAGAATTGCATGCAATATTCCAACTGTGGCCTAACCAATGTCCTGTACAGCTGCAACATGACCTCCCAACTCCTGAACTCAATACTCTGACCAATAAAAGAAAGCATACCAAATGTCTTCTTCACTATCCTATCTACCTGCGACTCCACTTTCAAGGAGCTATGAACCTTCACTCCAAGGTCTCTTTGTTCAGCAACACTCACTAGGGCCTTACCATTAAGTGTATAAGTCCTGCTAAGATTTGCTTTCCCAAAGTGCAGTACCTCGCATTTATCTGAATTAAACTCCATCTGCCACTTTTCCTCCCATTAACACACCTGGTCCAGATCCTTTTGAAATCTGAGGTATCCCTCTTCACAGTCCACTACACCTCCAATTTTGGTGTCATCTGCAAACTTACTAACTGTACCTCTTATGCTTGCATCCAAATCATTTATGTAAATGACAAAAAGTCGAGGACCCAGCACCAATCCTTGTGGCTCTCCACTGGTCACAGGCCTCCAGTCTGAAAAACAACCCTCCACCACCACCCTCTGTCTTCTACCTTTGAGCCAACTCTGTATCCAAATGGCTAGTTCTCCCTGTATTTCATGAGATCTAACCTTGCTAATCAGTCTCTCATGGGGAACATTGTCGAACACCTTACTGAAGTCCATAAAGTCAGGGGGTGGCATGGTGGTCACTAGAAAAGGTTCCTGAGCTCTGAAGCAGCAGCAGGTCAGGCTGAAAGTGGATGTAACTTTACAAAAAATTAAATAAAAAGTAGAATCAGTGAGGATGGGTTTTGGGGAAGCCCCACTACATAACATTCTGCAGCTGAAACCAGGTTAGTCCTTGAGGCAGCAGCTAAGGAACCTCCTCCAAGCAGCTGACTTGTCCCCTGACATCTCCATTGGTCAAAACAACTATCCATCATTTGTGGGTGGCTCCCTCTAATGCTCTTCCAGAAACCCCACGCAGGACAGTGGATCTGCTCCAGCCTACATCTGTGACTGTCCTGACTGAGGTCAAAGCCCATGGCGTCCATTTTGAAGTTTTGATTCTGTCACATATGTTACTGATGAGGGACTGTTATCTGCTTTCCTTTTGTCACCAAAATTATTTAACATTGGGCAAAGATTCCCTATGCTTCCCAAATGTCAATTATTTTATTTTTAATCAATCCTCAGGAAGTGACTAAAATTGGGAAGTTTGCCTAAAGGCCACTGAGAGACATCTATATAGTATGGGACCAGGAATATATGGGCTCTTTTCCCTAAAGAACTTCAGTTAACCAACTGTTTAAAAAAAATGTTAACCTACAAATGACAGTATTTATTGAATTAAATTTCACAACTTGCCATGGTGGAGATTTGAAGTCAGGACCTTTCTTTGCTGTATCCAGCACCATTGGTACTAGGCTTCAGCACCTTTCAATGCAGCAAGGCTTCCCAAGTTCAGCAACATTGTTAATACTACAACTTACCATCATTCCAGCTACAGGCAGAGGAACAGAGGAAGTGGTGCCAATTATTACAAGTCCCACTCCAGCCACTGCTCCTCTCCATATAACGTCAACCCTGGATTAGTGTCATCTGGGAAGAGGCATTTAGCGCAGAGACAAAAATAATAATTGTTAGTTTTCTGAGGTATCACACCTCTGTCAACATGGCCAAAATTTGTAGAGTCAGATTCTCTGCCAAGAGAGACCAGTTCACAATAGTTCTTTCCACTGTCTGATATTAGGTCTCTGTCTCTGTCTCCCTTCTCCCCTTTGGTTTAATGCTTCGTTTTGGAACATCCAGGCTATTGTGATCAGCAATGAGATAAAAATAAAGCAGAAAACCTGGTCTGAGGTCTGTCCGTTGAGGATGAGTATTCGGCAGGACATTGGGGAAACATTCTTTTTCAGAGATCGTTTAACTCTATTGTCATGAGATCGTTTAACTCTATTGAAGAGCCCACGCTCCAGTTCTGACTAATGCTCTATTTCAGCACCATTAATTTTGCTGCACCATATGCCTGTTCCGGACCCACCCACCCCCCAAAAAAAGTGATGTGCTGAACTGTCAGCTGAGATCACGTTCTAAAGCTTCTGGTGTCTTGGTGTGGGACTATGATTCCATTACTTACTAACTCAAAGGCAAGAATGCAATGCACTGAGTTATTGCTGTCTTTTCTAATACATAGACATCTATCAGTCTTGAATCTGTTGTACTTCAAGCATCAGAAGTTGCATTTTAAATGATACACTTAGTTGAGAAAAACTAGCAGACTTGAAAAGTGCAGCAGATGCACGGAAATGCCATCAGTTGCAAATCTCCCTCCAAACCACACTCCATTGCCACTTGGAACTATATCACCATTCATTCATTCATTATCATTGGGTCAAGGCCCTACAATTCCTTCATCAAAACACTGTGGGTGTGGCTACACTTTATGGACTGCAATGGTTCAAGTAGGCAGCTCATCCTAACTTTCTGAAGGATAATTAGGGATGGGTCATTATAGCTAACCTAGCTAGCAATGTCCACAGCCTGTGAAATAATAACTAAACAAATAACACTGAATAATCTTAAAAATGAGAATAAATCTAAGATGGAAACTGATTCATTCATTGCCAAGCAACAGTCATTATTCTTCAATTTACCCAGCACACGCTAAACAGATTGAATATCAAATTTGATCATTGAACTATGTGGTCTTAAAGAAACAGATGACATACTAATCCACATTCAGAAAAAAGTAATAAACTGCACATTTCCCAGCAGAGTACACCTGTCATTATAAAACAGCATATTTTACATTTTACTATGCCCAATGGATTGGATAGTGGATTGCTTTTTTTGAGAAACTTTGACTTTCATCAGTTCACATTATTACAGCCAGAGGTACTTTTCTTGGATGTAATAGGTAAGTTGCATTCTACATTATGGCTATTTTGGAAATGCCAAGTCATTCCTAAAAGTCATCCCAATCTCATTAGAATACTCTAGCATTTAAATGTGTGAAAATGAGTGTAAATAGTCACGGCTCAAGAAAAATACCGCACTTACACTTTGCATTATTCTCTGAGTTCAAAATTAAAAGTTTAATCTCAATTAACACGTGATGTATAACTAAAAATAAATGAGGAGGAGTTGATCATTCAGTCCCTTGAGACTGCTCTGCCCTTCTGGATGGTTATTGGTGAAACTTAAAAAAAAATTTAATGTACTTATACTTTTCCTGAAAAATCCATTCAAAGATTAGTTCATTCAGACTAAGTCTCAGTGAGAATAAATTTTTAAAAAATGCTTACATAATTGCAATTTTCCTTCAACGCCATCTTCCAAACCTGGAACCTCTTCCAACTCGAAGGCCAAAGGCAGCAGACACCTTTCCCTGCAAAGGGAGGGAACAACAATACCTACAAGTTCCTCTCCAAGCCATTCACTATCCTGATTTGGAATGATATCACTGTTCCTTCACTGTCACTGGTTCAAAATCTTGGAATGTCTTTGCAGGATTGCAATTGTTCAAGGCAACTCACAACATCTCCTCAAGGACAATTAGGGATAGGAGAAAGTGAGGACTGCAGAAGCTGGAGATTAGAGTCGAGAGTGTGTTGCTAGAAAAGCACAGCAGGTCAGGCAGCATCCGAGGAGCAGGACAATCAATGTTTCAGCATAAGCCCTTCATCATTCCTGATGAAGGGCTTATGCCTGAAACGTTGATTCTACTACTCCGCGGATGCTGCCTGAGTTGCTGTGCTTTTCCAGCAACACACTCTCAACAATTAAGGATAGGCAATAAATGCTGCCCTTGCCAGCAACATTCTCATCCTGTGAATGAATGCATTTTTAAACATTAAAACAGCAGAAGAAAATTTCTTTCTTTCCTACAGTACCCAAACGTCTGGTTGGAATGTCATGCAACATTGGAGTGTGTTACAGTTTACTCAACGAATGAGTCACTGTGGCAATTTGCACTTTTACATGCAAAACTAGTATCAATGGGAGTCAGGCGGGCAAACTCTCCACTGGTTGATTTCTGGCGCATGGTTAAGCTTTTATTAGAAGTCAGCCATTTCAGCTCCAGGACAGGAGTTCCTCAGGATAAAGTCTTCAGCCCAACCATCTTCAGCAACTTCATCAATGAAGTTTCCTGAAGAAGGGCTTATGACCGAAACGTCGATTCTCCTGTTCCTTTGATGCTGCCTGGCCTGCTGTGCTTTTCCAGCAACACATTTTTAAACTTCATCAATGACCTACCACCTCCATAGTGTCAGAAGTGGGGATGTTCACTGATGAGTGCACAATGTTCAGCAACATTGCGAATCCTTAGACACTGAAGAAGTCCATATTCAAATCCAAAAAGGTCTGGACAACAAGTGTCAAGTAACATTGATGCCAGGCAATGACAATCTCCAATAAGAGACGTCCAACCACTGTCTCTTATATTTGAGGCGCTACCTTTACTGACTCCCCCATTATCAACATCCTGGGAGTTACCATTGACCAGAAACTCAACTGGACTCACCACATTACCATAATGGCTATAACAGCAGGTCAGAGGCTGGGAATACTATGGTAAGTATCTCATCTCCTGACTCCCTAAAGCCATTCCATCATCTACAAGGCACATATCCTTGTGACACAATGGCTCAGTGGTGAGCACTGCTGCCTCACAGTGCCAGGGACCAGGGTTCGATTCCAGCCTCAGGTGATTGGCTGTGTGGACTTAGCACATTCTCCCCGTATCTGTGTGGGTTTCCTCCAGGCACTCCAATGTCCTCTCACTGTTGAAAGATGTGCCAGTAAGGTGGATTGGCAACATGATAAGTTGCCCATAGTGTCCAAGCATGTGTAGGCTATTGGATTAGCATGGATTAGCCATGGAAATTGCAATGTTACAGGGGATAGAGAAGGTGGTGGGTCAGGGTGGAATGTTCTTTGGAAGGTTTGTATGAATTTGATGGGTTGAATAGCCTACTTCCACACTGTAGGGATTGTATGAAGGCAGGAGTGTGATGGAATACTCCCCACCTGCCTGGATGGGTGTGGTTCCAACAGCACTCAAGAAGCTTGACACCATCCAGGACAAAGTTAACCCACTTAATTTGCACCACACCCACAATTATCGACTCACCCCACCACGGATACTCTGTAGCAGCAGTGTGTACTGTCTACAGGATGCATTACAGAAATTCACCAAAGATCCGTAGATAGCATCTTCCACACCCATGACCACTTTCATCTAGAAGGACAAGAGCAGCAGATACATGGGAACATCACTATCTAGGTGTTCCCATTGAAGCCACTCATGATCATGACTTGGAAATATATTGCTGTTCCTTCACTGCCACTGGGTCAAAATCCTGGAATTCCCTCCCTAACTAGTCAACCCAGAACAGGTGGACAGTGGTTCAAGAAAGCAGCTCACCTCCAACTTCTCAAGGGCAACTAGGGATAGGCAATAAATGCTGGCCAGCCAGCGATGCCTACATCCCACAAATGATTTTTTTTAAAAAAAGATGTCCATCCCTTGTTGCCTTTGAGAAGGTGGTGATGGCCTGTCTTCTTGAACCACTATAGTCTTTGTGCTTAAGGTAGTACCCATAATGCCCTTAGGAAAGGGATTCCAGGATTTTGACCCAGTGACAGTGAAGAATTGGAGATATATTTCCAAGTCAGTTTGGTGAGTGGTTTGGAGGAGAACTTGCATGTGGTGATGTTCAGGGTGTATGGTTGTGTTGGGTAGTGAGGAAGTGAATTACTCACCACAGTATTCCTTGCTTCTAACCTGCGATTGTGACCACTGTGTTTAAGTGGTGAGTTCAGTTGAGTTTCTGGTCAATGATAATCCCCAGAAAATTGACAGTGGGGTATTCAGTGATGGTAACACCATTGAATGTCAAGAGGCAGTAGATAGATTGTCTTTTATTGTGATGGTCATTGCCTGACATTTGTGTGACATGAATGCTACTTGACTTCTTGAGAGTCCAAGTCTGGATATTTAGATCTTGTTGCATTTGAACGTGGACTGCTGCAGTATGTGAGAAGTCGCAAATGGTGCTGAACATTGTGCAATCATCAGTGAACATCCCCACTTCTGACCTTATGATGGAGGGAAGGTCATTAATGTAATAACTGAAGATTGTTCGGCCTAGAACACTACTCTGCAGAGTTGTCCTACAGCTGCGATGACTGATCTCCAACAATCACGACCATCTTCCTATCTGTCAGGGATGAATCCAGCCAGTGGAGACTTTGCTCCCAATACCCATTGATTCCAATTTTGCCAGGGCTCCTTGATGCCACACTCAGTTGAATGCAGCTTTGACGTCAAGGGCTGTCACTCTCACCTCACCTCTGGAATTCAGCTCTATTATCCATGTTTGAACTAAGGCTGTATTGAGGGCAGGAGCTGAGTGGCTCTGGCAGAACCCAAACTTGGCTGGACTGAGCAGGTTATTGCTGTGCAGGTGTTGCTTGATAGCACTGTTGATTACACCTTCCATTACTTTATTGATGATCGAGAGTAGACTGATGGGGGCGGTAATTGGCTGGATTGTGTTTACTTGTGTTTTGTGTACAGGACATAGCTGGGCAATTTTCCACATTGTCGGGTAGATACCAGTACTGTAACTGTACTGGAACAGCATGCCTAGGAGAATAGCAAGTTCTTGAGCACAATATTACTGCCAGAATGTTGTCAGTCCCATAGCATTTGTAGTATCCAGTGTCTCCAAACCTTTCTTCATATCATGTGGAGTGAATCGAATTGGCTGAAGACTGGTATCTGTGATGCTGGGTATCAGTGGAGGAGACCACTGTGCATCATCCATTCATCACTTCCGTCTGAAGATTGCTGCGAATGCTTCAGCCTTATATTTTGTAATGATGTGATGGGCTCTTCCATCATTGACCATGGTGCGATTTTGTGGAGCCTCCTCCTCCTGTAAGTTGTTTCATTGTTCACCACCATAAATGCTGGTGAGCCAGCAATGTCCATGTCTCACAAGGAAACAAAAAAAAAATTAAATGCATGTTGTAGTCAGAAATGGTAAATTGTGACAGTATGGTGTCCAATGTTCTTTCTGTCACATGGCTGATTAGGAACATCTCCTCAACTTAAACCCAGCCACTAGCACCAATTAGAAGGATTTATTGATTGATACTCAGCATGCTTGCCACATTATGAATATATTTTTCTTGGCTATTAAAATGTGTAGTAGGGCTGAAACCTGGTGATTCTGGTTCAGTGACTAGGATTGTGATTGTGCCACAAGACTTCCTACTGAGACTTATGAACAAACACATTTGAGTTACTTGTGATTGAGAGTTGGAGCATGTGGGGTGTTGCACATGTTGTGGGTGGACATCTGTTTGGACAGTTTCAATGTTTACTAAGATTGATGAGAATTTGAACATTATTCTAGTTGTGCTCATGACCCACTTATGTCCAATGTTTAAGCCACAAAATTGTCGTGAACACATTTCAGGTAGTTGGGCAAATATTCAGAGGAAACCCCAGGGCTTAGATCTACTAATCTTTACAAAATTAATTCTTGGGTTGTCAGTATTGTTGACAAGACCAGAATTTACTACGTATCTTACATTCAACAGCTGCAGAATCTTTGCAATTGAGAAGTGGAAAGGATTTGTGTTTTCTTCAATATCAGCCACATCAACAATAACTCTGGATGCACCAACTAGAAACTTTAAAACAAGGCAAACCCACCTAGACCAATTCTCCATTTCACTCCTGGCTGCTGGTCACTACATTCTACTCTTTCACTATCACATCCCCCTGCTCTGAGAGTATCCCCATCCCCAAAAGACTGCATTTCTTCACAACCACCCTTCCTGCTTTCAACAGTCTCCAGATAACCAACACCTACACAAACTTTCTGATGCCTTTCTCCCTCACTCTCAGTGTCCATGATTATCTACATGATTGTCCTGTTAAAGTTCTTTCAAAATTCCCTTGAAGCACTATGAAAACAAAATTGTTTTTGTTGGACATTTTGGACAAGATGTTTTCTACTCACCTTGATCTATTGGCAGTTATGTAAAATGTTTAGCAACTTTATTTTTATTTATTATTTCTGTGTAAGTTGTTTTGCTGAGTGTCACATGTGACTGCACCTCCAGGTCCTGCTTGTTCTCAGTTTCACGTTGCAAGTTTCTAATATGGGAGAAGTTATGTTGAGGACTGTGTTCCCCCATCCCCCACCTCCCCGACCCCAGGTATCATGTGACACTGGAAACCTTTATAAAAAGGACATGAGCTGTCGTGCACAGACAGAAAAGGAACAAGGAGTAATCTTATCACAACGCCTGAGCTCCAGTGAATCTCTTCAGAAGAGGATACTAACAAGGAATTTGACTGAAAGCAACGACAGCGACAGGGAGAGGAAAAAGGCAACACAACTCAGCAGGTTTTTAAGTGGTGTGCACTATATTTGGAGATGGATTTCCAGCCGAACATTATTCGAGAATCCAGTACGATGGAGACGCTGGAGAAGCAACTGATCTGCCCAATTTGTCTCGAAATGTTTGAAAAGCCAGTTGTGATCCTGCCTTGCCAACACAATCTGTGCAGAAAATGTGCCAATGATGTATTCCAGGTTAGTGTTATTAAGCTGGGTCCATTCAAACTGGGGTTTCTTTTCAGTCTTCCAAACTTTCAGAGACTGTAATATTTGGAAAAGCCTAACTCCTCTCAAACTTTCTTTGGAAAACTCTGACCCCTTTGCTGGGTTACAGTAACTTGACTTCAGTCCTCTGGTGTAATATCTCCATCAGTGGCTTGGTGTCAAGTATGGTTTGGTGTGGTCCCCATGAAATGCCATGGAATGTTTGTACTTTGATATGTGTGCTATACAAATAAAAGTCGGAGTTTAGCTTGTCGATCCCGCTTCCCCACACCTCAATCTTGACAATGAAGGTCAACTGGCTGTTTGACACTCGAAAGTGCACTTACCAAGCTTCGGTCTGCCATGTACTGATACCTATACATGTGCAAATTCCAGTGGGAGCCCCAGTTTAATTTCTTCCCCTTTCCTCAGCCCAGGGCCACTGAAACCAGTTGCAACAACTGAACTGAAGCTTGAGATCAGCTAGACTAACGCAAACATGAAAATGAACCTGAACCAAGTGCCCTCTGCACAATTGGTGCTCAAAACAGAAAGATGTGAAGCAAAGCAGAATTTCAATTCTTTAACACTGTTCACAACCTCAGGTTTTCCCAAAGAATCTTATAATTAATTAAGTATATATTTCAAATAAAGTTACTGATATCATTTGGAATGATCGTTCAGGCTGAGGGTGACCTCTTTAATATAAAATTTAATAAACTTTCAACTGAATAAACGTTTTTAAAGCAGAAACTTTAAGAAGATATCATTTGACATTATTTTTAAAAGTGATGAGTAGGTATAATATTACAGTCAGTTTTCTATGGTGCTAATGTGTGAGCTTGTGATTTTGTAGATTCACGTATGTGTGTGCTTTTTTTAGGCTGCTAATCCATATTGGCAGGGTCGAGGTACCATGATTTCTGGAGGTAGGTTCAGGTGCCCAACCTGTCGACATGAAGTTATCCTGGACCGTCATGGGGTATATGGACTGCAGAGGAACCTGCTGGTGGAGAACATCATTGATATCTACAAGGAGGAGGGCATCAGGTTAGCCTGGGGAACCATTTCTCCTTCTGCATCAAGTTTGTTGTTAGGGGCAGGGGTCAGAATTACAGCTGAGTGAGAGGGGGAAAGACGGAAACCCATTGCTGGGCTGGGAAGATGATTATTATAACACATCTCATGCAGTGGTCGCAAAGATGCCTCCTGGAGGTGTTTGCTGGAATTTACTACACTCTGTCATGTGAACATGTCAAGAATCCAAACCTTGTAATCTTCAGTTGAAGAGGGGATAATGTTCAGGGACAATTGGACTGGGTCCAAAGATGTAATGCCAGCCCAGTTTGTTATATATTGTGTTTATTTTTGCAGTTCTGTTACAAAGTCATACGTTTCCTTTAAAATGGAACTTACCCATGTGAACAACTCACATTGAAGATTACAAAGGCGCTAGATGGAGCAGGTTACAAATATTTCCATCTGTAAAGGAATCCAAAACTAAGAGGGTTATAAAAATAAGGCATAATTAATCAAACTGATAAAGAATTCAGGAACAGTTTCTTTATTCAGCGAAACTTGCTACCATATAGAGTGGCTGAAGACGATTATTATAGATGGTTCTAAGAGGAAGCTAGATAAACACAAGAGGAAGAAATTAATAAAAAGAGCTTTGGCATGGTGAGAATAAACTAGGTGTGAGAAAGCCTGCATGGAGTGTAAATGCCAGCATGGATCTTCTGAACTGTAAAATTCTTTGTCACAACATACTTCAATTTGGGGTAATATTACAGTGCCTTCACTGGTAGGAGGGTGTAATTACAATGTGACAAGTTTTAATACAAGCTTGCTCAAATTTTAATAAGCATTATAAACTTGACTGTAGGAATATAAAACGTTCACAATATGTGGAGCAGAAGTAAGATTTTTGATGTGTGATAGATGCTGATTTCATAGATTAAGATCTTCAAGCTTTTCTCAATTTTTTGAGTGTAGATTAGGATAAAGTAAATTTGCAGATATTAGAAAATGTCATCTGCAAATTGAAATATTTTTTGAATCTGTAAAGATTGCACTAAATTAATTAGTCTGTGGACTAACAGTGACCTGTGTTCAAAAGCAATGAATTGTATCTCAATCACTGGGGAAATGCCTGAGGGTGGGATAAGATGTGGAATAAAGGAAAGTTATTTTTCAATTTCACATTCTACTGGTGGAAAAGAACCAGGTCATTAACCAGAGGGTTATAATTCAGATGAAAATCAGATCATACAATATCTAAAGAATTTTCTTTTCACTCTCCCACTGTATTCATATTCTCAAGGTCATCTGGGCAAGGTTTCAAGTGGTAACGATGACACAAATTTTATTTAGCCCAGCTGTTTCTCAATGTTTAAAAATAGTTGGTCAGTAACTACCCAACTTTGCTGAGCTGTGCCTTTAAAAAAATGCCTGGCCATTAATGAAATGAGCTACATAAAAACATCAGAATGTTATGACATAAAACAAATAGCATTTTTAAAAATCTAATGATAAGTGATTTAACTTGATGAACAATGAGCATCTCTGAAATGTAGCTGCAGCCAGAATAAATAATTTTAAAGAATTATGACCGTTTTTTAAATACCATCCAATGATTGGCCTTCGTCACCAGTGTTAGGGACGAGTTGGCATGATCAAGATAGAACTTTCATTTCAGTAACCCCATCACCAGAAGGACAAAGTCAGCAGCCACATGGAAATACCATCACCTGCAAGAGCCCTTCTGAGTCCACTTTATTGTGACTTGGACAAATATCACAATTCCTTACTCATCAGTGAATCAAAGTCATGGAACAGTTCTGTGAGAGGACTTTCATCACAGACTACAGCTGTTAAAGATGATGAGATACCATCACCTTTTTAAGACCAAATAGAGGATGGATAACAAAGGACAATCTTTCCAGCAATGCCAACTGTCTGGGAATGAGTTTTTAAAACTCTGCACCTTCTCCCAGTCTTGTATCCAAACCTCGTACTGCTCTCCAACCTGGGTCTGCTGGTTATTGTGCTTTCCCCACCACATCCCCACCCGCCCTCTATATCACATTACATATATCTCACTTGGTGCAGATGCTTACTTCTTAATCCTGCTGTCTTCAAGCTTCCTTTCTCCCCCAGAGCTCCTGAACATGTCCACCCATATTTATCAATAACTCCTCAAAAACATATGCTTTTCAATCGTGGTACCAATGTCTGTTCCTCTATCTTGTATTAATTATGTCAAACGCATCATGCATTTGCTGGCTGCAGTGTGCACAGGTACCAAAATAGTGTCAGTTTATATGACCAAAAAAAAGGCACAATCACTCTGGGGGACTGAAGACAAATAGTCCTGAGTATTGGAAATCTGAAATGCAAACAGCAAATTCTGGAAAAGCACAATAAATTCATCAACATCTGTTAGAAATAGAACATTTTTTGGTGCAGATACTTGTCTTTTTACTGCCCACAGATCCGCTGTGTGTCACCAGCAATTTCTGTTTTGATACATTTAAAGAAACGATAGATAAGGACAAGAGAGAGGAAGTATTAGGTTACCGTGATAGGTTGAAATTAATAGGGGTGGGAAAAGGGTCATGCGGAAAATAAACACCACCATCAGCTAGAAAGGGCAAAGAGCCTGTTTCTGTGCTGCAAACTCTGTGTAATTCACATCACTCCTGTAATACTTCCTTATGATTAACAACATACTGATGAACATATATCTATTCTGTTGACATACAGCAAACCCTTGAAGAAAGGTAACCAGCCCATGTGTGAAGAGCATGAAGATGAAAAGATCAACATTTACTGCATCTCTTGCCAAGTTCCCACCTGCTCAATGTGCAAGGTCTTTGGAGCTCACAAGGACTGTGAGGTGGCCCCTCTACAGAATGTATTTCAACAGCAAAAGGTGAGGAATAGTTTAGGAAGAGAAAGGAGGGGCAGATGTGCGTCAAATCATTGAAAATTATTAAAACTGACATGGCACATTAACTATTCCTTTAAAAAGTACAATCAAAGCACTGGGATTCATTTTTATGGTGTCCAATGCAGAGATATAATCTTAACTCATGCATAGAGCTTTCGTTAGACCAGACATATGACTCTGACCACCAACTACTGGAATAAAATGATGTAAAAGCATACACCTGAGGAACCAAGTGACCTCATTCTATGTCATTATGAATCTGTAACATGACAGCAAAGAGAAGGGAATTGAGGAAAAGTGACTGAGGAATGTAATACAACATGACAGGAAATCTGTCTGGAGCTTTTGGCTCAAATGGCATGCAAATATCCTATAAACCTGTTGTGATCGACAAGAATAAAGCAGCAATTAACAATGCCTGGGCGATGAGGGGTTAACATAACCTTGTGCATAAACTCTCTTGACGCTCTGGCTAATTTTAGCACAAGAGTGTCGCAGTGCGACAGCTGGCCTTGGGTGGAGGGAAGGAGGAGGGAATTCTTCTGAGCTATGGCTTCCCACATTTCAGCTAGTCTGTCTGCTTACTTGGAGAAATTTAAGCTGCATTGTGCTTTTCAAACCATGCGTTGGTCTCCTTGAATTGTATGAAAGTGTTATTCATAGCTGCATTGTGAGTAGGAGAGAGTAAGGACTGCAGATTGTGGAGATCAGAGTCGTGAGTGTGGTGCTAGAAAAGCACAGCAGGTCAGGCAGCATCCGAAGAGCAGGAGAATCGACGTTTCGGAGATAAGCCCTTCCATCAGAGATGAGGCTTGTGGGTCGGGAGGCTGAGAGAAAAATGGGAGGGGGGTGGGGTTGAGGGTAAGGTAGCTGAGAATGCAGTAGGTAGATGAAAGTGGGAGATAGATGGGAAAGGCGATGAACAGGTCAAAAGGGTGGTGCTGAGTTGGAGGTTTGGGACTGGGATAATGTGGGGGGTGGTGGTTAAAATGAGGAAAGTGGTGAAAATGACATTGATCCTGTGTGGTTGTAGAGTCCCAAGGAGGAATATGAGGCATTCTTCCTCCAGGCGTCGGATGGTAAGGATTTGGTGATGGAGGAGGCCCAGGACCTGCATGTCTTTGTCGAAGTGGGAGGGGGAGTTGAAATGTTCAGCAACAGGGCAGTGTATTTGGTTGGTGCGGGTCTCCCAGAGATGTTCTCCAAAATGAGAGAAATGTTCTCTGAAACGAAAATTCCACCTTAGGAAATCCCAGATGTCCTCCTTCTTCCAAGATCACAATTTCCCTTCCCACATGGTCAATGATACCCTCCAGCGCATCTCCCCCACTTCCTGCACCTCCGCCCTTGAACCCCACCCCTCCAACCACAACAAGGACAGAACTCCCCTGGTCCTCATCTTCCACCCCACTAACCTCCATACACATCGCATCATCCTCCACCACTTCCTTCACCCACAAACAGACCCTATCACCAAGGATATATTTCTCTCCCCATCCCTATCAGCTTTCTGGAGAGACCATTCCCCCAGCGACTCCCTCGTCAGATCCACGCCTCTCACCCGCCCTCACCCCACTTCCGGCACCTTTCCCTGCCACTGCAGGAAGTGCAAAACCTGCACGCACACCTCCCCCCTCACCTCCATCCAAGGCGCCAAAGGACCCTTCCGCATCCGATAGAAATTTACCTGTATGTTCACCAATGTCACCTATGTATCTGTTGCACCCTATGTGGACTCAATGTCAGGGAGACAGGACACCAACTTGCAGATCGTTACAGAGAACATCTCTGGGACATCCGCATCAACCAACCCCACCACCCCGTGGCTGAACACTTCAACTCCCCCTCCAACACTGCCAAGGACATGCAGCTACTAGGCCTCCTCCATTGCAAAACCCTAACCACCTGATGCCTGGAGGAAGAACTCCTTATTTTCCACCTTGGGACCCTGCAACCACACAACATCAATGTGGATTTCACCAGTTTTGTCATTTCCCCTCCCCCACCTTATCCCAGTCCCAAGCCTCCAACTCGGCACCGCCCTCCTGACCTGTCCATCACCTTTCCCATCTATCTTCTCCATCCTCCTCTCTGACCTATCACCTTCTCCCACCTACATCTACCTATCGCATTCTCAGGTACCTTCCCCCCCAACCCCACCCCCCTCCCATTGATCTCTCAGCCCCCCAGCCCACAAGCCTCATTCCTGATGAAGAGCTTATGCCTGAAATGTCAATTCTCCTGCTCCTCCGATGCTGCCTGACCTGCTGTGCTTTTCCAGCACCACACTCTCTACATTGTGGGTAGCAGATGTGATCAGCTATCTTGACCCTATGCTTCCTCTGTAAGACTGACAAAATGCTGGTAGAGTTATTTTTGTTTGAGGGTCGCTGTAGAAGCATCCAACCTTTTCCAAACACACCCAATTTCCAGCTGGACTCAATGATCATATTCAGGAGAAGTAACACTTGTCTGATTTTCCCTCTCCTGAGCTGTAGGGCAGACAAACCAAATGGTATTGCCACCATGTGGCTGAGTTCAGCTAGGTCAGGCCTGGCCTGTGATCAAACTGTATTCCTACTATCCCACGCTGGGGAGCACAACAGCTAATTCACTGACAGATTTAGAATGGAAAGTAGCAATATATGTTGGGGTGGGGGGGGGAGGGGGAGGGGGGGGGCGCGAGTGGAAATGTCAGTAAAAAGCCAGCCATGCTTGGAAATGAATGTACTGGCTGCACCAGTCCTCTACATTGAAGTATAGAGGAATGGGTTAGACCAGTATGTCTCCATCACCACAGTTACTGGTTTTTTCTTCTGGGGGATAAACTTCATCTGTCCTACAAAGAGGAATTGTCTGTTGATTTCACTTCTGGGCTCAGTTCAGGACTGTAGCACAATTGTCAAAATCCTATGCCATAAAATTTTCAAAATGCTAACTTATCATTTAGTTATTCAGACTGTACATTACTTCTATAAGCAAGAGGCATTTTACTGTCTGAAATAAAGAGAAAAAGGTTTCTTGTTAAATTTTATTATGAACAGGATTGGTATTATTTTTGCTCCAACTTGTCTGTCTTTTAATTGCTCTGAATCCCTGGGTCAGGAAGGACTTATACAGTCACTTGCATTTCTATGGCAGCTTTCCTAACCTCAGAATATCCCAATGTGTGTTCCAAAAATTCCATAATTATCAAGTGCAGTCACTGTTGTATCAGAGGAAATATAACAACATACTCATAGTAAGTTCTCAGAAACAAAAATGTGATAAAGACCAGGTAATGTTTTTGTTCATGTAGATTGACCAATAGTAACCAAGACATTGAGGCCAACTACTCTGCTGTTCTTTATCATTGGACTGCTTGAGACAATGGCAGGACTTCAGTCACATCTGGGGGACAGCACCTCTGACTATGCAGTACTCCGTTAGTACTGCACTGGAATGTCAGAATAGATTTTATTTGCTCAGTTGCCTAGAGCAGAGTTGGAACCTATAACTCAGGGAATCAGTCTGCTACTCACTGAATCATGGCCATTGTGAGTTAGTATATCATCGATAGTTATTGTTACCTTTTCTTGAGTTAGAAGGAATGAGCTGCCAGAGGAAGTGGTGGAGGCTGGTACAAATACAGCATTTAAATGGCATCTGGATGGGTATATGAATAGAAAGGGTTTATGGGCCAAGTGCTGGCAAATGAGACTAGATTAGGTTAGGATAAAAGCAAATTACTGCGGATGCTGGAATCTGAAACCAAAAGAGAAAATGCTGGAAAATCTCAGCAGGTCTGGCATCATCTGTAAGGAGAGAAAAGAGCTGATGTTTTGATTTTAACTGACCCTTTGTCAAAGCTAAAAAGGTTAGGATATCTGGTTGGCATGGACGTGTTGGACCAAAGGGTCTCTTTCTGTGCTGCACACCTCCATGACTCTAAGTGGCTATATTCACACCTTCTAAAAAAGTACCTGATGCTTTCAGTGGTTAGCAGCAGTGCTTTACAACGCCAGGGATATGGGTTCGATTCCAGCCTCCGGGCTACTGTGGGTTTAATTTGGTGTCCGTTGGTGGGGTGCCATGATCGTATAGTGGTTAGTACTCTGCATTGTGGCTGCAGCAACCTCGGTTCGAATCCGAGTTATGGCAGTAATTGCTCTACATGTCCCAGTCTTTCGGGCAGCATGGTGGCATAGTGGTTAGCACTGCTGCCTCACAGCGCCAGAGACCCGGGTTCAATTCCTACCTCAGGCAACCGTCTGTGTGGAGTTTGCACATTCTCCCTGTGTCTGCATGGGTTTCCTCCGGTTTCCTCCCACAGTCCAAAAATGTGCAGGTTAGGTGAATTGGCCACACTAAATTGCCCGTAGTGTTAGGTAAAGGGGTAAATGTAGGAGAATGGGTCTGGGTGGGTTACGCTTCAGTGGGTTGGTGTGGACTTGTTGGACCGAAGGGCCTGTTTCCACAGTGTAGGGAATATAATCTAAAAAAAATCTAATCTTTCTGCAACTTTTTTTAAGCTGTCAGTTCTTATGTGTCTGTTCTTCTGTGCTTCCATAGACAGAACTGACTGATCGGATCGCCATGCTTATGGCTGGCAATGACAGGGTGCAGGTTATTGTCGACCAGTTGGAAGAGACCTGCAAAAGCATTGAGGTACGGTATAACTGACAGAGAATTCTGAGCAGTGGGTCTCTTAAATAGATTGCCTGCATTCTTCCTTCACATTTGTGGGGATGGCTAATCTCATCAATCCTAATGACAGTGAGTGGTGTTCCTTACATTGCTTCTAAAATAGCTCGTGTAAAACGAACCAGTTTAAAAAATGTCGCAGGAATATTTTGCTTGAGTATTCAGTGTGTATTCTTTCAAGGCTATTTTAGAGGGCTGAGTCAATGAAACAAAGTTGATATGATTCTTCACTCGGGAAAGATTAAAAACTGAAAATCCCTCCATTTATCACTCTAGCTTTAAAAGACTGCTCAAAACATACTGCTTTTACTATGCTTTTGACCACATGTTTAAATACCATCTCAAATGTTGTGCTTTGCCAGCAATTGGTAAAGCACTTTGTGATGTTTTACTATTTTAAAAGGTGCTAAATAAATGGTAGTGGTAACAGGGAGTAGAAAAGGAAATTGTAAGGAACTGAATTCCAGTCACAGCAAGCAATGCTGAGACAATTTATTCATTCAAAAGGAAAGTAAAACTGAATAAGATTAGGTTAGGCACCGAACTGAAAGTTAAAATGAACCGACAATGATAATTTGTTTGAAACTGAATAACAGAGAAGCATTCCACTAGTAGCTGTAGTGATTGGAACCAGGTTAATCTCGTTGACTATGTGGTCATTTGATTGGGATTGTTAATCTGGGCCAATCAGGAAAGTCCTGGCTGACCAATATTACAATCTCCTCAGAAAAAGAAATATAACCAGGAGAAAACAAAATAACCAGGAGATTAGAATTTCCTCAGCTTGGGAGACTGGTTCTAAGCTTGCTGGCTGCAGCCAGTGTACTATGCACTGGTGACAGGATACAGTCTGCAGTTATTTCCATGTCTCTCTCAATTTGGAAGGTAATGGTTACAGACTGGTCATCAATTGGCTTTTTGCCTTCACCATTATGAGCAACATTGTCGTGAAGAAATGGAAACATCTAAATATAGAAAATATAAGTGGGACAGGCCATTCAGTCCATTGAGCCTGCTCCACCATTCAATATTATCATGGCTGATCATCCAACTTCGAATCCTTTTCCCTTTTTTTACCCATACCCTTTGCTCCCTTAGCCTGAAGAATTATGTCTAATTCCTCATTGAAAACATTCAATATTTTGGCCTTGACCATCTTCAGTGGCCAAGGATTCCATAAGCTCACCAGCGTCTGGTTGAAGAAATTTCCCCTCATCTTAAATGGCCCACTCCGTGTCCTTAAACTGTGACAATTGTCTGTATGCTTAAGGAGAAAATCCTGTGTCTATGCTCCATCATAGATAACTGATTAATTAGTAGATTCAATGAAGTATTCCCACACTGTGTACAATCTAACCAGGGCTGGCTGTCTCTCGGTACAAGTGAAGGTCTGTATTAACATTTCAGTGAAACTGGTGACATCTGTTGGACTGCATCTACTTTGTACCATATGCTGAAGGTTTTTCTTTCCTCAGGAGAACAGCAGACACCAGAAACACAAGCTCATGGAACAGTTTGACAAGTTATACACTATTCTGGAGCAAAGGAAAGATGATATGCTTCAATCAATTACAAAAGAACAAGAGGACAGAGTAACATTCATCAAGGATCTGATCAGGCAACACAAAGAACATCTAGAGACATCTTCTAAACTAATAGAAAATGCAATTCAATTCATGGAGGAACCTGGAATTGCTACCTTTCTTGTGGTAAGAGACACTTCCCCAAATAGACCCACTGCCATGATGTTCTGCTCACTGAGGCACAGTTCCATTTAGGACATAGTTACGAGTTGAATATGGATTCTATACCAGAGCCCATTGCTGACATCCAGGTAGTTCATCACACAAATATTACAGGTGACTTAGGGAGTAGCATTTTCACCCGAGTCCCATTACACAGGTATGAGTAAAACAATCCAGCTCTCTGACCCTGGAATGTGAAATGTAATTCTAACCCACAATATTGCCCAAACCCAGAGCAAATAATTCCATACAGTTTTCAGTTAGAATCTCCCCTCATCCTGATATGATTTAGTATCAAACAGAGTCAACCAACTGAAGCTTTTCAGGAAGCTGATTGTGTTTAATATTTATATTTCCATATTCCCACTCCTGACATTGCTAACTACCTCTGCAAGAAATCTGTTAAACATATAAAATGTCTTTCACAAAACTGGAGACAGAGATCGGATGCAAGTCAGAAAACAAGCTGATATTTTGTTCTCAGTGCATTATTGGATTTATTGCTTACAATGTAAAATTCCCTTTACATTTCAGGATAAAATCTTCAAATATTTAATCAATCTTCTATTCCTTTCCACAGAATGCAAAGAAACTCCTGGAAAAGTAAGTGTTGTTTGAGTTTAAATGAACATGCACCTCATTATTTTATAAAAGATAAATTGTTTACGATCCAGCATATATAATTCAATTATCCCTTCCATTTTGGAAATGTAATTATTGAATCTAATGATTAATTGGATCAACTGGACATTGCCAAGATTCACTTGACCTTTTCTGGGTCATAGTTTCTGAGGGCTGTTTGCTCTCTGATACTATGATCAGTAAAACAAAACAGCGAATGTCAGACAGCTGATTGACCAAGGAGGACATCATGACTGAACCTTATCCAGTCCACACCAGCATTTGTCTTCCAATGAAACGTAATACACCTTGTATTGATACAGAAAAGAAAGAGCTTCAAATCACAGGATTGCATTGATATATCATTGTTTACACATTTGGTAGGTCCTAAAGTGCATTGCAGGCAGTGAACTTTTTTATGTTTTGTTGTTTTGAAATCTTTTATATTATGTAAGGAAACATATCAGCTGAGGCATGCACAGCGAAATTGCACAAAGAATTATGGCAATTGACAGGCCATCTACTGTTGCTGGTATGGACATGGACTGGAATATTTCTTCTGCGGTTAGTGCCTGAAATCTTTTATGACTTACTGACCAAATAAACGGCCTAACAAATCAACATTAATACCGTGGACAATGTCTCTTCCTAGAATACACACACAAATCCCGGAATGGGATTTGAACTCATAACTTTCTGGGTTTGGGTCACCAGGAGGTGCTAGAGTGTTACAATTGGTCCACGCAGTCAACAGTTTAGAACTGGGGGAGTACTGCCTCTTCTCTCCCTCTCTGGGCCTGAACATTACATTTTGCTGTATTCACAGAACTGGTGGAGGTCAGTTCATAAATTGGAACTATTCATCTGTGTGAGTCCAAATTTTCGTAGTTATTCCTTATTTTTTTACTTTCACTCAGCATAGCTATTCAGACAGAGATGGACGAAATGAAAATACCACTTCTGTAAATTGTAGGGGGAGTTGGAGAGAGGGGAGGGAAGGGTTCTTCACAGCTGGAATTATATAGATAAAGATACACACTACTTTAAAAGGTTGAATGTCAATGGTTAACTTTTAACCTCATGCGATACATGTGATACAAACATTAATATTCATGAATAACCCAAGCTACCAAGTACAGTTTGATATCCCTGGAGTCCTGGCCAACATTCCTCTTTCATGAGTGTCAGTTGTCACTCAACTGATAATGTTTTCACCTCGAAGTATCATCATTTAAGCTCAACTCCAGAAACTTAAGCACCTTCCAGTGCAGCACTGTGGAAAAGCTACACTGTTAAGAGGGGCATCTTTTGAATTAGACAGTGACTGAGACCCTGCCTATGCTCACATGAAGACATAGAAGATCTCATGGTAGTATTTTGAAGAAGAGCAGCGAAGGTCTCCCTGTTTTCATTATCTATATTTATCACTCAATTAACATCACAGAAACAAATTCTCCAGTCGTCATCATGTTGCTCTTTGTTGGGGTTTGCTGCATTTCCGACATTCTGATTGTGACCGCATTAAGCACTTTGAGATATCTGGTACTCATGATCAATACCTTGTTAATATAGGTCTGTCTTTTTAACCAATACCACCAAAACCAGATTCTGATCATTTATCTACTCTAGATCCTACACATATGATAAAGCTGTACATAAATGCAGACTGACAAAATGATAAGCACAGAAGCAGGACATACTGGCTGTTTATCTTTGGAGACTCTTTGCATGAGATAAGGCTATACGTAACTACACATTTATAGAATGATGTAGGGCATGATGAGGCCATTCAGCCCATCATGCCTGCAGCTTACTTTTTCTTCAGAATGCTGTAGTTTTTTTTTCTCTCCTTTTCAAAGAATTCATCCATTTCTTTGTAAGTCACTATTGAATCAACTTCTACTATCCTTACAGGCTGTGTACACCAGATTGTAACAACAGACTGCAAAGAGAAATATCTCCTCAATTTCTTTAGTTCTTTCTTCGAATTGAAATGCACTAATGATAAAAGGAATTGTGCAGGTTTGGTTTAACATTTACAAATGTAAATGGAAAGAGGCACTGGAGGAAGCTATACAGCTCTTTCGGTTTGCTCTGATATTCATTAAAGCCACGGTTGATCTCCCACCTCAGCTTCACATTCTTGCTTTATCATATATTTCTGATTACCTTAGCATCTAAATACATCTAAATTATTTTCTTTAATTCAACTTTCAGGATCATTGGTGCCTCCAGAACCTCCCATATACCAGAATATGAAGATGGATTTGAGAATATGGACCAATTTTCAGTGGATCTGGAAATGGCAGAGGAAACCCTGAAAAATATAAGATTTGGAATAGGTACTACCATTGTAGATACTGATGTTTGGCAAAAAATATATATATTGTAGTTGAGGACAGTGGCTCAGTGCAGTGAGCATTCATCCCTGGGGACCTTTAAATGCACTATAACTCAATGCTATTCAGAATGGACACAGGAATAGATAACAATTAAATTCCATCTGAAGGAACATAGAAGTTGGTGGAGGCCATTTGGATACTTTGGCCTGTTCCACTATTCAATTTGATCGTGGCTAATATATATCCTAACTCCCATAAAACTATCTAGCTAATTACATCTAACTAACAAGGAGAGGTGGTGACCTGGTGGTATTATCACGAGACTGCTAATCCAGCGATCCTGATAATGTTCTGGAATGAGGAGTCTAATGATGACTGTGAAACCAAAGCCGATTGTCAGAAAGATCCACCTGCTTTAGTAATGTCCTTTAGGGAAGGAAACTGTCATTCTTATCTGGTCTGTCCTACACATGACTCCAGATTCACAACAACATCATTGACTTTAAATTGCCGTCTAAGCAATTAGGATGGGTAATAAATACTGGCCTAACCAGTGACGCCCAGATACTGGGAGTGAAGAGTATCTAAAAAAATGTCTTGGGTCCATAAGCTTTAATACAACTAGGCAGTGAATTTTGGCAGATTATTGAAATATGGACAGGCCCAGATAGCTCAGCCCAATAATTCCATCTCTTGGTCTCAATAGCAACCAATGGGCAGGAATTCAGTCTGATTTACGCAGGGGTTTACTGTGAGCAATGGTTACTCTTTTTATGATTGCCCTTAGTTGTGCTCAGCCAACTCAGTACAGACTTAAGATTGAGCCATTTTCCTTCTTTAAGGCTAGTGAAACAGAAGTCATGATGACAATCAATGATGTGTCATGGTCACTATTACTGAGACTAGCTTTCAATTTCAGATTTTTAAATTGATTTTCAATTCTACCAGCTGCTCTGGTGAGTTTTCAATCCACGCCACAGCACATTAGCCTGGGGCTATTGATTACCATTGTTAAACATTATCACTTTGTCACCATCTCCCATTGATAAAGGTATTTCTGAGAGATGTAATGCGTTGATAGATAGATGAAACATTTTCCTCATAGAATTATAGAATGATACAGCACAGGAGGCCTGTTGACTCATTGAGCTTGTGCTGGCTCTTTGAAACTGATGCTCAGTTAGAATCATTCCCACTTTCCCAGTAAAATTACCAACGGAGATCAGGATATAGTAGTCCTGCAGTGGATATGTTCCAGGACCTACCACGGAAGCCCAAAACTGCGGATAGGAGCAAACCCATTCATTTCAATGGGAAATCTACCTTCCCGACAGCCCTGTGATCCTGATTCCTGAAGGTTCCCTATAATATGTTTGGGCCGTGGTAAACCACGGGTAACTGAAACCACAGAAAACGATTCTGCAGATACGGGGGTCACCCTGTACTCGCCAACATTTTCTTTTGGTGTCGAACTGACCTGCTTTTCAATCAGAACATAAGCTACAAATGCTGTAGGGTTATTGCAAAAAACTTCAATTCAAAACTTGCTCAGAATCTACACAAATATGTCTAAATAGTACAAAATACCAATCTGCAAGTACTGCAGTCAGAAAGAGGAGTGACGGATATCAATGTTCTCTTTATCCAGATGAAGAGGTAGAGGAAGAGGAAGAGGTGGAGACTGAGGAAGAGGACGTAGTGGAAGATCAAGCTGATGGTGAGGAAATCAGAGCTTTCTACTCAGATCAGACATAGTTGCCTCTCAGTGAATTGCTCGAGCACATCTAGCAGGCATCTTAGAAAGAGGTCACCACAGATATTGAGTAGAGTGGGGTTAATAGGATCATCTTCAGTACAACTAAATGTAAAAAATGGTTACTTAGTGGGCGATCACTCCTGACCAACCTCTCACTTTGTATTCCTATAAACTAGACAGCATCCAAACCTCTGGTGCCTGAGTCCTAACTCTCACTCCAGGGGTGCAATTTTCCCTTGTTCAAAAAAGAGAGGTGTGGAGGCAAACATGCTAAGAGGTGACTAGCTTTCTCAGTCTATTGCAAGCCTTGATACACTGGACAATCAGAGGCCCAGCAGCTTCTGGATCTTAAGGACGACTGGTCACAGTCTATTCCTCAGGGGCCCAGCAACATGAAATAAATAATTTTTATCCTCTTTATATAAGAGCAGGGAAGTGTCCATCAGAGCCCACTGCCTTGAATCCCATTCATTCCCCCTAGATTTGAGCAAACGGACTACCCGCACTCTCCCTTCCTCCACGACCTGGCAGTCAGGTTACTCTGGTTTCCTAAATGGGAAACGAGCTAACATTCCCCACTGTGATGAAGACAGATATTCAACGTGGTGAGTTGAGGCCTTTTAACATTCAATTATTGACAACTTAAATGTCCTTAATTAGTGGCAGGTAAAGAAGATGGCTCATAGATTTTCATGCCTGGAATCTAATTAGCGAGGAGGTAAGAAGGCATAGAGTACCTTGTGTAACAGCCAGCTCACCTACTGATACCCCTTCTACCCACCTGTCTCACCACTTACAGGAGGGTAAGCTGCACCCTAAGTCCTGTTCACCCATCACTGGTTCAGTCTGAGGCAGTGACCAGAGAGAGTGGTGGAGGCGGTGGCTATTTTCCATAAGGGTGAATGTTGATGGCAACACCCATTCCTTCCTTAATACAGGGCTGGTCAGTCCAATGGAGTGCTTCCCGTTGTGGCTTAGCCAGATATCAACTCATACAGGCTCGACCAGTATACGTAAGTTAATCGCACATTGAACAACATTGGGTTAACAGGAGAGTTCTTATTTGGTCATCATACAAGTTGGTCACCGCTTACTTCACCAATCACTGTCAAAATTCCATTATATTGTCAATTGTTTAGTTAAACTTAGTGACTGGTCACACTTTATCCCACCCCAGGTTTTATAGACATCCATTATTTGCTATGGTTTCACTTCTAGAAAGTGCAGATATGTTTTGTGTCATTGTTGAAAAATGGCCCTGTCAAGGGATTTTGCAGCTCTCTTGTATAAAAATAGCAAAAGCTGTCCAGCTCTATGACATTGGTAATGAGATGTGAGACATTGCAGTCACTTGCAAGTGGGACTTCGGTTTTGACATCAGTTTAGCTGGCTACAACACAAACTAGGAGCTAGAAAATCTGCATGGGGGCACACACTTATGTGCTTTCCCAAAACCACATCTACCACTGCCCATCGTAGGCTTTGAGGGATTGAAGGGGTCACTGTTTAGGATATTCTAACATTGGTAGCCACTGGGTGTGCATCTCACCTGGCAATCTGAAACTCAGCATTGGTTGGAACATTCAGTATACAGAGATGGGGGATGCTGGAAGGGTTTGAGAGATTCCAAGCAAGGGAAATAGCATAGTGATAGTGTTTGTTTCATGTTCCCTTCTACAGACCAGCAGTGATGTTGCTGTTGTTATGGTGACGTGGAACGTCTCTTGTGAATTCTTGGGATTATCATGCCCTGCAGAATCACAGACAGCTGAGGAAGAAGTCAAACTTGTTCAACAATTTTCTTTTTGTTCATAAAAATGTTTTGAAAAAATATCAAAAAATGTTTTTATATGGTGCAAAATTAATGGTTTTGTACATTTTATATCTTATTTTTGTATACAATACAATGGAGTGATAATTCATTGTATTTTTTTAAAACATTGAGATTTAGCATTTAGCATAGCTTAAGTCCACCATCTGCAATATGTGCGCTATTCCATTAGATTTTTAGTTGAAGCCCTACATTGTAACAATCTCCAGTTTGTGATGGGCAAAGGGCTAGAACCGAAAGCTTCCCTAAGTCATTGGTTCATGGACTTCTAGGATTGTAAGTCCACTTTTCAAATGGTTTCAGTCATCACAGATCCCTTCATCCTATCTAAATTCTAACAATATAAACTTTTCATTTTAGATTTCTGAAAGTAAAATTCATTATATCCCCATTAAAGGATTATGTGACTTTTCTCTAGTTCTGATCTAGAGCCCAGTTGCGTCACTGATTGAACTTGATTGTGCTTCTAGGTCCTCTGGGCAAGGTTGACACAGCAGCTCCTTCATATCCTCCCCTGAGTCTCAGATCCAAGAATCCATTCCTGGTCTCTCTGGTATCTCTTACCTGCCCTGTTAATCCTATTACAGTTGGTGGGCTCTCAGATGTGTCCCTCCAGCAGATCCAAGGAAACCAAAATAATAACCAATACTGTACGCCTGACTTACATCACCGCAGCAATGGATCCCACTTACCTTCTTTCCCACAGTCCTGAAAAAGTCTTTATTAAATCCCTGGGACCCCAGGTTGAGAACCACAGCCCTCAGTATCACTAAATGAAAACTGAATGCATTGTAGATGGCATATGTAGAGCAAAGAAATAAGGAAATATTCAATTATCAGAAGATCATTATATTAAAAAAAATGAATTATCACTGGAGACTTGAAATGAGAAATAGGAAATGGTGCAAGTAAGCAGCAAGTCAATCATTATACTTAAGAACAGATTTTTAGTTGAAGCAGATTCCTGAGATGTCAGTTTAAAAGCTCTGTTATGATGGTCACTTCATTTTCATGCCTGTATGTTGTTTGAAATTAATCCACGTAAATAAACTTATCTCTTCATGACCTTCTCTGGTTTACCTCAATTTCTTGGGATTTTTTGGTTGTTTTCTTTTGGTGCTCCTTTCTCTTCTGATCAAGCTGATTTGTGATGAGGTAGAAATCCCTAGACAATCCTTGCAATCTCCTTTGACCAATTTATTGGTCTTCCTTGTTATCATGTTCAATACTAGATGTATCACCATAGGAATGGCCTTAAACACGAACCACCAGAATGATAAAAAGAAAAATCAGAAATTACTGGAAAAATTCAGCAGGTCTGGCAGTATCTGTGAAGAGAAAGAAGAGTTAATGTTTTGAATTCAGTGACCCTTCTTCAGAACCAACACCAAAAGTGCCTTAAGGAGGTAACTTATGAAGGTACATTATGTAGATGGTAAGAAGCTACTTCCACTGCCTGGAGAGTCTAAAACAAATGTCTCAGGAAAAAAGGTTGACGGAGAGGAGGGGAATGTCTTCATTCAGAGAATCTTTGGAGTCCCCATCACAGAGGGGTGTGTATCAATCACTGGTCAATTTAGTCATTGACTATTTTCAGTAAAGCAATCAATATATTTTGAATACACAGGGAACCTATGGGGATAAGATGGAGAATGCAGTTGGGGTAAATGATCAATGCAAGAATAAAGGCCTTCAGTCCTGATGAAGAGCTTTTGTCCGAAACATCGATTTTCCTGCTCCTTGGATGCTGCTTGACCTGCTGTGATTTTCCAGCACCACTCGAATCCAGACTCTGATTTCCAGCGTCTGCAGTCCTCACTTTTGCCTAATGCTAGAATAAAGTTGACTGGCTGAATGCCTAATCTTGTTTCGACGTTCCATATTCCTGGCGGTGCAGATTTGAGAGACTAATTTAATCATTTTGCCAGCCACCAGAATGGTTGTCCAGCGAATAGCAAAAAAAAAGGTTCAGAGAGATCTTAATCAGTACAGCACAGAGTTGGAAGGCCAGCAAAGAAAATAAGAAAGCATGGTGTGACACAGAGAACTCACAATATGCTAGAGCTGAGAAAAGGCCTCTGGAAAACTTGCATTAATATAGCACTTTTCATGATCACAAGACATCGCAAAACACTTTATTACCAATGAAATACTTTTGAAATGTAGTCACTGTTGAACAGTAGACATGCTACACCCAATTCACACGGAACAAACTACCACAAACGGCAATCTGATAATGACAGATAATCTATTGAAAAGAGCATTGACTGAGTTGTCACATGATCCTGCCGCACTTCTTGCCATAGCCCATGTCATTCAAGTTCCAATGAGATTTCACCATTAGTATTACATTATAATTGGCAAGGGAGCAAAACTACTTTGAGATCTATTTGGCACACAGAAATTCGTTAAGAACTATTCTATTAACTCGTCAACTCAAATGAAGCACAGGGGAAGAAATAAATCAGAACTTGCTACTGAAACTCAGCAGGGCTGACAGCATCTATGGGGAGAAAGCAAAGTTAACATTTCCAGTCCAGTGGCTATCCATCAGAGCTAATAGCAACTAGGAGAATGTGGTGTTTATACTCAAGATGGAATTGGGGGCAAAGTGGAGTCAGGTGAGTCGATAGGTGGAGATGAAACCCAGAGAGAGAGCTCGATAGAAAGGGGTGGGCAATTGAGGGTATTATTGATAATAAGCCAGCACTGAAAAGAAGCTGAATACATAGAAAATAAGAGCTCAGTGTAGTTGAGAATGGAAATGCTGCACTAAAAGCAACCCATGTTGTGACAGAACTGAGTGTGGGCATGGGTAAAAAAATGTAGAAGATAAAATCAGGCTCTAGATTTATTGAACTCAATGTTGAGGCTGCAGATCCCCCAAGCAGAAAATGAGCTGTTGTTCATTGGGCTTGTGCTCAGGCTTGCTGAAACACTGCAGCAGGCCTGTGGCAGAAATGTTGTACCACAGTGTTCCCACCCAAACATTTCAGTTGCAGTTGAAGCTCGAAGAACCTTATCTCATTTTTTCTCGTTTGCCACCCCGTTCATATATCACTCTCTCTTTCTCTCTGGGCTTTGTCTCCACCTATCCACTCACCTTTCTTCCCCACTCCTTCCCCTCCCAATCTCATCTTCAGCATAAATACCACTTTGTCCGAGCTGCTATCAGTTCTGATGCAAACATCAACAGACTCAAAACATTCTTCCCAGAGATGCTGCCAGACCTGCTGAGCTTTGCCAGCAATTTATGGTTGTGTTTCAGATCTTCAGCAACCATAGTATGAAGAGAACAATAAACAATTTAAGTTCTAAAGCATTAAGCTTAAGTGTTGGTTATGAGTCGCTAGTCTGTCAGTAACTTCACTGCTATTCAACAACATGCATTTATATGGTGCCTTAGCAAAGTAAAACACACCAAATCTCACAGGAGAATTATCATACAAACTTTTGCATCTATCTGGGTAAGAGATATTAGAGCTCGTGACAAAGAAAAAGAAGTTTGTTTTCAGAGTCTTCTTAAAGGAATGTATCAGCGCACATTTCAGAGAGAAAATCTCAGATCATTAGCAGTTGAATTTGATGCAATATCTCAGCAAACATATAAAATCACAAGACAGCTTTACATCGGATTAATTGTATAATGGAGCAGATCTGGTAGAATAGTTGCTGTCTTTATCTTTCTCCCACTGACTTCGGGCACGTTCTTTCACACGGGGGCAGCACGGTGGACACAGTGGTTAGCACTGCTGCCTCACAGCGCCAGAGACCCGGGTTCAATTCCCGCCTCAGGTGACTGACTGTGTGGAGTTTGTACATTCTCCCTGTGTCAGTGTGGGTTTCCTCTGGGTGCTCCGGTTTCCTCCCACAGTCCAAAAATGTGCAGGTTAGGTGAGTTGGCCATGCTAAATTGCCCATAGTGTTAGATGTAGGGGAATGTGTCTGGGTGTGTTGCTCTTCGGAGGGTCAGTGTGGACTTGTTGGGCTGAAGGGCCTGTTTCCACACTGTAAGTAATCTAATCTAAAGAGTAAAGAAAAATTAAAATTCGGGGGTGCATTTGCAAACCCTGACTGTTAAGCACTTAATATTTACAAGGCTTTATACTATATTTGATAATGAAGAATTCTTTGAACTTAGAGCTTTGTGGATAATGTGGCCTGAGTTAACAAGGGAAAAGGTTTAAACAACTCTGTGGAATTCTCAGTTCATGGAACTCTGCATGGTTGAAATGATCAACATAGCTAAATTAAAAGGGGAAGTTAGATAAGCATGAGGGAGAAAATGAACAGCAGAATGATATGCTGATAGGGTGAGATGATCTAGAGTGGAAGAAGGCTAGTGTGGAACATAAATACTGTTGTTGACCACTTAAGCTATATGGCTTGTTTGTGCTGCCAATTCAAAACATTCTTTCATTCACTATTGAAACTCTCATCCATACCTTTGTTACCTCTAGATTCAATAATCAAATGTTTTCTTAGCCAGTCTTCCACCTCTCACTGTTAGTGATTTAAATTTGTCCTAAACTGTTTCCATGTCCCAACTTGCTCCAAGTAGAGTTCAGTTATTACTGATCTGGTTGTCCTTGATTTAAGACTTTCATCTTGTTTTCGAATTCCTTCAGGGGCTTCATCCATCCCTACCTTTGAACCTTTGGAATTCTGTATTCTAGAATGTTGTGGAAGCTGAATCATTGAGATTAAGGTAGACATTGGAAGATTTTCAGATATTAAAAAAATCAAGGGATATGGATTAACGCAGGAAAGTGGCATTGAGGTAGATGATCAATCATCATCTAGTTGAATGTCAGAATAGGCTTAAGGGCTTAATTACATACTCTTGCTCTTACTTTCTACATTCCTATCATTGTAACTCCCTGCAGCACTGCAACTCTCATGAGATTTATATTACACTAGTAATGAGACTTCAAAATATACTCATTGTCTATAAAGAGTCAAAAAGTGTGGTGCTAGCAAAACACAGCTAGTCAGACAGCATCCAAGGAGCAGAAGAGTCGACGTTTCAAGCATAACCTGTTCCTGATGAAGAGCATAGGCTCAAAATGTTGACTCTCCTGCTCTCAGGTGCTACTTGATTGGCTGTGCTTTTTCCAATCCCGCACTTTTTGACCCTGATCTCCAGGATCTGCAGTCCTCACTTTCTGCTCATTGTCTATATAGTACATTGAGATTGTTAAAGGTCATGAAAGGCACTATACAAATGTAATTTTTGAGGTCTCTGTCGATCCTCCTCCAATTCTGAACTGTAGTTGGTACCTTTATAAAGACAAATGCCAAAATGAAGCATAGTAGTAGGCCATTCTGCATCTCAAACCTGCTCCAAATTCAGTAAGACCATGATGGATCTGTTTAGTCTGCATTTCCACTTACACTGATAACCTTTCACCCCTTTGCTTACTGAAAAACTATCTGCCTGTAAAATATTCAAGAAAACATTTTTAAAAACATTCAAGAATTCCAGTTCAAACAACTTTTGGAGAATAGAGTTCCAAGTCTCGTGACCCTCTACGAGAAATAATTTCTTCTTCCCTCTGCCTTAGGTTGGTTGGATTCCTGATTTAGGAACAAGACCGCAATTTCCCCCCAGACATGATCGACAATGCTCTCCACCGCATCTCCTCCACTTCCTGCTCCTCCGCCCTTGAGCCCCGCCCCTCCAATCACCACCAGGACAGAACCCCACTGGTCCTCACCTACCACCCCACCAACCTCCATATACATCGTTTCATCCGTCATCATTTCCGCCACCTCCAAACAGGCCCCACCACCAGGGATATATTTCCCTCCCCTATCAGCGTTCCGTAAAGACCACTCCCTATGTGACTCCCTCCACACACACCACCAACCCAACCTCCATTCCCGGTACCTTCCCCTGCAACCGCAAGAAATGCAAAACTTGCGCCCACATCTCCCCCCTCACTTCCCTCCAAGGCCCCAAGGGATCCTTCCATATCCGTCACAAATTCACCTGCACCTCCACACACATCATTTACTGCATCCGCTGCACCCGATGTGGCCTCCTCTATATTGGGGAGACAGGCCGCCTACTTGCGGAATGTTTCAGAGAACACCTCTGGGACACCCGGACCAACCAATCCAACCACCCCGTGGCTCAACACTTCAACTTCCCCTCCCACTCCACCAAGGACATGTAGGTCCTTGGACTCCTCCATCGCCAGACCATAGCAACACGACGGCTGGAGGAAGAGCGCCTCATCTTCCGCCTCGGAACCCTCCAACCACAAGGGATGAACTCAGATTTCTCCAGTTTCCTCATTTCCCCTCCCCCCACCTTGTCTCAGTCCCAACCCTCGAACTCAGCACCACTTTCCTAACCTGCAATCTTCTTCCTGACCTCTCCGCTCCCACCCCACTCTGGCCTATCACCCTCACCTTAACCTCCTTCTACCTATCGCATTTCCAACATCCCTCCCCCAAGTCCCTCCTCCCTACCTTTTATCTTTGCCTGCTGGACACACTTTCCTCATTCCTGAAGAAGGGCTCGTGACCGAAACGTCGATTCACCTGCTCCTTGGATGCTGCCTGACCTGTTGCGCTTTTCCAGCAACACATTTTCAGCTTAGAAACAGTGACCCCGATTCCAGATCCTTCTGCAAGAGGAAACATAATCTTTACATCATTTGTCAAGACCCCTCAGAACCTTTCTCGTTTCAATCAAATCATTTCTTATTTGGCTAAACTCCAGTTGATAAAAGCTTGTCTAACCTTTCCTTTTTTTTCAACCTGCAAATTCTAGGTCTAAGTCTAAAGAAATTTCTTTGAACTGCTTCCAATGCATTCATAACCTTCCTTAAAAAAGATGGACTAATGTTGTGCATGGTACTGCAGGTTTGGTCTCACTTGGATATCTGAAGTAATAACACCCCTACTTCACATTTAATTCCCCTCACAATAAATTATATCTTTTTTATTTTCCAAAATTATTTGCTGCACCTGCTCACTAAACTTTTCTAATTGATACACTAGGACTTCAGGAACAGACTATATCTCAGAGTTCTCAAATCTCTCTCCATTTAGATAATAATAAGACCATTAGATATAGGAGCAGAATTAGGCCATTTGGCCCAATGGGTTAGCTCCACCATTTGACCATGCGCTAATATATTTCTCAACCTCAAACTCCCCATGACATTTGCTCCCCTTGCTAATCAAAAACCTATCTATCTCTGTCTTAAAGATACTTAATGAACTGGCCTCCACAGCAATGAGTTCCACAGATGAACTACCCTTTGACTGAAGAAATTCCTCATCATCTCAGTTCTAAAGGGTCGCCTCTTCACTCACGTAATATGCATCTTTTTTATTCTTCCCGCCAAATGAAAAACTTCACACTTTCCCTCACGATATTCCATTTGCTAGATCTTTTTCATTCACTTTACCTATCTATCCTCACTTGTAGGCTCCTTGTGTCCTCTTTGTACCTTACTTTTCTACCTTTGTATGTGTAATCAGCAAATTTAGCAAATATGACTTTGGTTTGTTCATCCAAGTCACTTATATAAATTGTGAAACATTGAGGGCCCAGCATTGATTTCTGTGACACACACTCATGACAACTTGTCAACCAAAAATGACCAAGTTATGCCTCTGTTTCCTGTATAATAGCCTATCTTTATTCCATACCAATACATTGCCCCATCCACTACATCATTTGCTTTCCGCAATAACCTAATGTGACCTTCTGGAACTCTAAGTATAGTATATCCACCAGTTGCCCCTTATCCACAGATGTTGCCAATTGGTTAAACATAATTTCCCTATCATAAAACAATGGTGACACAGTTTATTTATCTTGATGCTATCAAAGTTCCCTCTTATAGCTTACTTAATAATAGCTTGTAAAACTTTGCCAATGACAGGTGTTAAGTTGACTGGCATGTAATTTCCTTATTTTCAGTCTCCCTGCTTTTGTGAATAAAGGAGCTACATTTGCTATCTTCCAATCTTTTCAGAATCTAGTGAATGTTGAAGAATTAAAACCAATCTATCCATTTCTCAGTAACCCTTTTGTTGAAAGTCTCTAAGATGTAGTCTAGTAGGAACTGAGGACTTGTCATTTCACAATTTCAACAATTCGCCTCAGTACTAGTGATTGTAATTGTGAGTTCCTCTCTCCCTCCCACTTCCTGATTTGCAGCCAGTTCTGGGATGTTACTTGCATCCTTTATAGCGAAAATGCAAAAAAACAAATTCACTTCACCACCATATCCATATTTTCAAGCATTAATTCCCCAGACTCACTTTCTACAGGAACAATTCTCAGATTGTTAATGTCCTTCCTTTTTAAATAGCTATAGAAACTCTTACCATCTGTTTTTATATTTCGAGCTGACATTTTCTCAGACTGATCTTTTTCCATCCTTATGTGCCTTTTAGTCATTTTTTTGCTTTTTTTAACATTCTGTCCAACCATCTGACCTGCTACCACTTTTTAATTAAATATTTTTTCTTGAACTTCTTTGGTTAATGATGGATTCCTCCCTCTCATTACCACACCCAGCTCACTGCACCATTTGCCTTGCTATTCTGCTATTGAGCTTTGTCACCATCCAGTTCAATGTGAGTGTCTTACTACTTCAGTGTCCCACTGAAAAAAAACTGTTGAACCACCCCAGATCCCTATTTGCTGCCCCACCGTGAGCTCATCTCACTGCCCCACTCTGATTTTTTTTTATTTCAAAAAGATACTTTATTCATAAAATAATCTGATGGTCTGTACAGTTGGACATGCCATACATATGTAAACATTCCATTTGTTTGCATACCGAAACAGAGTAATCATTCCTATTTCCAGGTCTGTACGATTACATTTTTAGCTGAGGTGTCAGCAGAGCCTAAATGACTGCGCGGGCCCCCTGTTCTTCTTTAGGCAGGCAGACGTTACACGGTGGTCATTCTCCATCGCGCCTTGGCGGCAGCTGCCCCAAGCTTCAGCACATCCCTCAACATGTAGTCCTGGACCTTAGAATGTGCCAGTCTGCAACACTCAGTCGGGGTCAACTCCTTCAGCTGGACGATCAACAGGTTTCGGACTGCCCAGAGAGCGTCGTTCACGAGTTGATGATCCTCCAGGCAGTTGATGTTCGCCTCGGTGTGTGTCCTGGGGAACAGGCCGTAGAGCACGGAGTCCCGCGTCACGGTGCTGCTCGGGACGAACCTTGACAAACACCACTGCATTCCTCTCCAAACTTCTTCTGCGTAGGCACATTCCAAAAGGTGTATGACAGTCTCGTCCCCCCCGCAGCCACTTCAAGGGCAATGTACAGTGCGGCTGAGAGTCCGGGTGTGCATAAAGGATCTCACAGGCAGAGCCCTTCTCACCACCAGCCAAGCCATGTCTTGGTGCTTGTTGGAAAGTTCTGGCGATGAGGCATTCTACCAAATGGCTTTGACAGTCTGCTCAGGGAACTGCTTGATAGGATCCGCCCTCTCCTTTTCCCAAAGGGTCTCAAGGACACTACATGATGACCACTTCCTGATGGACTTGTGGTCAAATGTGTTTTTCTTCATAAACTTCTCCACGAAGGACAGGTGATACGGAACGATCCAACTACTCGGAGCGTTCCGCGGCAGTGAGGCCAGGCCCATCCTTCGCAACACTGGGGACAGGTAGAACCTCAGTACGTAGTGACACTTGGTGTTTGCTTACCAGGGATCCACGCACAGCTTTATGCAGCCACAGGCCATCAGGGTGAGGGTGGCATTGGGTGTATTTTTTCCCTGTTGCACAGATCTTTGTACAGCGAGACCCTTCGGACCCGGTCCATCTTTGACCTCCATATAAACTGGAAGGTGGCCCGGGTGACTGCAGTGGCACAGGTTCTGGGAATAGGCCAAACCTGTGCCACGTATAATAGCAATGACAGTGCCTCACACCTGATGACCAGGTTTTTTCCCCCATGATGGAGAGCGACCGTAGCTTCCATCTGCCCAGTTTCTGCCTCACTTTGTTAATACACTCCTCCCAAGACTTGGTGCAAGCCCCAGCCCCCCCGAACCAATGCTTGGCTCCCTGCCTTTCCTTGGCTATGTGAAAGTAATCAAAAGTCACCATTGTCCCAGAGGACCATAGGACTACTCTCTCACCACAAACAGATGGGTTGTGGTGAGTTTTGCTCGAGGGTCACCACACCTCAGGTGACGGGAGAGATTGAGAATCACAGAATCCCTACACTGTGGAAGGTCATTTGGTCCATTGAGTCCACACTGACCTCCGAACAGCAACCTATCCAGACTGACATCCTCTACCCTATCCCTGTAACTCTGCACTTTCCACGGCTAATCATCTGCATATCACTGGTCACAATGAGCAATTTTGCATGTCCAATCCACCTAACATGCACATCTTTGGACTGTGGGAGGAAACCCATTGAGACCCAGGGAGAATGTGCAAATTCCATGCAGTCACCAGAGGGGTCAAATCAAACCTGAGTCCCTGGCACTGTGAGGCAGCAGTGCTAACCACTGAGCCACCATGCTGAGATGGAGTAATCTCAGCATTCATTATAACCTCAGCTAATGTGGGAATTGAGCCCATGGTGTTGACATCACCCTGCATTGCCAACTGACCATCCAGTCAATTGAACTAAAACTTACAATCCTGAGCATATTAGGTTGGCTGAGTGAAATCACCCAGGATCTACGGTACTGCACATCGGATAACCGTTTGAAAAAGGAACACGTTATTGATTCTGCAGTTGTTAGGACAGCTCTGACTTGAATTCTGATGTCTGCCTGCAGCATGCCTGGACAGTGAGTGCGCCCCCTACAGTTACACAAACGTACACTCCTCAGCCAACTTCCTCACCTGACCCTAAGCACTCTGGTTACAGTCCCTCTGGGAGAAATGCAATTTGTTGTTGAAATGTGAGAAATGTTGAAATTTTGAGAAGTTTTCCTTGCTTGGGCAGACTGTACAAACACAAGTCGAATGAGCAACAGCACGGTAAAACTAATTTATCTAATACTAAAAATCACACAACACCAGGTTATAGTCCAACAGGTTTATTTGGAAGCACGAGCTGTCGGAGTTCCGATAGCTCGTGCTTCCAAATAAACCTGTTGGACTATAACCTGGTGTTGTGTGATTTTATTAACTTCGTCCACCCCAGTTTCTCCAAATCATTATCTAATGCTATGAGTGTGGGTTTAAATTTCACATTAACAACCCACGTTGGTGAAATAAAAATGCTACTTTGGAACACGCTTATCGGTAAGATTTCAATTTTCAGGAGAGTTTGTGATATTTGCACAGCTCGCCCCTATCTTTGCTTGACAAGTGTTTCCAAGTTTGCCCCCGAGTTCCCATTTGCACACGGGGAGAGCCGGGTTCAGCAGTTCCACACGGTCCGAAACACTTGATAAAAAAGATGTCAGAGCACACGTCCCAGGTCTCCTGATCTCCCGCAGGGGAACTTTGCAACTTTGTACTCAAGTTTTCAAGCTCTGGGAACAGTCCCAAGTGGGATTTGGAACTTGCCCCAAACTACGAGATCTCGTCTTTACTTTTCAAGTTGGAAAAACGATGGATGAAATACCTGAAACGTCTCCGCTTCTGAAGAACTCGCTGGCCCCGGGGAGTAGCCGATCCGCCGGGTAAGTGGCAGTCAAACATTCGCCCGCCTTCAACATCCTCTCTTTACCTTTCGTCCCGGGTTGCCGTGGAATTCAAAAACTCCTCCGATATCTGGTGTTTGGGTGTGTGCTAGAATTCAGTGTTCCTGGGTCTGGTCACTAACTGGGCGAAAATTGCATTCTCAGTGTCGCCCAGTAAGCGAGGCGCTAGCGAACCTCCTGAATAGAAGTAAAATACCGCGCATGCTGGAGATTTGAAATTTTAAAAACCCAGCGAGTACTGGAGGGGCCGACAGAATTCACGGTTCGAGTCCCGTGACTCTGCAGAACTGCCATACCTGCTGAATTTCTCCAGCACTTTATTCCCCATTGGGATGGCGCGTGTTATTTGGAAATGGTTATTAGGTAAGGATCAAATTTGTGATGCCCATTGCAGTTCGATAGCTTCCTGCCCCGAGACATTGAAGAACGGGTCGCTTGGATGGGCCACATCAAGGAAATTGAACAAACCAGTAACGGATGAGGGGAAGAAAGAAAATTGGCAAATAGCATGGGGGGGGGAGTACAGGGAAATACAGGTGAAAGGAAGTAAAGCTAGGACAATACCAAGCTGTACTTTTAAAAGCTAGTAATTGGAGAAGGGAGGGAAAAGACTTACATTTATATAGTGCCTTGCATGATAGCACGAGGTCCTGTTGAACTGACTGCCATGTTTCTTACATCACAGCAATGCAGATAAGCAAGATCCCACTAGCAACAAATGTGGTAATGATTGAACGATCTATTTTTGTGATATTCCTGGATTTGAACAGCAGCCTGATGTCGTTCCAGCAATGTGTCTTTGCTGAATTTACAGGGGCTTGTTGGTACAGAGCACCCTCTGCTCTGATGCTGACCCACAAGCAAGCAGGACAACAGCTTTCTCGGATAGGGGTTAATAATGTTTGTCTCCATCCAGGCAGTGGAACTTGGTGTCTGTGATCTCAGCTTTCCCTGTTATTGGACAAACACCTTGCTCTGCCAAGACTGTGCGATAATGAATGGCAATCACCTCACATTAAAAGAATCTAGACATTGGCATTTCAGTAATATATTATATTGGTGGTAAAGCAGTTGAAGATATTGAGTGGTCATGACAGTGCTATGTTAAAGTAATTTTTTATTGAAATATTGCTTCTGGCAGCAGGAAGAACTCTTCTCTGCTTTGAATTAGTGCAATGAGATCTATTGTGTTCATCCAAATGTCCAGGCTGAGCCTTGGTGTAATGTCTCATGCAGAACAACACCTCTGACAATGCACTGGAGTGTTAGTCAAGATTTTGTTCCCAAATTTTGAGTTAGGCTTTAACCCCACTGATAGTGGCCCCTGAGCCAAGATTTAGAAATTAAAGTTTCAAGAATGTTGAGATCAACAGAATGAATCAGTGAAAATCTCAACACCAGGCAGGTAAAGAACAGGGTTGATCATTCACCTTTGGGTGATCAACTGGCAGAATGTGCTGTTTGTTTGGCAATACAGGTAGCCTGATGTTAGACTTAAGTCTGTCTGGCAAATTGCAGGGCATCCCCAGTGCCATGGGGAATGAAAGCAGCAAGGTAGGCTGTCTCAAGAAAATTAGTTAGACATTTGTTTTGAGTTTTATTTAATGCAACCAACTCCAACCTAAACTGGCAATGGGGATCTGATTTACGTCTTGGGGCATAATATTGAAAATGCCAGAAGTTTGAGGCAAGCAGTACTTTGAGAGTGATAAACTGGGTAATAGAACCCTTTCAAAATGAAGAATGAAATCAGGAACAGTAGATTGCCTCAGCAGGCCATATTTGCAAAATTTATCAGTATTGGAATCAGGCTTGGAGTAATGCAGGGAAACAAGATATTGGATTAAAAAGTTAGAACTGAGAGAGTATACTTAAGAGAGAAATCAGGAGGGCAAAAAGGGGACATGAGACAGCTTTGGCAAATAGAATTTAAGAGATTCAAAGGGTTTTTACAAATATTTTAAGGACAAAAGGGAGAATGTTAATTTCAACTCATATTATAGATGGTCTAATTCATACTGATTTAATGAAACTAACCTGTGTGGGTCAGGTGATCCCTGTGGCCATTTTGTGTTAGTGCTTTGAGTTCCTTCTTTTAGAAGATGTTTCCTTCCACGTAAGTTCCAGGTGTCAGATCAATGGAAATTTAGATTAGATTACTTACAGTGTGGAAATAGGTACTTCGGCCCAACTAGTCCACACTGACCCTCCGAAAAGTAAGCCAACCACACCCATTCCCTGACATTTACCCCTTCACCCAACACTACAGGCAGTTTAACATGGCCAATTCACCTAACCTGCACATTTTTGGACTGTGGGAGGAAACCCACGCAGACACTGGGAGAATGTGCAAACTCCACACAGAAAGTTGCCTGAGATGGGAATTGAACCCGGGTCTCTGCTGTTGTGAGGCAGCAGCGCTAACCACTGTGCCATCGTGCCGCCCAATTGATGATCAATAGACTGTACTTTATAAAATGATGACACCATTGATTAAATTTAGTTTCCATCAGCTACCATGTGGGGTGATTTGAACTCGGAGCATTAGTCTGGCTCTTTGGATTACTAGTACAGTGATGTTACTACTATATTGCCATTTCCCTTCATTATATTTATAGGTTTTGTTTTCCTCTTTGGTTTATAGCACTTCCCTGGAGCACTGTGAAACCTTTTCAACCAAATTACATGGCAGTCTGAAACGTATGGACCCTGTCCTGGAACATCTGGAGCCTGGGCATTGCCATTCCAGCCAATCCTCTGGAGATCATAAGGAAGTGGATAAAGAGAATGCCCGTAGGAGGCTATATCTAGCTTCTGCTGTTTGCTTGGTCTTTATAATTAGTGAAGTAATAGGTAAAGAAGGAAACAACAACTTATTATTATCTTGGATATTTAACATCCTCAGCATACTTTATTGATAATTTTTGAAGTGGGACCACTGTGGTAATGTGGGAAATGCAGCTGACAGCAAGCTCACACAAACAGCTATTTGATAATGCCAGATGGCATTGGTTGAGATATGAATATTGACCAGAACAGTAGCCATAATTAACCCTTGCTCTTTCAAAAGTACTGCATGAAATAACTTCACAGAGGCTGGTATCCCACCACCAAGTCATCCCTTGTTTACATGTACATAGCACTTGACACTTGTCTGGCTTCCTCAGAGCCAGCTCTGAGTGAACAGGATGTCTGATTCTCCTGTTTATATCTGTCAGCCAGGGCTTCTTGATTGGGGCAGTTAGCCGAGTCCATTCAGGGAACTTATGTTCTATGAGACCTACCTGGCTAACTTCATTACAATCACTACACTGTGTAATCTTTTTTTACTTTCACTGATGTAATATACATCAGTTTAATGTTGTATCTGAAAAACAGCACTTATGTTAGTGTAGCACACTCAGTATTGCATTAAGAATATTAGCCTAGATCAGTGTCCTTGTGCCTGGAATGTGAAATTAATCCAGGACCTTCTAACTTGGGTGAGGGTATTATCCTCTGAGCTGTGGCTACTCTTCTACAAAAGAATGGAAAGATATTTTTGTCGCTGTACCATCCAAGCATTTCAATTCCATGTTTGATTTGAAACTAGTGTTAATTGGGTTCTGTGAAGGAGAATACTTAAACCAATAAATTTTTGAAAATAAATTCCTTTAACCAATTCAAATTAGTAAAGAACCGTTTGAATCGGAAATTTCTGGCATTGACGTTGCTGAGTCAACCATGCCCATGGTTGAACGGTCATTGCAATCAGCCTTGGTATATTTGGGAAGGATAATTGAAATCATCCACAGTTTTCACTCTTCACCATTTCTAATGGCAAAGTGCATATGTACAGATCAACTAGCCCATTAAAACTTCTTAATCCTTAAAGCATGGTTACTTATGGTACATTGGTGTCAGAATTGTGTCCAGAAACGGGAACCTTCTTCAGAAGAGATGGGGAGAAAATTAAAATGGAGTAGGGGTATTGTGCAATGGTATTGTGGTGGCTACTCAGGATGTTGGAATAAATAGGGATGATATTGAAATCCTTTGTTCTGATCCTTGCCAACCATTTATCTTTCTTATTCAGGGGGATACTTGGCGCAGAGTCTGGCTATCATGACCGATGCTGCTCATCTCTTGACGGACTTTGCCACCATGCTTGTCAGCTTGTTTTCACTGTGGATTTCTTCTCGGCCTGCAACTAAAACCATGAACTTTGGCTGGCATCGCTCAGGTGAGACCAGACTGGGTATTTATACGTAGATGTGGTGAGAGATCGCTCATCAGTGTGAGTGATTGTATATTTCTTTTGTTTACATTTATTTGAGCAAATCAGCTTTTAATACAATCCACTCTGTGCTTTTCCTTTTCAAAGATACCCATGATCCCTGGGGGGCGAATTGCTTTAGAAATTGCAAAGTGACATGTTGTGAATCCTGGAAATATGGGAAACCCTTTGTCTGAAAGGGTCATATAGTCATAGAGATGTACAGCATGGAAACAGACCCTTTGGTCCAACCCATCCATGCCGACCAGATATCCCAACTCAACCTAGTCCCATATAGCATTTGTGAAGAAAGAAACAAACATTCAGGTTGACGGTCATTTGTCAGAACTGGAAGTTGTTAGAAATGTCACAATTTTTATGTAAGTGCAAAGAAAGGGTAAGGTGTCGAGGACAAAGGTAGAAAAGGATAAATAGAAAGTTCTGTCATAGCGGAAATTAAACGACAAAAAGAGATGGTGGTGTAGAGCAAAAGGGGATTAATCAAGGCATAGGTAAAGAAATAGGAGATTGATTGATTATAGAGAAGCTATTAATGGTGAATCCTGAGGTAACTGAGGTTCATTTTGAGTGCGATGAATTATCTGCCATTTTCTGTGTCAAATCCCATTTGATTTGAAATATCTTTGTTGTTTTTATTCTTCCTGCCGAAGTTAATTATGAAGACTAGCTTTGCTTGGGGAAGTTTTACGTGGTATTTGTGAGGGTGAGGGACAGCATTGTGGGTTTATTAATGAAAACTGAGCCAAACCGCCAATACGTATGTGTCTGAGACTATGGGAATGATTATCTGTCACTGGAATTTTTTTTCCTTTTCTGTAGCCAGTAGACCTCAATGTCATATCTGCAGCATTGCAGAGGTTCCTCATTATGCAACATCCTAAAGGTTTGTTTTGCAGAATTTCTCCTTTATCTAAAATATGTGTCCCAACTGTAGCCTTGTGGCTTTCTAATCTTGATATCATTATCCATTTGCAATCAGCTTGATTTTCTAGCTTGCTGCAGACAATGACAGATGTTTATGCAGCTGAAGTCTAGGTCTGATAACAATATTTAAATTAGACAGGGTGGATGCGCAAAGGATCTTTCTCTTGGCTGGGGGTGAGGGTGGGCTGATGTACAGCCAGAGGGGAACAGCTCTCAGAATAAGGGACTAGCTGTTTAGGATTGAGATGAGGAACTTCCTTACCCAGAGAATAGTGAATCTTTGGAAATGCTGTATCCCCAGAGGACAGCAGAAGCTCAGTCATTGAGTTTGTTCAAGAATTGATTTCAAACAGTAATGACATCAAGGGATATATAAAGGCAAGGGTGTAGTGGCATTCTCACTAGACTGTTAATCTAGAAATCCAGGTAATGTTCTGGGTTCAAATCCCACCATGACAGATGATGCAATCTGAATTCAATAAAAGCAAATCTGGAATTAAGAGTAATATGGTGACCATGAAACCATTATTGATTGTTTCAGAAAAACCCATCTGGTTCACTAATGTCCTTTGTGGAAGGAAACAGCCACTCTTACATGGTCTGGCCTATGTATGACTTCAGGCCCACAGCAATGTGGTTTACTTAAAACTACCCTCTAGCAACTTAGGGGTGGACAATACAATATGCCCGAGCCAGTGATACCCACCATCCCATGAATAAGTGAGAAGTTGCGTTGAGGTAGATGTGCAGCGATTGTGTGGAATGGCACAGCAAGTTTGAGGTGCTGAATGGTTTGCTCTTGCTCATATGTTTCTATGAATACCATGAAACCACAGCAATTCCACACATAAGTTATTGTGGCAACCTGACCCTCAACTTTCCAAGACAAGCTGGCGAGTTATTTCAGTCTAGTTACTGGAAGGCTTTTGTTAAATCTGAGATTTTTGTACTTGCTTACATTCTATTTAGTTGAGACCAGAATAGCTATCTGCTAGTATAGTAAATTATGATTTACCTGTGCACGTTCTGCCCAATTACTTTATACAAATGAACTCTCTTCTTCCTGGTGTCCTGAAGAGATTCTCGGAGCTCTGGTCTCTGTGTTTTCCATCTGGGTGGTGACAGGTGTACTTGTCTATCTGGCGATTGAGCGACTCATTTCTGGGCAATACGACATTAAAGGTGGTGCCATGGTGATCACCTCAGGAGGTGCCGTCGCAGTAAATATTTTGTGAGTATCCTCTTATGTAAGTAGCATTTTGTTACTTTTTATCTTACCTTTCTCTGCTCCTGTCAGGAAAGCCCTGACTCTTGGCAGGATCTCGTCTCGTTGAACACTAGCCACCATTCAGTAACTTGTTTAATTGTCCACTTTTTTTTTGTCATTGTCTAAATGCATTTCTTTCTGCCTGTTACTTCAGGCACCACTGATTACCATCAGGATGAAGACATGACTGGGTAATAGATGTTGATGCAGTGGTAACATTATTGGACTAGTAATCCAAATGTGCTGGCCAGTGCTCTGGGAGGTATGGGTTCAAATTAAATTTGTTTAATTAACAAATCTGGAATATGAATCCTGTCGTGAGAATGTTGATCATAATAACTATTGCTGAGGATAAGAAGACTTCCATTTGTACCTGGTTTGATCTGCATGTGAATCCAGACCCACTACAATGTAATTGTTTCTAACCTACCCTCTGAAATGGCCTCGCAAACCACTGCATTTGAGTCAATGAGGAATGGGCAATGCATGCCGGGAAAATTTGAAGCTGGATTTGTGATTTTTACTAGGTGTTACTGGGTAGAGATTAGGAACAATAATACAACAGATAATTTGCCAATCTTGCTGAAGCCAGGGATCTTGAGAACAATTCCATCATTTCCGTTGTCACAGAAGTTAAGAGCTATTGGCAGATTCCAATACTTGGCACTATCCTATTAGTCACTATCATGTAACAGTTTGACAGAATCGCCTTGGGAACGTGAGAAATGTTGGACGAGAAAGACTCTGATTGAGCTTTTCTTCTACAGTTTCAAGAGTTTCTACAGATACAGAGTTGTTGATAAATCATAACAATTAATCTCAGTGAGTCCACAGCAGACCCAAAGAGATGAGTTATTCTGTGAAGTTCTTCAACATCCTACTTCATCAGCCAATCACTGTTGAATTGCTGAATGGAATGGTTGGATAATATTGGGGAACCATTTGATTTCAGGTTGAACTTTGCCTTCTCCCACCCTCTGCTGTATTAGTGATACCTGTTGCACTATTCTATAGGAGGTTGTCAACGTGCTTCTTGGTGTCTGCTCTGGTCAACGTGAGTTTCAACAGATCTCTGGATTTGACTTCATCATTACAGAAAATCCTTGGGTTGGGGATGAGTATGTGTGTATGTTTGGGGCTGGGGAAGTGGGGGTGGGAGGGGGGTGTGTTCATGCAAAACTCTTGCCTTGATCAGCGGCAGGTCACAGACTCCTACATCTACCATGAAGAAGGGCAAGGGTAGCAGACATAGGAACACCACGACCTGTCAGAGCCCCTCCAAGCCACACTTCATTGTGACTTGGAACTATTTTGCTGTTCTTTCATTGTAGCTAGTCAAATTTCTGGAGTTTCCTTCCTAACAGTGCTTTGGATGTGTACCTTCATTTGATAAACTGTAACGTTTCAAGAAGGTGACTCACCACCATCATCTTAGGCAGTTAGGGATGGTTAATCAATGCTCACATTTTATGAATGAATATTTTAAAAAGCTATACATCTATTCTGGAGTAAACATCAGGAGGGATCACTTGTAACAATCAAGATTGGAAACCCTGCCTGATCTTTTATAAAATGCCCTCCCATCTTATTCCAGTTGTATTGAAAACAACTGTAGTAAATGTATTCTCCCAGCTCAGATGTCAACAAAATCACAATGTGAACAAACTTTTGGTGCTGTCTGTATGTGGAACTCATTACAGTACTTGGCTATCATCAACCTTATCACATGAAATTTTGTGTATATACTGAAACTTAAGTCTCCGCTACACACCCAATTACAAATTCTCTTTTTTTGCCTGTTCCTAACACTACCTCCCCCACAGAATGGGCATCATTCTTCATCAGTCTGGTCACAACCACAGCCACGGCAGCACAGGAGAGGTCAGATCACATGATATCGAATCCAATGCCAATAGCCACATGAACCCCAGTGTACGAGCTGCTTTCATCCATGTTGTAGGAGACCTGTTACAAAGCATCAGTGTCCTAATTGCTGCCTATATCATCTACTTCAAGGTACAGGAACAGTCTTTCAGTAACATGGCTTTTAAAGGGAATACATCTAATTTTGTAAATGGGCATTTTGGGGAGGGCATGTTGTAGAATGAGTTTTTTTTGGATCTTCATCTTGGCACAGGCTATACTTCTAAGCTACTTTTGAACATCATTTATTCATGGGCTGTAAGGAGGGTAAGGATACAGAGTGACATATCCTGCACTCAATAGGTTCCAGCCTAGCAGAGTATGAGTGTATGATACTGAGGTTACAGTTCCATCACAGCTTACTTCTGAGGCTCATCTATAAGGTCATTAAATCCTATTTCTACATGTTACCAAATATGAATGCATTTCTTTAGGTTTTGTTCCTGCCCCGATTGTTCCCCCTACTCAAATAGCTTTTTAACCCATGTTCAATACTTTAGGAATGATAACTGAAAATGTTCAAAAAACATGGAGTAGTAGACAAGTTTTACACTCCTGTGTTTTTTTTCCTCCAGGTGGCTATTAGTAGTCTTGAGATGACTAACCTTTAATTCCTGGAAAACTATGGACAATCATTGGAGGATTGTTAGGGGTGGGAGAGAGAGTCCTAGTAAAGTGTCCCAAGGTGCTTTAGGAGTGACTTTCAACAAAATTTGGCACTGAGTTGTATTTGAAGGGATGGTCAAGGACATGGAATTTAAAAAAGCAGAAGAAAGATGAGGTTTAGGGAAAGAATTCCAGACCTTAGTGCTTAGACAGCTGAATATGCAACTGCCAATTGTATGGTGAAGGAATTTGAGCATGTGTCACACTGTATTCTTTGTTGCATTTTACTGCAATTAGCTCTTAAAATATTGAGATTTACTTCATGCTTAAGCAATGTACTTGGATTGATAATATTCCTGTTCATACAGGAACCAAGGAATCAGAGATCCCTGAAAAGAACACAACTGATTTTCTGTTAATAATCTCTGAGTGTGAAGGGATATTTAAACATTTGCTCATTGCATTGGAATAAGTTTTTTTTTGTTTCATTTGTATTTAGCCTGAATATAAAATAGTGGATCCAATCTGCACTTTCCTCTTTTCCATTCTTGTTCTGGGGGCCACCATCTCCATTCTGAGGGACGTTCTCTGCATACTAATGGAAGGCAAGTAATTAACTGTGGGGAGAGCTGACTTTAAGGTGCAAAAATGGACCTGGGCCACTTAGACTAGAACAAAATGTTGATAAGATAAACTTGAAGCAGAACACTGCTCTACCTTCAAAGAGGAAAGGGTTTGGGTACAATTCAATGTATGTTCTCCTTGAAAGAGAGGGCAAACAAATCTAGAGCTCTCTAGATGGAATAAAAAGGTAAAAATTAAAATAAAGAAGTAAAAATATGCTTATGACAAGTATCCAGTTGAAAATGCAATTGAGAATCAAAAAAAAACAGGTATTCAGTGGATAAGTGAAAAGCATATTAGAGAAGTGAAGTGTGATTTTTGAGAAAACATTTGGAAGTCTGGTAATGAGCAGTTAGGAAAATACTCAGCATCCTCAGCTTTACAAATGCATCTTACAGTACAAGACCAAGGTGGTCATGCTGAATTTATGCAAGACAGTTGTTAGGCATTGTGCATTGTGTACATTTTGAGTGCTATACTATAGGAAGAATATCAGGGCATTGCAGAAAAGATTTACATAAATGTTTCTAGGAATGAGAAACTTCAGTAAGGGATAAAATTGGTGAATTTGGGGTTCGAGAGAAGAAGGCAATGAGATCTAATAGATGATTTTAAAATCATGAAGGAATCTGGATAGACAGTGTAATGGGAAACTGTGTAAGAGGATTGAGACAAAGGTGGCATAGATTTAAAGTGATTTGCAAATTGTAGAAATTGTCATGTGAAAAATATTCTCTCTTTCGGTGAGTGGTTTATGTCTGGAATTCACTGCTTGGAGGTGTGGTGAGGGCAGAGTCAATTGAGACATTCAAAAGGACATTAGATGCTTAAATGAATAGAAACAACATGCGAGGGTATGGCGAATGGCATTAAGTTATAATGATCATTTGATAGTGGCTGCAGACATGATGGGCTAAATTGCCTTGGCGAAGTTCAGTGATTTAACATTTTCATCTGCTGAGAAAACTTAAATGAAGGTGCAGAATGCCACAGTGAAGAAAGCATGGGAACATATGAAGCAAAAGAAGAATGGTCTTGCTTAGCTTTCTGAAGCCTTTGAATTTGGAAAGGTGTGAAGAGTAAGTGAGTTGACAAATCAGTGATGGTGGAGGAAAGAATCAGTTTCTGTAGGAAATTATATATTGTCAGTTTGAGTTCAATGGAAAGAGGTAGAATAAGAACTATGAAGAAATATTTAAAGCAGTGGGAGGCCATATAAATGTTTTCTAAGATCTGTGTTTATGCAGCAATTAGAAATACGGTGTGCACAGAACAAAAATTTATACCAAGCAAAGTTCTCTTTAAGATGCACAGCTGTGCTGTCACTTGAAATCTGAAAGGGATTGCACAATAAAACAAGCCTGTTGTGTATAGAAAAAAGTAGGTGAGATGGTAGCATTGATTTTGAAGAGTTTTAGGAAGGTGTTGACTGGGGGGTGGGGAGGGGGGGAGGAGGAGGAGGAAGTGAGAGAAATGCTGGAACTCAAGGTCCCAGTGGGGATGACATTTGTCTTCCTTTGCATTCTGCCAATGCATGGGAGATGTTTTTGAGCCTCTTTGAGTGGGTTTGAGTCTTGGCAGAATTTGAGATATGCAGGGAGTTAAAATCAGTTAAGATGTAGTCTTGTCACAATAGGAACTAAGACACGAAAGCAAGGCACATAGAGATATTCATTAGCTGTTGGGGAAACAGTAAGGTTGAAAATAAGAGCATAATGTGTTCATTGACGCTCATCATTCACACTGAAGCTCAGCACTGCATTTTTGACAGGAATTCCAAAAGGAATGGATTTTAATCAGGTTAAAGAGTCTCTCCTATTAATTGATGGGGTGAAAGCGATGCACAGCCTCCACATCTGGGCACTGACCGTCAACCAACCACTGTTGTCAGTCCACATTGCCATCAGTAAGTGTTAATGTATTTTGCTTTTGACATGGATTGCTGCAAGTATTTTAAAGCTCCCTCTCTTTCCCCTTGAGTGGGATGGTTTTGGGTTCAATTCTGGTACTTACAATTCAAACTAAAAGTGTCAGCACAGGATGTGCTGTACTGTCAGTTTAACATCCCAAACGAAAGATGACATCTGGGTCCCATTGGAGCTCTTGGGTGAATGTAAAAGATTTCTTGGCATTATGAGAAGAGGAAGGGAGTCCTCTTTAGTGTCCTGTCCAATATTTATCCTACTGACAATCTCACTAAAACATAATTCTAGTTATCACCAAAATTGGTAGACACATGTTAAGATTTTTCAGCACACAGCTGTGTTTCACAATCAATCTTAAACTGAGAATACAAGGCAGGCCCACAATACTCCCTCCAGCTGTCATTTCTAGAATGCCAGGCCTGCAATTTAAAGCAGAAATGACTTTTTTTAACTAAGATTTTAGCATCATCGTGTATACACTTCAGATAAAGATCAAGATTCCATTAGCCTTTTTTAATTTCTTCCCTTTTTTTTGCTCGTTTTTGTGATTTGTGAACTTTGTTTCTTGTAGATGAGGATGCAAATGCTCGGGAAATATTGGCTGAAGCTAATCACATGCTCCACAGCAAGTTTGACTTCCATTCCATCACGATCCAAATAGAAAATTATTCTGATGATATGGTCAATTGTAAGGAATGCCAGGAGCCCAGAGATTAGTTCCCATCAGTGCGAGGAGTTTCTCTAATCTCTATGTCTGAGAGAGGCATGATTTGAGTTCATTTCTTGGGAATCACATCTGGAATGAGTTGTGTACAAGAGGAAAGATAATGTGTGAAGTTACCTTATTGCTGTCTCAACCAGAGCCCAGCCATTGTGTTGACAGTGGTTTGTGGTGTCCTTTAGTAAAATGTAAGATTAAGGCTTTTAAGACATTTTTGTGTAGTTCCAAAATGAAACTTGACCATAAATGTATCAATTGGATATTCATCTCCAACCAGCAATATTGTTTGCTGGATGTATCAATGTCTTTAGGAGAATGGTTGGGAGAGAGAACTTCATCTTTGAATTGAGATAATCCATTTTCTTGAATGTAATTTTTAAAAGATTGGTCTGACCTTTATTCCTGGTGCTGGGAAACCAATATTGACAATTTTGTTAAAATAAGTTTATTGTTTAATGTTTCTGGAATTGTCTATATCCATGTTCTTCATATTTATGAAACAATACTTTAATAAAAATTTTGCTAAACAAAAATAAACATTTGTTGAAACTTTGTATTTCAAAATTGTATGCCAGATTGAGTCTTTTGCCAGTATCCCTAAACAGATCTAGAGACTGCTTGAAGAAATAATGTTTTACTCTTCACTACAAGTGAAGGTGCACTGCCTGAAGAGTGTGATAGAAGTAGATTCAAGAAGCTTTTAAAAATGAAATGGATAAATATGGGGGAGAATTTGATAGAATGATCTGAAAAGAACATTAGAATGAGCCTAGTGACAGTTCTTTCAAAGTCCCAGTACCAACATCTTGGGCTGGTCTCCTTTTTCATCACTCTATGAATCTAATTGGTGACAATTGTCTCCTGACAAGCATGAATCTTGCTATAGGAGTTGAGCGTGTACATTGAGTTGACACCATGCCTCTTATTTTAGTGTACAATATAGTCTGAAGGCGAGATAATGCACCAGAAAATAATGTGTTTATGTTAGGAGGAGTGATTTAATAAATAAAACCGAGCTCTTTTGGTTGTTGTGATAGTTGACCAAAAGTTTAGAGAAACTGGTTTTGAAGAGCAAGACCTGACCAGCTGTGATCTGCAGCATGTTTTTGTTTTCAGGCCCATTCAAAGGTTGGATGTAACTTTTGGGTGGAGGAATGGACAGTCTGTTATCCTCTCTTTGACACTCCTCTCTACCTGGTGGAGATAGTCCATGCTGATTCTAGTAGTACACTTTTATCACGATCGGTAGGCACCGGCAGGCCCGTAGAGACTACATTAATGACAATATTATTTATATAATTTACTTGTTTCCTTTATTCACCGTATAGGATTCGATAAGCTTTGCCCCTCTATAAAGGAGACGTTATATGTTTGATGTAGCAATGTCTCCTTTTCGTTGTACTAGAAGGGGCGGCCAACAAATCTTTCAAACCCATTCGCCAACTCCCGTAATCTAAGAACTCACTCAATCACGGAGCGATACTTAGCAGTGCGGAAGTGAAGTCATTACCTTCGATCACTGATTTGTTCACGAACAACAAGACCTCTTCCTGTTACAATATTGAAAGTTTCTATTTTACATACGAAAGGCTGGAGAGCAAACTAGGAGTGGAAACTTGGCGGTTTTGGATTTTAAGCTTAGAGAGGTGTAAGGTAAATATCGGAATTGGGGGAGGAGGAGCGGCCAGTTCTTTCCTCATCTGTGTGTGAGTCTCATAAGAACATAAACATGCTAACTTTTTGAGGACAAAAGATTCGGCGCCGCTCTGTTTCTAGCAATGACACAATTGAGTCAATGCCGTGCAGTCCATTGTTTCTTGAGTTCAATTTTGTTTCTGAATTAAAACAAGTAGAAAGTATTTAGTGAGTTTTTTTTGCAGTAGGTTGTGGGACGGCTGTGGAATGTCTGATATGTTGCGATACATTGTAGCAACATGTTTAGAACGTTGCAACATTGTCTCGGAATGTTGACTTCACCAGCGCTCGAATTGTTTGATACAGTGTCTCTAGGGTCTCCTGAAACTGACAAGTGTTCTTCCCCTGTGACCCTCCCCCTATGAGATTGACTTGGCTTCTCCCTCCCTCTTTTTCTCTAATTGACGATCAGCGCATGGTCTCCCTCCTGTTACAAGAGGGAGTTTACTGCCGTTTCCTATTTGTAATATCTTCAGAAAATTCCGCCCTCTTTCTTCCACATAGTTATCCATGACGCTTTTCTACAAATTAATCCAGTTAAAACACTTAACGGCGGGGGTTGGTTTCTCTCGCTGTCGCGCCCGTGTGTTTCATTTTAAATCGAATTGTCTTCTCCCCCTGGGGCAGGAGTTTGCAACAGCTGGGGCCACTTCCTCTCTCAATCTGTTTCTGGGCGTTTGGAATTTGAAAAGGACGCCTACATGGAAAGAGTGTAAGATAGCTTTGTCAAAAACAGATCTCCACTTTCCTCAGCACGCGGGTTAATAGTTATTTTGATAGTCGGCTTATCCCAGCAAGAAACCTTGCGGTTGATTTGAGCGAAACCAGGGAAAGCAGGTCGAAGCATCGAATTCTTTTATTGACGCTTTTGAATACTAAATATTTTCTCCTGTCTGTAAGAAGATATTTTAGATTAGATTTCCTGCAGTATGAAAGTAGGCCCTTCGGCCTAACCAGTCCACACCCGCCCTCCGGAGGGTAACCTAACCAGACCCGTTCACCTATCCTATATTTATCCCTGACTAATACGCCTAACATTATGCTAATGCACCTAACTTGCACATTTTGGGATTGTGGGAGGAAACCCGCACAGACATGGGGAGAATGTGTAAAATCCACACACAGTTGTCGGAGGCTGGAATGACGCCGTGAGGTAGCAATTCTAAACACTTTAATTCTAACTTCGAAGGTGATCTGCGTGGTAATTCAGCAGTCAGGCTAATGTTCTAGAATTAAAACAAAACTAGCATGATGGAGACCGTTGTTGGAAACCTGTCATTCTTACCTGATCTGGCCTGCATGTGACTCCACAGCCAGTAACTGCCCTCTGAAATGGAGCTAGCAAGCCAGTTAATTCCTAGCAATTAAGGATGGTCCAGATGGTTCATAGTTCCTTGAAAGTGGAGTCGCAGGTAGATAGGATAGTGAAGAAGGCATTTGGTATGCTTTCCTTTATTGGCCAGAGTATTGAGTACAGGAGTTGGGAGGTCATGTTGTGGCTCTACAGGACATTGGTTAGGTCACTGTTGGAATATTGTGTGTAATTCTGGTCTCCTTCCTATTGGAAGGATGTTGTGAAACTTGAAAGGGTTCAGAAAAGATTTACAAGAATGTTGCCAGGGTTGAAGGATCTGAGCTACAGGGAGAGGCTGAACAGGCTGGGGCTGTTTTCCTTAGAGCATCAGAGGCTGAGGGGTGACCTGAAAGAGGTTTACAAAATTGAGGGGCATGGATAGGATAAATAGGCAAAGTCATTTCCCTGGGGTCAAGGAGTCCAGAACTAGAGGGCGTAGGTTTAAGGTGAGAGGGGAAAGATATAAAAGAGACCTAAGGGGCAACTTTTTCACACAGGGTGGTACGTGTATTGAATGAGCTGCCAGAGAATGGGGTGGAGGCTGGTGCAATTGCAACATTTAAGAGGCATTTGGATGGGTAAAAGAATAGGAAGGGTTTGGAGGGATATGGACCGGTCGCTGGCAGGTGGAACTAGATTGGGTTGGGATATCTGGTCGGCATGGACAGGTTGGACCGAAGGGTCTGTTTCTATGCTGTACATCTCTATGATTCTATGACTCTAAATACAGTACTGGCCTAGCCAGAGAGAGCCACATCCCATGAACCAAGTTTTTTATTTTGAAAAAAATCGATAGATTGCATAAACCTGACTTTTGTTAGCTTCACCTTTTTAGAAATTTAAGAAAAAATCCAACGAACTTTGACACTCAAGCCAGCCAGGCTGAGACAGTGAACATCAGGGTATGCCTATACAAACAAGCCAGTGACATTTGTCCATGTTTCAGGGTCACTTGAATGTTTGGAAGATTGAGATGGACAGACTTTCATTGGCAAAGTTTGAGGTGGTCAATGGCACAAAACTGTGGTTAATACAGGGAGGACTGCTACAGAGTACAAATAGTAGAACAGGCAGGAGGCTGGAAGAACACAACAAGCCAGGCAGCATCAGGAGGTGTAAAAGTTTATGTTTTTGGTGTCACCTTTCAAGACTGGTAGTGTGTGGAGGGCAGTGTAGCCTCCCCTACACCCACCCCCCAGTCCTCAAGAACGGTGGCACCTGAAATATGGACTTCTCCACCTCCTGATGCTGCCTGGTGTGTTGTGTTCTTCCAGCCTCCTGCCTGTCTACTTTGGATTCCAGCATCTGCAGCTTTTTTTTTCTTTGTCTCTGTTCGAGTACAAAAGACATTAATAACTTGCAGAATGGCTCTGTGAATGGTAACAGGTCTGATCACAGTCCTGATAGGAAGATTTGGGATTCTGTGTAAGGGAGGGGAAAAAAGCACGTGACAATAATCTGTAGTCCATTTTATCAGTTTAAGATATTTGCTGGCTCTGTGCCACTATAAGCAGCATCTTTACCATCCATGATGCCATGACGTTAAGTTTAAAAACTGTATCTTTGGCACAACAAAACATCCAAAGCAACACAGGGCAATTAATCAGAGAACTAGACAGAACCAAAGATGGAGATAGAAAGGTTGGTGAAAAACTTGGTCAAAGGGACTTTGACAGGTTTTAAGGAGAATAGAGAAGCTAAGAAGAAGCTTACAAAACTTGTGGTCCAAGTATCTGACCATGCAGCTACTAATGGTGAGTTGAAGGAAATTGGGGTTGGGCAGGCAGGCAGGATACAGAAACTAGGAAAATTACAGGAGTGTAGAGTTCTGAGGTGTGCAGGACTGAACATCAGAAATAGAGTTGAAGTCATGGTGGAATCTAAACACAGGATGAACATTTTTATTTTAAATCAACTTGTTGTCACATTGGAAGCTGGTGTAGGTTTGTTAACACTGGTATGATGGGTGAATGAGACTTAGCACAAAATAGGATATGAGCAGCAGAGTTTTGAATGAGATAAATGTTTTGAAGTGGTGACTGTGAGCACCATGGCCTGTTTAAAGAGCTAGGTTTGTGTAGCTGTAGCTCCATAACATCTTTACTATGGAAGCATCTATGGATATGCATCCTTGTACAAAGAGAAAGATTTCATTTTATTGCTATGTGCAGCCTTTTGCTGAGTTAAATCTAAAGCTAATTGTGAATCAAAAGAAGAAAGAGTTGCATCGAATAGCACATCTATGATCTGTTGTCACCCAAGTGCTTTTGAAGTTTGGTCTCTGTGTGATGAGGGAAACAGCAACCACTTTGTTCTTAGCAGATTGAGATAACGTCCAGATAATTTACTATTAATAGTGTTGGTGTTGGTGGAAGAATAAATATCAGCTGGGATACCAGGCAGACCTCCCCACTTGTCTTCAAAGTAGTGTCATGGGAGCTTTTACATCCAGCTAAGGAGGTTGACAGATCCTTGGTTTCATGTCTTACACAAAAATCAACACCTCTGACAATGCAACATTCCATCAGTCCTGCAGTGAAATGCCAGCCTAGATTTCTCTGCACCAGTTTCTGGAATGAGTGTTGGACCTCCTGACTGAGGTGGGTGCAACTAACTGAACAGTGGCTGTCCATAAAATAGGTGCTTTTCCTTACAGGAGGTTATTCTTATACTGTTTATTTTCTTTGTCTATATTAATTTCTATTCATGATTGAAATGTATTTGTCTAGCTGGAAGGATGGGTAATCTTCACATAAGCTACTGTAACAAGATATTGCATAGAAGTTCCGTCATCAGTAGATTAAAGTTAATCTATTCCTTTTAAATGATGGACCATTCTTTGTTTGAAATTTCTCGCTATCCTTACCCAAAAGATATGTATGGATTTTGTGCAAGTTCCAATGACTCACGGAATTCACAGACTTTAGGAATCAGAGTTCCACAATTCTTTCTACCTCTTTGTTGGGGGAGAGAAAAAGTATTGATTTCACTGTGTCTTCCTCCACCGGGATCTCTCTGCTTCTCCAGTTATGATACTTTACCATCGGCAGCTGTGCCTCAGGTGCTTGGTTCCAAGTCCAAGAGTTCCTTGAACCTTCCTGTCTCTACCTTTTTTGCTTTTGGAATGCTCCATATATTCCAATATTTTACTGAGCTTTTGGTCACCTGACCCAAATTCTCCTGTGGCTTGGTATCAATTTTTTGTTTGATCACATTCTTTTGAATTGCTTTGGGAAATTTTATGGTGTTGAAGATGTTTCATATAAATGTAAGTTGCTTTTGAACAGGCTCGCCCCTTGTTTCTAGGGTTCCAGCTAGAACTGCTGGAACATGTTGTGTATCAAGTCATTGAATCATTTAAAACACCTTGATCTGATCAACCTTCCACTTTCTAAACTCCAAACCCCTTCAGGGAATCATTTACATACTTGTCTCTCCTTGTTTGTTTCTCTGCAGGGTTGCCTTAGGTCATGACAGCGCTACCAGGTGCTGGGCCAAGGATCCCTGGCCTACACTCTCAGACTGCAGCGCCAGTCCCCCCACAGCAACCACCGAGTGCCCTGCGTGAGATCACATGTGTCACCCTCTGCAAAGTCGGCCAGGAGACTGTTCAGGACATTGTGGCACGTACAATGGACATCTTCCACTTGCTCCGGGCAACGCAGGTGACTGCCTTCTCCCTCCTTCCTTAATGTACTGCTCGTTGTTGTATTGAGCGATAGGACACCTTTGAATTCAGGTACAAAACATCTGCACCAATGACTTTCAGTTAAATTACAGCATAAGTTAGGCAGAGAGTGCATGAAAGACATTGTCACAGCAGGCTTGTCTACTCATTTCAGGAAAAAAAGACTTGCATTCACATAATGCTTTTCCCCAGCTCTCAGATCATCTACAATATCATAGAATCCTTACTGTGCAGAAAGAAGCCATTCAGCCCATCGAATCTGCACTGACTTCATGAAGAGCACTGCAGACAGACCCAACCCCCTATTCTATCCCTGTCACCTCCCATTTACCATGGCTGATCCAACTATTCTGAACATCTCCGGACACTACAGGGCAATTTAGCATGGATAATCCACCTAACTTGCACGTGTTTGGACTGTAGGAGGAAACTGGAGCACCTCGAGGAAACCCACACAGACACTGAGAATGTGTAAACTCCACACAGATACTTTACTGCAGCGCAGCAACTCACCAAGGCATCTTCAACAGCACCTTTGACCTCAGTTAACTAGGACAAGGACACCACCACTTGCAAGTTCCCCTTCAAGGTGCACATCATCCTGGCTTCGAAATACATTGCCATTCCTTCACTGCCCGAGATATTAGTACATATCACTTGAGTTTGTGGGACTTGAACCTGTGCCTCCTGGTCTGGGGTAGGGACACTACCACTTTGCCACAAGAGGGCTTTAGGCTTTATTGACTGTATGAGATTTGAGCTCTGTTAGTGTTTCCTATTGAAAGCCAGAAATGCCAGTTCTGTTTGTCTGCCTGTAAGTTTTAAAAAAAAGGAAACATGTAGCCAGCCTGTTTATATCTGACATGAAATAAGTTCTCATAATGGTACAGTGACTGAGCCATACAAACCACAGGGATCCAAATATTGTAAACTATGAAGAGCTGTTTACCCATTGGTCGGAGAGTCGAGCCAAAGGACATGGCCTGTGCTTGAGGCAGGTGAAGTTTGTAGACAACTTGTGAAAAAGATTGACTAGGAAATGGCAGAAGCTGTTAATATTGGTTCGCTTAGATTTCTTTGTGAAAGTAACATGTTTGAGAAACAGGATGTAAGCAATTTCAGACCTATTAAAAGTAGTGTGTTTGGATGGCAAAGAGACTTTGGGTCTATAGTTCCCAAACCAGCTTCATTGGGGTTCTCCTCCTTTTGTCTGGGTCTATTTAAATCTTGGAATAAGAATGAAAAATTAAAAATGCTAAAGTTATCTGAGCCATTGCAGTTCAGGAAGAAGGAAGTCGGGCAGCAGAGCTGTGGATGGGCTGACCTTTTATCAAGGGTGTAAGTTTCCACAACAGGTGAGCTAAGGCAGGGGCTGGAGATGAGTGATATTATGAAGGTGGAAGCTGACCGTCTTTGTGATGAAAACGTTGTAGTGAGGCTTCTTTCATTATTTAATGAGATATGAGTGTTGAGCAAGGCTGATACTTATAGCCAAACCCTAATTTTCCTTTCAAGTGAATTCAGTCACCCTCATGGTCTTTGCTGATGTGTTTCCAGTACTTTGGCAAGCTGATACTGTTATCTAGCATTGCAAATGACCTGGGTGACCCAGGAAAATTCCAAAATGATCAAGTGTAATAATAAATAAAAAAACAAATCACTGTTAAAAACTCAGCAGGTCTTGTAGCATCTGTGGAGAGAAAAACAGTTAACGTTTTTCAGAAAAATACAAATAATCTTCAGACAATTTATGAGAGACTGCAATGACTCTGGGGACTTTAGTATCTTTAATTTTTCATTCTTATTCTCAGATTTAAATAGACCCAGACATAAGGAGGGGATCCCCAGCGAAGCTGGTTTGGGAACTATAGACCCAAAGTCTCTTTGCCTTTCAAGCACACTACTTTTAATAGGTCTGAAATTGCTTACATCCTGACTCTCAAACATGTAACTTTCAAAAAATAATCTAAAACGAACCAATATTAATAGCCTCTGCCATTTCCTATTCAATTTATTTCACAAATTGTCCACAAGTACCAACTGTGTTTTTAAAATGGTTTCAAACATCACTGCTTCAAGCACAGGCCATGTCCTTTGGTTTGACTGTCTGACCAGTGGGTAAACAGCTCATCATGGTTTACAATATTAGGATTACTGTGGTTTGTCTGGCTTCTGCTAGTTGCCATGCTTTCCCATGCTCACTACCAGGATATGAGCATAGCTGATTACCCTAGATAGCAAACATTTCTGTTCTAGTTCACTCCAGAAGATAATTAAAAGTCAAATTGTAGGTCTGGGGTTCACATCAGATTGGAAAAGGATGTCTTAACATGTGGACTAGTTAGGTTCGTCCAATAACCGGACAGCGCCAGGGTTGCCTCTACTGATTCCAGTTGATTATTTGTAGATTTTAAAACGGATTTAAATTTATGATGAACTTTTAACTTGAATTCCCTGCATTGTTGATGTATAATGCAAAATATCCATTACATGGTCTGATTGCTAATTCTGGATATATTCCTAGAGGTTTAATCACATGACTTCCTGCCTTCAGTAGTCCTGCCCTGTCAAATAGCCAATATTCCATTTTTATTATGCTTTATTAGTCAAAAAAATGTATTGAAAGAAAATGAGTTTTTTTAGTGTAACTATGAATTTTCCCCTTGGCTGCTCACTCCGTTACCCAGGAGGTTAATCTTTAATTGTTGCTGACTCTAGGAAAATCTTAGAGAGTTGCCAACCCTAATGAAGGGCTTTTGCCTGAAATGTTGATTTTACTGCTCCTCTGATGCTGCCTGACCTGCTGTGCTTTTCCAGCACCACCCTAATCTTAAACCCTAATACACCATTGTACCAGTCTTGGTGTAGGGTGGAGCCACAAACATGTTGAATTGATAATCATGGTCACGTAATATGAGAGAAAATCACAGTGAGAGGCATGAGAGCTACTGAGAAAAGGTAAAATGCAACCTTCATTAGAAGACAAATATTACAAAAAGGGGCTATGCTTTTACAGCTAGACCCCCCACCTTGTGCCTGGTCTCCGGACCTTAATCAGGGCTTCTGCTCTTCCAGTCAAACAAAATGTAGGGTTCCCTTGTCTTTAACTACAATCCCACCACCATTCACATTCAGATGCTACTTCTGCCATCTCCAGCGAGATGCCACCACCAGACACACCTTGCTGACCTAGTCTGCCTTGCGCAGGGACTGTTCCCTCTGTGATACCCTGGTACACTCTTCCTTCACTCCCAATACTGCACCACCTCTCACCACCCCTCGTGGCACCCTGCTCTGCAATTGCTGAAGGTGTAACACCTGCCCATTTCCCTCCCTCACTTTCCAAGGGCTCAAACACTTTATCCGCATTTCACACAATCTAGTCTACTGTATTCGCTGCTCACAACGTGGTCTCCTCTACATTGGGGAAATGAAGCACAGACAAGGTAAGTGCTTCACAGAACACCTCCTCTTTGCCCTCTAAAATGAGGCTGAACTACCAGTTGCCTGCTGCTTCAACACCCCACCCTGTTCCCTGGCCGACATCTCTGTCTCAGGCTTGCTGCAGTGCTCCAGCGAAGCTCAGCCTAAGTTGGAAGAACAACACCTTATTTTCCCCTTGGGGACCCTGCAGCCCTCTGGACTCAATATTGCATTAAATAACTTTTTAGGGCTTGAACCCTCCCATGTCCTAGCCCCTCTCTCCACACATCAGGCCTTATTATCACACAGTACCCACTGTTAGCCATTACCAGTCTCCATTAACAGCTATTCACCCTCCTTGCCAGATCATTATCTACTCCTTTGTCTGTCTAACTGTCCCTCTCTGTGTTTGGGCTCTCTCCCCACCTATTGTTTACTCCTTGCCCTCTTTCCCCCCGCCCCGCATATAAACCGATATTTTCCTAGCTACCATCAGTTCTGAGGAAACGCCGCTGGACTTAAAATGTTAACTTTGATTTCTCTGCTCAGATGCTGCCAGACCTGCTGCGCTCTCCCTGTAATTTCTGCTTTTGTTTCTGATGTACAGCATCTGCCGTTCTTTCGGTTTTCATAAAACATCCGACTGTTTCCTTTCGAGTTGCAGTCTGAGATTTTGACCAGTAGATGTCGCAGTTGCTATATACTGAGCCACTTTGAGTTAGTGGAAACGGGAACAACTTACAGAGCACATCCTGCGAATTACTTTTAATGGGAGTAGGATAAAGATTTTGAAAACAATAAATAAAATTCCGTGGATTCTGGAGACTTGAAATAAAAGCTAAACGTTGGAGAAACGCAGCAGGTCTGGTAATATCCATGGAGAAGGAAAGACTTCCTGTTTTGAGTCAAATGTGACTCTTTGGGATTTAGTACTCTGGGGAATAGGCAGATTTCCTGTTAGTGTGCAGCACAGAGACAGGCTTTTCAAATATTGAGTGTTTTAAGATTTATGAATCCAGTTCAGCCAATTGGCTAGAACTTGCACACTGCTCTCCCTACACCCTCTCCCTCCAAGCATTTAATTGCTTAGTTTTTTGATTCCAAAATCCCGTCCAGCAATTTTTTTTTGCATGTTGACCTTGAGAATGAGAGGCAATTCGTAATTCAGTTTTAAAATTGCCTTCAATGAGTTTTAATTTGTAACCCACTGATCTTAAATCCGAAGCAATGTTTGAGGCATAGAATTTCCATCCCATTTGTTCTTCCTTGCCTCGATCAAGTCACTTGCTAGCTGTTTTCCTTCAATACAACCAGGTTTTCTCATTACAACTGAATCCTCTTCCGCTATCTCCTTTTGTGCACATCTTGCTTGGTTCCATTCCCAGCACAACAATTAATTGCAACTTACAATGATACACTGACTAGAAGTATCAAGTATTAAAAGCACAGCCACTTGGAGCTGAAATAAGAGCACAGAATTTTGGGAAAATAAGTTAGCTTAAAGGCACTCTCTCTAGTTCACTTGTTAGTTGATCACTTACTTAGAAGATGAGATATCCCTTGAGCTGCTAATCACCACAAGTTGCTAGATGTTTTGCCCCTTCTGCCTTTAGCTTCAAGAGCAAAGTATCTTTCCCTCAGCACTACCGCCCCCTAGTGATTCTCAAGTTATGAGCTGCATTTTCACATTAATTAGTCACTGAACACCTCTCAAAGAGTTACAGCTGGTACATAACATTGTAAAGATTCTCAAAATCAGAAAAAGTGATGTCCCTCAAGCTCTCCAGTTGAGAAAAGGCACAACTAAAACCACAAACTCTACTGCAGCTGGTCAATTGTAATTTAATGTTCAAATTTAACAATCTCGTACCTCCCTCTTGACAACTTTCTTTCTCTCCCTTTCTATTTGATTTGATTCTCATTCATTATATTTCCTTCTCTGTTATTCCTCTAGATATTTTCTAATCGACCTGTTTAGAGATGTTACTACACACTTCTGGAACAGGTGGGATTTGAACCCACACTACCACTGTGCCACACATTCCCTCTGTTGTTCCTCTCTTTAATTCCACTGTTTAATGAGAGATATGATTGATTCCATCAATCAAAGTTCTCAATATTGCTTTGCTCTAACCATCTGTTTTTCAGCTCACACCACCAAAAGATGAGCCAAAACCTGTTGAATTGAATGGTGCATGAGATCCTGTAAAATACGGCAGGTGACCTGCCCACCACATCCCCCACCACCCCTCCCCCGGGAAAGGTCTGAGCCAGCAGTTTTACCTGAAGGAGCCATCACTTACATGTAGACCTTGTGTTTTCTGATGTAATAACAGATTTTGCATTTCAGAAGTTTTAGAAGAAACAAAATTACTGGACGTCTAACACGCTGTGAATGAATTGCCTCACCTACACCGTTGTGCTGACCAATGTTTTCACAATATAGGGACAGGATTATGCAATTCAATTATTTGAGCCTGCACTGTCACGCACCTAGATTGTGACTGTTCTGCATTGCCACTCTATCTTCCATAGCATTAATGAACAAAAACCTATTGATTTTTTTTTTGGGTATGAAGTTTTGAACCAACCTCCACCTCATTGGCTTTCAGTATTCCAGATTTCAACTACCCTTTGTTTGAAGAAATGTTTCCTGACATCATCCCAAATGGTTTAGCTTGAATTTTTAAGATGAAACTTTTTTTTCAGGATTATCCCACTAGAGAAAATAGTTTCGCTTTCGCTCTCGCTCTCTCATGTCAATTTTCTTAAATGGCCATCCTTAGACAATTCCCTATTCTTCTACACTTGAGGGAATACAATCGTCAGCACTTAACTCTTTTAGCATTGGTATCATTGCTGTGAATCTGCACTGCGTTTGCTCCTGGACCAGTGCATACTAGCTGAGGTTTCCTGACGTGCTGTAATGAAATCCCTGAGATCTCCACATCTGCTTTTGAGCTTGGCAGATTTGTTATTCCAATACAGGGTGGTGTTTAACTACTCAGTCGTATAGTTCCTCTCACCACTCAGGGTTATTGTTCCTCCCTATGTACTTCAACCTGTTCAGAGATGTTATGACACGCATTTGGAGCATGTGCGACTTAATTAACTCTACAGCAGGGATGCTGTCGATACTCTGCTGTGAATGGACTTGGTCACTAATTAAAGGAATCAAAATAAACCCATCCCCTCCAGCATACATTAAGCTGGGTTAATTGAGAGGTTATGTGAAATGTCTCTTGTATACTTCCAAGAAAAACCTCAATGCAGGACGATGCCCCAAGGTGTCATTAAAGGAATATGGAGGTGCTGGTGCCTCTAATTTTTTTCCTTTTTAATAGGGAATTAGATAAATATTTGAAATGTGCAATTTGATATGCATTCAGCCCTGCTGCAGGAATATGACCGATTGCAGTAATCCACTGCTTTTTATAATCTCATTTCTGCATCTTTTGCTACTTACCTAAAATTGTTCTACGCTGATCGCTGACTCAATCGGAGGAACCAATTTCTCTGCTTACTGTGTGAAGTGCTATCATGATTGTGAGCTCTAATTAATGTTTCTAGCTGTTAAAAGAAAGACGCAAGAGGACAGTATTTGAGAGAAGGGTTAAAGGTGGCATTGGGTCACAGTGATTGGAAGGGCATGTTTACATGTTGGGAACATTTAAGTTCTCCCTGTACCGAATCTGTAACTTACTACTTATTTTTTAATGCAGCTTCCAAATGGAGTCACACAGAATCATGTGGTATATCAGGAGCGATACAACAAACTGCAGGAGCACCTACGTCAGCTCACCCTGCTCTTCAAGAAACTGCGGTTGTTGTATGATAAGTGTGGAGAGATGTGTGGAGTCTCTGATGTCTCTGTTACAGAGGTAGCTAGCAACAAACACACTGCTTTCTTTCGAAAAGGCTCACTTTTCAGTGCAAACAATAGGCCAAGGAAATTGAAATGAAGTCTGGAGTTAATTTTTAAAATGAACGATCACTTGTCAATCTGGACCAGTCGGTAAGACTAAAATTCCAAAACCGGGTGAAGTTTAACTACTCAGTCTCACAGTTCCTCCCACCACCCAGGGTTATAGTTGCTCCCTTATGGATTTCAATCTGTTCAGAGATGTTATGGCATGCATCTGGAGCATGTGTGACTTGAACCTGGGCCTCCCAGATTAGAGGTAGGGGACACTAACAATGCACCACAGGAGCTCTTTAGTGCTCAGATTTAATAGCACTCGCCACCTGTCTCCTCGTAACCTTAAACATCTTAAACTGAGTGGTGCGATCAACCACATGTTAACAATGCTGAAGGTAGGGCAGGTGTTGGTCAGCCAAATGGGAGGGGATCGATCAGATATTGCAGAACAGTAGCAGGGCTTAAAGGGATGCTATATCCATAAACCTGATCTGTATTTCTATGGTTTAGTAGTTGAGGATCTAATTGAGGAGATTAAAATGATAGGAATTTAACTGAGTAATATGTGCAAACTATTTTCTCTGCTGAGGGAATATAGAATAAGAGGATGTAGCCTTAATGTTAGGTGATATCAGGAGCATGGTTTGATACAATGAATGTAATGGAATTTGCAAATCTCTTGCAAAATGCTCTGGAAGGTTGGGGTCAGATGAAACTTGCAAGACTATGTTGAATTTTATTTTGTTAGGTTAGGGAATTTAGGAATGTGGAGTTACAGATCAGTGTTCTAAATAGATGGGGTAGCAGATTTGAGCTGAATGGCCTCTGTTCTTGTGTTCCTTTACAAAGTCTGCTTTCTATACTTTCCGCAGTTAATTCCTTTCGTGGGTGAGGAGCCCTTCAGACCTTCAGATCTTCCGAATGTTGGTGGTTTGGCAAACAAGGAGTGTCAGGAGATCCTCAAGGTAAAGTGATTCAAATCATTACTTTCATGAACATGAGATACAACAGGAGGGCTTTGGATAAAATCGCCACCGACCGATCTCTGTCTCAGAAACCCCCAGACTCTCTCCCTCCAGGTTTTTGAAATAATAGCAGCTAACCCGAGACATTGTCCAGACAACCTTAGGTGCCATGAGGACTTTGTTTAAAATTAGCAAGTTGCTGTGATCTGGAATGCAATGGAATGTCTGAAAGGGTGAACATTGGAAAAAGAATTGAGTAAAAATAACAACAAACACAAGATAAGCTTATTCAATAGGTGGGGAAATGAGCTATCACCCAGGTCTTCTGAGTTCCAAACTGTCATGCAACTGGATGGTCCTCCAATTGTTCTTCCTCTTGTTCCATTCTCAATCTGATCTGTGCTGTGTTTTCAGCTACTTTGTCTCACTCTGTCATTTCAGGGAGATGGTAATTCATTGTGCTTTGAGGTGTATTCCAGAGTTGAGCCAGTTGGTGAGTCTATTACAGGGTCTATCTGTGTTACTGTTCAAGCTGGATGAGAAGATAGTATTTAACCCATCGAATATCCCCCTCCTTGTGTGACTGTAGCTACAGTTATTTCAGTTAGAGAGTACTCAGATTTTCATAAAAATTGAGTTCCTCTATCCTATCTCTCTCTGAGTAGGAGTTGATCATTAAAATACAAACAAGAACTGTGGATGTTGGAAATCTGAAACAAGAAATTGCTGGAGAAATGTGAAATCATGTCTCACAAACATGATTGAGTTTTTTGAGAAAGTAACAAAGAGGATTGAGGGGAGAGCGATAGATGTGATCTATATGGACTTCAGTAAGATGTTCGACAAGGTTCCCCACGGGAGACTGATTAGCAAGGTTAGATCTCATGGAATGCAGGGAGAACTAGCCATTTGGATACAGAACTGGCTCAAAGGTAGAAGACAGAAGGTGGTGGAGGGTTGTTTTTCAGACTGGAGGCCTGTGACCAGTGGAGTGCAATAAGGATCGGTGCTGGGTCCTCTACGTTTTGTCATTTACATAAATGGTTTGGATGCGAGCATAAGAGGTACAGTTAGTAAGTTTGCAGGTGACACCAAAATTGGAGTTGTAGTGGACAGCGAAGAGGATTACCTCAGATTACAACAGGATCTGGACCAGATGGGCCAATGGGATGAGAAGTGGCAGATGGAGTTTAATTCAGATAAATGCGAGGTGCTCCATTTTGGGAAAGCAAATCTTAGCAGGACTTATACACCTTAATGGTAAGGTCCTAGGGAGTGTTGCTGAACAAAGAGACCTTGGAGTGCAGGTTCATAGCTCCTTGAAAGTGGAGTCGCAGGTAGATAGGATAGTGAAGAAGGCATTTGGTATGATTTCTTTTATTGGTCATAGTATTGAGTACAGGAGTTGGGAGGTCATGTTGCGGCTGTACAGGACATTGGTTCGACTACTGTTGGAATATTGCGTGCAATTCTGGTCTCCTTCCTATAGGAAAGATGTGAAACTTGAAAGGGTTCAGAAAAGATATTCAAGGATGTTGCCAAGGTTGGAGGATTTGAGCTATAGGGAGAGGCTGAACAGGCTGGGGCTGTTTTCTGTGAAGTGTCAGAGACTGAGGGGTGACGTTATAGTGGTTTACAAAATTATGAGGGGCATGGATAGGGTAAATAGGCAAAGCCTTTTCCCTGGGCTCAGGGAGTCCAGAACTAGACGGCATAGGTTTAGGTTGGGAGGGGAAAGAGATAAAAGAGATCTATGGGGGAACTTTTTCACGCAGAGGGTGGTACGTGTATGGAATGAGCTGCCAGAGGAAGTGGTGGAGACTAGTACAATTGTAACATTTAAGAGGCATTTGGATGGGTACATGAATAGGAAGGGTTTGGAGGGATGTGGGCCGGGTGCTGGCAGGTGGAACTAGATTGGGTTGGGATATCTGGTTGGCATGGATGGTTTGGACTGAAGGGTCTGTTTCCATGCTGTACATCTCTATGAATCTATGACTCTAAAACCTTCAGGTCTGGCAGCATCTATGCAGAGAAAACAGAGTCAACATTTTAGGTCCAGTGACCCTTCTTCTGAACTATTAGTAGCTTGGAAAAGGTTAAAAATCACAGCACCAGGTTATAGTCCAACAGGTTTATTTGGAATCACTAGCTTTCTAAGCGATGCTTCTTCAGGTGGTTGTGGAGCAGAATCATAAGATACAGAATTTATAGCAAAAGGATTGCAGTGTCATGGAATGTAATATTAAACAAATTTGGCTTAAGTCTTTCATGTTTTAAAATGATCATGTTAGTTTTGGTTCCTTCATACGTAAATCCCAGAACTTTTTTTAAAGTTACATTCTCAATAGATGCCATTTCAGCTCAGATAATGTATTGAAGGTGTGAGATTAAAGTTTGTCTGTGTCCCAATGTTAGGTCAGACTGATTCTATTTCTAAAGTGGGAGTTACAGAATCTTACATGGATTTATGCAGTTTTTGAGCAAAATAAAATGTGATTTTGTAAGAACAAATTCACCCCACAAACGTGTGTGTGCGTGCAGGGGAGAGGGTGTGGGTGTGGGTGTGAGTGTGTGTGAAAGTGTAATGGGATATAAGTCTGTGAGAAGGTGAGAGTGGGGGTGGTGGTGTATGAGACAGGGTCTGCGTGAGTGGGTGCTTCTGTGTGTGTGTGTGTGTGTGTGCGCGTGCGCGCATTGTAAGAGTGTATAGTGCAGTGGGGTCACATATAGTGTGACATGAACCCAAGGTCCCAATTGAGGCCATCCTCTTGGGGACTGAACTTGGCTATCAGCCTCTGCTTGGCCATTTTGTGTTGTTGCCTGTCCTGAAGTCCACCTTGAAGGATGGTCACCTGAAGGTCTGAGGTCGAATGTCCCTGACTGCTGAAGTATTCCCCGACTGGGAGGGAGCAGTCCTGCCTGGTGATTGTTGCGCAGTGTCCATTCATCCATTGCCGTAGCCTCTGCTCTGTCTCGCCAATGTACCATGCCTCAGGGCATCCTTGCCTGCAGCATATGAGATAGACCATATTGGCTAAGTCACATGTGTACCTGCTGTATACATGGTGGATGGTGTTCCCACGTGTAATGTTGGTATCTGTGTCAACACTGACATGTCTTGCAGTGGTTGCCATGACGGGGCTGTGTGGTGTTGTGGTCAATGTTGTCCTGAAGCTGGGCAGTTTGCTGTGAACAATTGCTGCATCAAGCAAACTGCCCAGCCTTCAAGCCAACATCATACAACTCTGTTACAGCAGATGCTGCAAGATGTGTCAGAGTGTCGACACGGATACCACCAGCACATGTGGGGACACCATCCACCATGTACGCGGCAGGTACACTCGTGTGCCTCAGCCAATATGGTCTATCTCATATGCTGCAGGCAAGGATGCCCTGAGGCATGGTACATTGGTGAGACAGAGCAGAACTTATGGCAATGGATGAATGGACACCGCACAACAATCACCAGCCAGGGAACACTTCAGCAGTCTGGGACATTTCACCTCGGACCCTTCGGGTGACCATCCTCCAAGGCAGACTTCGGGACAGGCGACAATGCAAAAAGGCCGAGCAGAGGCTGATAGCCAAGTTCAATACCCATGAGGATGGTCTCAACTGGGACCTTGGGTTCATGTCATACAACAGGTGACCCCACTGCACTATACACTGTCAGATGTGCTGCACGTGCATGCTTGCAGACCCTCTTTCATATGCTCACACATATACCCCTCACGATCACATTCGCACACTCACTCTCTCACAGACGTATTCCTCAATACACACTCACACATACACACACCCTCTCACAGACACACACCTCCACGCATGCACACACACACTCTGTCTCCCGTGTGCACAAGTTTGTGAGATGAATTTGTACTTGCAGAATTACATTTTATTTTGTCCAAAACAACTGCGTAAATCCACATAAGATTCTGTAACTTCCACTTTAGAAATAGAATCAGTCTGACCTAACATTGGGACACAGACAGACTTTAAATTCACATCTTCAATGTATTATCTGAGCTGAGATGGCACCTATTTTAAAACTATATTGAGAATGTAACTTTAAAAAAAGTTCTGGGATTCACATGAAGGAACCAAAACTAACATGATCATTCCAAAAGATGAAAGATGTAAGCTAAATTTGTTTAATATCACATGTCATGACATTGTAATCCTGTGTTGTTATAAATTCTGTGTCTTATGATTCTGCTCCACAACTACCTGATGAAGAAGCAGTACTTCGAAAGCTAGTGCTCCCAAATAAACTTGTTGGGTTATAACCTGGACTTGTGTGATTTTTTTTTTAAAAAGAAAATTTGGTCCACTCCATTCCAATACTGGCACCTACAAATCATGACTAGGAAAAGGTGGTATACATGTTGAAGACCTTGCGGGGAGAATTTATTCTTCTTCCCAAACCCCCCCTCCCTCCCCCCCAATCACTTGTGTTTAATAGTATATACCACCTTTTCCCAATTGGAATTGAAACACTGAAGGTGCTTTCTCTCCAGGTGGTGCCAAACCTGCTAAGCTTCTCCAGCAATTTCTCTTTGTTTCAGAAACTGCTCATTTGTTGTATTTCCTGCTCTCCTCCTACCTCCTCTTCTCATGTCCATCAGAATTCTATCTTCTGATCAACAAGTAAGTCAAGAATAATTGAAGACTGAATTAATAGCAGCAGAGAACTACTGACTTATTCATATGCTTGCTGTACTATAAGTATTAAACTACAGTAGGTCATGCCATATACTTGGTCTTTTGTAAATGTCAGATTGTGTCTGTGTGTGATACCCACTCACATCGGACCATGTGTAATTTATGTAAAATATTGCTCATTAAGTTAGCTTCCTTTTAAATGCCAAGGACTCTTGTGCAGTATAGGCCTGAGCCAGATAACTCCCCAATTACTGGCTAATTCATGTCTGAAAGCAAATTGCAAATAATTAGTAAAAAGGTCAGTGTAATCATCATTGTGGAAAAATAATGCCAAGTGCTGCTAGGTCCTAGTGTTGATACATCTGGGTAAGTTCATTACCCTGAAATAGTACATCTTGGAGTCGGATCTGGGGCTCTTAAGATAATCTGATCTATTGTAAATGCAAAAGAGCATATTGTTTTTCAGAAGGGACTTCAGTTGTGTGAAAAGACTGTAGACGTTAGGAGTGCTATCATCCATACAGAGCATATTAAAGTCAGATTTGATTGAGGTGTTCTAAATCATGAAGGATTTCAACACTTTAGGAAATAAGGGGAAACTGTGACCAGGACCAGAAAGATTGGTAAGTAGTAAATCAAATTAAGGTGAAGAACCAAAGAGCTGATGAGATTTTTAAAAAAATCCACTCCATTTGGAAAGCACCGACTGAAAGGGCAGTGCAAGCAGATTCAGTGAATACTTTGTCAAGGACACCAAGGTAGAATTCCCATTCTTGGTCGAAAAAGCTGTGAAATCTCTAGCACCTACCAGAGAGGGTAAAGTGGATCATGATTGTGTCAGAAAAAGTGGTTAAAAGTTATCAAAAGGAGGAGGGAAATGGTGGCCTTATCTATCCTGGGTAAAGGGATTTCCCCTTGAAGACTAGTGAGTCCGTGCAATTCTCTCATAGCAAACTGTTGCTACTAAAACGTTGGAGACCTTGAACAAAGATGTAGGTATAGTTCTTTAACACTAAAGGGATCAAAGGACAATGACGATGGTGACAAAGTGGTAACAGGGTACTAAGGTGAATGATCAACTATGATCATCTCGAATGGCAGAACAGACTCAAGGGGCTGAATAGTCTACTGTTGCTTCCACTTCCTATATTTCTCTTTTTCTTAAATATTCTGTGTGCTTTTTTTTTCCCTCCTAGAAGCTACATCAGAAGAACCATGAACTGAAGCATATTATGGACCAGCTACGAAATCTCATTTGGGACATCAATTCAATGCTGGCAATGAGGAACTAAAGTCCCAGCACACATCCCCTTTTGTTTCAGAAACTGACCTCTCCGTTTGCATCATTGTAAACAAAAACTTTTCAAGCAGTTTTTTTTTTAAGTTGTTTCTGCACTGTGTATATAATTTTTTTAATTTTACATTTATAGAAAAAGAAAAACAGGAAAAAAAATACAGGGAAGGGGAAAATTAATTAGACAGATCAATGACTACATTACCCAGTAAACTTATCCTGATGTTATGAGTCTTGGTGAGATTGTACATTATTTGAGTGTGTCAGCTGTGAGCTGATCCATTTTATTTGTGTTGAAATTAATGGGGGTGAAAGGGTTTTGGCTGCTGTTTTTGCTGCTGTTTTGGCTGGTCAGGGACAATACTGCTTTGCTTCTTTTGTGAAAGTCCACCACATTAAGTGCTTGGGGGTAAGAACTGTCCCCTGGTCATGGTGTTGCTATGGGAAGTGCATCAATCAGTCAACTTGTCTTTTTTGGATTTAAGCAAAGGCCTGTCTGTTCCCTGATGCATGGAAATGCCCCCAACTATTAACATCCTTTCCTCATGTCCTATCACTCGTTGGTTCTCTTTTTGAAATCTGATATTCTTGCATCTGACTTGATGCTATTTATCTTGCAATTATGTCTTTTTTTTTTCAAGCAATACTTACTTTTTGTACTATCAAGTGACTAGGTGAATGATCAGTGGATTTGCTTTGTATGTGCATATTACTTACAGACAGAAATAAATTCAGGAAAGTCTAACAACTCAAAGTAAAGGACTGCACATATTAGCCAGCTACAGAGAGCTGGCAATGGCTTTAGGTAGAGTCATACAGCACAGAGATCCTTTAGCTCAACCTATCTAAACTAATCCCACTTTCTAACTTTTAGTTTAATACCTTGAATGTTATGACATTTCAAGTGCTCATCTATTTACTTTTATAAAGGTTGAGGTTTCCCACCACTACTACCCTCCCAGGCAGTATGCATCCTCTGCGTTGAAAACACTTTTTTTCCTCAAACCTTCTGTTCACCTTTAAAATTGTGGATTTGTTAGTGACCCTTTCACTAAGGGAACAGCTATTTTCTATCTATGCTGTCCATACCCCTCATGATGTTGTACACCGCTATTAGGTCTCCCTGCTTTCCTCCCCCCCCCCCCCCCCCCCCCCAACCAACTCTGCTCCAAAGAAAATGACCCAAGCCTCTCTTCATCACTGAAATCCCCATTCCAGGCAACATCCTGGTGCATCTCCTCTGCATCCCTTCCAGTGCAATCCCATTTCTATCATTTGGTGACCAGAACTGCACATAGGACTCCAGCTGTGGCCTAACCAAAGTTTTGAACAACTCTAGCATAATCTCTCTACTCTTACTATCTACAACTTTGATTAATAAAGGCATATGCTGCGTTAACCATCCTATTAACCTGACCTGTCAGGGATCTATAGACAAGCGTCCCCAGATCCCTCTCACCTAGTATCCTATCCTATCATTTCATTTGGGTACTCCTTTTTCTTGTTATTACTTCCTAAGTGCATCACCTCTCATGCTCAAATTCCATTTATCCAACTTGTCTAGCTTGCCTCAAAATCCCTACAGTATGGAAACAGTCTATTCAGCCTGTCAAGTCTGCGCTGAGCTTCCGAAGAGAAGCATACCATCCAACCCCTGTAACCCCACCTAAATACACATCCCTGGATGCTACAGGGCAATTTCAGCATAGGTAAACCACCTAACCTGCGCATCTTTGGTCTGTGGGAGGAAACTCATGGAGACAAAGGGAGAATGTGCAAACTCCACACAAACAGTCACTAGGCTGCAATCAAACCTGAATCCCTGTCAAGGTGGGCAACAGTGCTGACCAATGTGCCACTGTGTCACCCAGTAATATCATCCTGTACACTAAGACCTTATGTAGAAATATTCAAGTTCTCAGGTTGTTTCTGTTTGGATTTCATCAATCAATGAAAAGCATTTATTACATTGATCCTTTTGTTAACTGAATTACAGAGCACAATCTAATGCTTGTCACAGGTTAGTCAATTTTATCATGGTAGTTAGGGTCTACTCTGCATTCAGGAAGGTGATGACTCTCCTGAAGACTTGCCTCACAATCCATTGTTCCATCAGGCCCAGGGAGTATTGCTATGTTTTGTATCAACACCTCCACATCAGGGACAGGATCACGTTTCTTGCCTATCTAACTCCACAAGCTCCCAAATGTACATATGGATATTAGTCAAAGATGGCATCAGGCTTGCTTCTGTTGCCATAGGTAGGCAAATAGCCAGACAGCACTCTTTCCTGAACTGGCACTGAAAGAATGGCCAATTGGATGAAACATGAAGTAAGATACCCTGTAAAACATTAGTGAAGCAGCCCACCACGATGAGCCAATGATGGGGCAAGAAGTGCTACTAAAGAGAACTATTCTTGACAAAGGGCATACCTTTGTTGCCTTGTTTCATTTGTGAATGAATAACCTAAAATGATTTTAAAAAAAGACTTGTTCACTATCCCTTATCAGCAGAAGCTTTTGCTGATATGCATTAATGCCTTTTTATCTGCAGACCCAACCATTCCAATGTCTCCCGCCCAACTTCTGATAAACCACCCTCCATAAATGTGAGTTCATATAAAAACCCTGTTCTAACACAAAGACCAAGTAGTCAGCAGCCAGCTTGCAGGCTTGGAGGAGATATGTGATGGATAATGGCCTTTTGGTTTTAAAATACTAGTTGTTCAAATTCCTGCCTATCTGCTTTGCTCCAACTTGAGCATTTTGACAATTATTGCTCCATCATGGGCAGCCATATCTTCAGCTGCTCGTTTGGAGTATCTTCATCTCCGTGTCTCAAAGTACTCCTTAAAATCTCTCTCAGCAAGGGTTAGGTCACCCTGTCTAATATCTCCCATGTAGCTCCATGCCAAATGTTCTTTGACTCTGATCCAATGAAGTACATGCGAATGTTTTGCTTGGTGTAAGTTGTGACTTGAGTGTTGGTGGTGGAGGGAGTGGGATGCTTGTGGATGTAATGCCAATCAAGGGGGCTATTTTGTCCTGAATGTTGTCAAGCTTCTGGAGTGTTGTTGGAGTTGCACTTATCCAGGCAAGTGTGACTATTCAATTACACTCCTGACTGCCTTATGATGATGCTAAGGCCACAAAGTGAGTTGCTGCAGTATTCCAAACATTATATGACAAGACTGGTTGAGTTTCTGGTCAATGGGAACCCTGAGGGATGCATTGATGGTAAGGAATAGTGGATAACTTATCTCTTATTGCAGATAATCATTGCCAGGTATTTGTGGGGCATGAATGCAACTTGCCACATGTCAGCCCAAGCCTGGTTATTGTCCAGGTCTTGTTGCATTTGAACATGGACTGTTTTAGTATCTGAGGAGTCACAATGGCACTCATCAGTGAACATCCCCACTTCTGACATAATGATGGAGGGAAGGTCATTGATGAAGCAACTGAAGATGGTTGCGCCTAGGAAGATTGCTGTAAATACTTCAGCCTTGTCTTTTGCACTGATGTGCTGGGCTCTTCCATCACTGAGGATGAGAATATTTATAGTGCAGCTTCCTCCAGTGAGTTTAATTGTCCACCACCATTCACAACTGCATGTGGCAGTACTACTGAGCTGAAATCTGATCTCTTGGTTGTGGAATCACTTAGTTCTATCACTTGCTGTTTATTGCTGTTTGCCATGCAAATAATCTTGCTTTGTAGCTTCACCAGGTTGACACCTCATTTTCAGGATTAGTGGTGCTGGAAGAGCACAGCAGTTCAGGCAGCATCCAAATAGCTTTGAAATCGACGTTTCGGGCAAAAGCCCTTCATCAGGAATAAAGGCAGTGAGCCTGAAGAGTGGAGAGATAAACTAGAGGGTGGGTGGGGGTGGGGAGAAAGCAGCATAGAGTACAATGGGTGAGTGGGGGAGGGGATGAAGGTGATAGGTCAAGGAGGAGAGGGTGGAGCGGATAGGTGGAAAAGAAGATAGGCAGGCAGGACAAGTCCGGGCAAGTCAAGGGGACAGTTACTGAGCTGGAAATTTAGATCTAGGGTGAGGTGGGAGCAGGGGAAATGAGGAAACTGTTGAAGTCTACATTGATGCCCTGGGGTTGAAATGTTCCAAGGCGGAAGATGAGGCGTTCTTCCTCCAGGCGTCTGGTGGTGAGGGAGCGGCGGTGAAGGAGGCCCATGACCTCCATGTCCTCGGCAGAGTGGGAGGGGGAGTTGAAATGTTGGGCCACGGGGCGGTGTGGTTGATTGGTGCGGGTGTCCCGGAGATGTTCCCTAAAGCGCTCTGCTAAGAGGCGCCCAGTCTCCCCAATGTAGAGGAGACCACATCGGGAGCAACGGATACAATAAATGATATTAGTGGATATGCAAGTAAAACTTTGATGGATGTGGAAGGCTCTTTTAGGGCCTTGGATAGAGGTGAGGGAGGAGGTGTGGGCGCAGGTTTTACAGTTCCTGTGGTGGCAGGGGAAAGTGCCAGGATTGGAGGGTGGGTTGTTTGGGGGCGTGGACCTGACCAGGTAGTCACGGAGGGAACGGTCTTTGCGGAAGGCGGAAAGGGGTGGGGAGGGAAATATATCCCTGGTAGTGGGGTTTATTTGGAGGTGGCGGAAATGTCGGCAGATGATTTGGTTTATGCGAAGGTTTGTAGGGTGGAAGGTGAGCACCAGGGGCGTTCTGTCCTTGTTACGGTTGGAGGGGTGGGGTCTGAGGGCGGAGGTGCGGGATGTGGACGAGATGCGTTGGAGGGCATCTTTAACCACGTGGGAAGGGAATTTTCGGTCTCTAAAGAAGGAGGCCATCTGGTGTGTTCTGTGGTGGAACTGGTCCTCCTGGGAACAGATCCGACGGAGGCGGAGGAATTGGGAATACGGGATGGCATTTTTGCAAGAGGTAGGGTGGGAAGAGGTGTAATCCAGGTAGCTGTGGGAGTCGGTGGGTTTGTAAAAAATGTCAGTGTCAAGTCGGTCGTCATTAATGGAGATGGAGAGGTCCAGGAAGGGGAGGGAGGTGTCAGAGATGGTCCAGGTAAATTTAAAGTCAGGGTGGAATGTGTTGGTGAAGTTGATGAATTGCTCAACCTCCTCACGGGAGCACAAGGTGGCGCCAATGCAGTCATCAATGTAGCGGAGGAAGAGGTGGGGAGTGGTGCCGGTGTAATTACGGAAGATCAACTGCTCTATGTAGCCAACAAAGAGGTCAGCCTGTTGTTGCTTCTGGCTCTTTTATTGAACCAGTGTTGATCCCCTGGCTTGATGCTAATGGTTGAGTGAGGGAATATGCTGGGTCATTAGTTTACATGTTGTGTTGGGGTATGATTTTGCTGTTCTTGCTGGCCCACAGCACCTCATGGATGCCCAGTCTTGAGCCGCTAGATCTTTCAAAGTCTGTCCCGTTTAGCATGGTAGTAATGCCATCCAGCATGATGGAAGGTATTCTCAATGTGAAGGCAGGACTTCACCTCCACAAGGACAGCACAACGATCACTCTTACTGGTACTCTCATGGACAGATGCATCTGCAGCCTGGTCCCTTTCTCTGAATGAGCTAGATAGAAGTCAGGAAGAACTGTACTCAAATTGTCCAGTTAATTAACATAAACTCAATTGATTGCTACCATGAAATTGTGTGATTAGGTGATTCATAGATTGATGTTCAAGTTGCTAATATTTTGTTTACACATGGTTTATCTTTTGAGAGTCAAGATCAGAGTGGTACTGGAAAAGCACAGCAGGTCAGGCAGCATCTGAGGAGCAGGAAAATCGATGTTTCGGGCAATATCTTGTGAGAGACCTAATTTGCTTTCTTTTTTGAACTAACATCTTTCCATTGAGGCTCACAAGTTCGTACTACACCTTATACCATCACTTCCACTAGGGACAATCATTTAGATTTCTGAATCTCTCAAATACTGGACTCAGTTTTAAGTAAATCAACTGCAAACCAGTGTTAATAATAATCACAATCTAGAGAGATTGATGCAAAGTACTTCTCTTTATGCATAACACAATGGATGGTCTAGTGCCTGTGAGCTTTATTTGATTCATTTATGAGATGAGAGTTTTGCTGGTAAGACCAGAATTTCCTTCTTCATTTCTAATTGACCTTCAGTGCAACATCCATTGGAATCCTGAAGTTGATTGGTACTGTATATTGTGTATCTCACTCCTGTTGATGAATATCTGAAACTCTTGGTTGGAATGCAGCCTTTGGCGATGCATACCTTTTAAATCATATTTTAGTTATTCTGTTGGATATGCTATACTTTCTCCAGCCCAATGCATACTGAGTCATGTTCACTCATTAACCCTGTGCTCACTGACCTGCAGTTGATCCTGGTATAGGTACAAAATTAGCACCGTTTAAGTTAAATTTTGTTTGATAATAGTCCTATAAAGTGATTTGAGATGCTTTACTGCATTAAAGGCACTATATAATCTCAAGTTTTTGCAAGAAATGTTTCTTACTGACATTAGTGTGGTATACAGGGAGTACAATGCTGAGATGTTAAATTGGAGCTCAATGCCCACTTGCTACTTTTTGATGTGTAGCTAGTTCATATGTCCAAACCAAAATCCTTCACTCAATCAATTCACCTCATTATTTTTTGGGGTGCCTTAGTTACTGTATTGCACACATCAGTTAGTTAGCTGGACAGCTAGTTTGCAGAACAGATGATGGCAACAGCATAGGTTCAATTCCTCCACCAGCTTAGGTTACTAGGAAGTACTCATCTTCTCAACCTATCCCCTTGCCTGAGATGTGGCAAACCTTGTCTCTCTCTCTAAAGGTGGTAAAAGCCTATAGTCTGATAAGACTATGCCGATTTTCCCTTTGTATAAAAACAAAGACTGCTTTTAGAAATGTAGAAGTTGACCATTTAACTTCAAACAGCATTTAATTAGATAATTGGCCATTTCTCCATCCACCCTAGCTTGGTTCCATTCCTTTCATACATGTTGAAGGGAAGTCAGGTCATCTCTGTTCTTAATTTTTCAATTCATTCCCCCATCTCCAACAGCTTTTTGACAAAGACAGTCCAGGGATTCACTGTCCTGTTCCCCAAAGAAATGCTTCCTGACCTCGGCCCTGAAAGGTCTGACTCCAATATAAAAGCTAAACCTTCCTATTCTGGAGTCACCTATCAGAGTTTCTACCTACATTATCAAATTCTTTGTTATTTTGAACACCACAATTAGTTCATCCCTTAATTTTCTGTATTTACAGAATACACTGTCTATGCAATAACCTCAAAATTTAGACCTATGTTTGGATTAGTATTAACAGACATAATAACATGATTTGGTAGTTTATGTAATCAAATGAGAGATACTCAGGATAGAACCTAAACATGGGGTGGTGGTGGTTAGACCATTGGTTTATAGAATATTGTCTAGTTTGGTGCAAAAAAAACATGTAATTTATAACTGTGATAACCAAAAGGTATAAATTGAGGATAATTAGTAAACAAAAACAAGGAAGATAGGAGAAATCATCATATAGTGGGTGTTACAATGATTTAGAATACATGTATGTTAGAAGCAGATCCAATACTAATGAAATTGGACAATGCTTGGAGATAAAATTGCAGAACGATGGGGTAAAAGCAGGCAGAGTAGAGTGGATAAGATAGCTCTGTCTAAGAATCAGCACAGAGAGAGTGGATTGAGTAGTTGCCTTTTGTGTTATATAGGAATTAGGATCAGGTGTAGACTATTCAGCCCCTTGAGCCTGCTCTGCCATTTACGATCATGATTAACTTCATCTTGGCCTCAACTCCACTTTCCTGCCTGTTCCCCACAACCTTTTAACCTCTTACTAATAAAAAAAATCTGTCTATCCTCTGCTTAACTTTATTCAGTGTACATCCAGTGCACTCTGGGGTAGTGAATTCTACAGATTCAACCGTATTGCCTAATTTTATATTTGCATATTAAGTAATTTGGGACATATGTGAGCAAGTATATGGTTTTAAAATTATACATCTACTAGGAAATATATTGCAGTTAATTATAGATTGCAACTGCATAGCAAACAAATGGAACCCAGAGTAGACAAGCAGGACACTGGGAGAACGCAGCAAGCCAGGCACCATTGGGAGGTAGCGAGGTCAATGTTTTGAGTGTAACCTGGGGTGGGTTTAAGGGGAGACACCGATAAAGTGGGGGGTGGGGGCGTGTGGGTTGATGAGGTTGGGATAGGTGAACACTGGTTGAGGGATCGATGGGAGGAATGGATCCAGTTGGTAGCTGGAAGGAAGGGACAATCAGAGGAATGTAAGGGGGGGGTGAGCTGGGAAGGGAGTCAAGGGAAGGGAAAGGAGGTTATACGAATTTGGAGAAGTCAATGTTGAGCCCTCTGGGCTATATGCTGCCCGGACAGAAGATGAGTTGTTGTTCCTCCAATTTGCGGTCTGATTCGCTGTGGCAATGGAGGAGGACAATTTCATTCTGGCAGGTGTTTAATTACAGGTTGCGACTGCATAACAAATGGAACCCAGGCCAATTTCATTCTGGTTGGCAGTCCTGGGAAAAGGAAGACGCAATAACATACAAATAAACAATCAATAGACCATTTCAGCACATCCAGAATTCATGCCTTTTGTCAAAGGTTTCTTGACAGAACTATCAGGAAACAAGATGATCATGATACAGGGAGGGGGCTGACTGTGCAGAAACTGATAGATTGGCAAAGGGAAGATGTCAGTCACTTAAGATACTGCTGTCTGCGGAATTGTGGATCTTAACTCCAGACATTATTCTCTGTCATCCTCCACCTAAGACTCCCCTTATAATTCCTGTCATGTGTGTATTCAGTCACCTACACTACTGTTTGTTGCACAGAGATGTGTTGGTATTGCAAATCAGGATATTACTTTTGGACTGACTGCTGCGAGTCCCTTAAACTGCAATTTATAATTCAGGAATGGACCAGGATTTAATTTAAATGGCAATATTTTTTCTTTTGCCCAGTTAAACAATTACAATCCACCCGTCTTTTGATTTAAGATCGAATCTGTCTATGACCCTGCTCAGAATTCATGTTGCTCAACTCCCTGCTGCATTGTAATACTAATCCTTTTTAAATGCTTCAACTAAACAGCTAATTAGTAGAGGCTTGGCTGTTCAGTTGTAATTTGGTGACGTCCACAATTTAGGACAATATCAACAACTCGCATATTTATAACTCAGCAAACGAAAAGCAGTTTGATCATTAAAAATTTGAAACAGCCACATAAACATGAGGACAGATAACCAAAGGTTGGACAAAGAGGTAGATCTTAAGAAAAATCTTAGAGGGGTGGAGCGATTTAGGGAAACAATTCTAAGTCTGCAGTCCATGATGGTGAAGGAATTTCCACTTGTGATAGTGATTAAAGTTGGGGTTGCACTAGAGACCAGAATCCGAGCAATACAGAGATCTGAGATGGTTGTACGGTGGCAGGAGAGTACTCAGAAAAGGGACGATGACAAGGTTATGGAGAGATTTGAAAACAGGAAGAGAATTTTATGATGAAGTCATTGGGTACCAATGTAGTGAGCAAAAGGATGATGGGTGCACGGGATTCTGTGACAGTCAGATTTAGTTCATATCTCCTTTATTTTATCGATATGTTTTTTGTCTTTCCACAAATTATGTCTGCACAAACAAAACACTTCCTATGCAATGATTTTTGAGAAGATTTGTAGCTCAGGTGGATAAGAATGGAAGTTAGCTCGCTGAGCTTGAAGGTTTGTTTTGAGATGTTTCATCACCATGACTAGATAACATCATCAGTGAGAATCTCTAGTGAAGCACTGGTTGTATGCCCTGCCTCCCTATTTATAGGTCTTGGTTTCTTAAGGTGGGTAATGTCATTTCCAAATCTTTTTTTCAAGGGGAGGTAGATGGAATATAATTCGATGTGTTTATTGATGGAGTTCTGGTTAGAATGCCATGCCTCTAAGAATTCTCGTATGTGTCTTTATTTCGCCTGTCCTAGGATGTGTGTGTTGTCCCAGTCAAAGTGGCATCCTTCTTTGTGGGCGGCACGGTGGCACAGTGGTTAGCACAGCTGCCTCACAGCGCCAGAGACCCGGGTTCAATTCCCGCCTCAGGCGACTGACTGTGTGGAGTTTGCACGTTCTCCCCGTGTCTGCGTGGGTTTTCTCCGGGTGCTCCGGTTTCCTCCCACAGTCCAAAGATGTGCAGGTCAGGTGAATTGGCCATGCTAAATTGCCCGTAATGTTAGGTAAGGGGTAAATGTAGGGGTATGGGTGGGTTGCGCTTCGGCGGGGCGGTGTGGACTTGTTGGGCCGAAGGGCCTGTTTCCACACTGTAAGTAATCTAATCTAATCTAATCTTCTTTGTCTGTATGTGTAGAAGCTAGTGATTGTGGGTCGTGTCTTTTGATGGCCAGTTGATGTTCACGTTGTACATGATGTACATGAACACTAACTGGCCACCAAAAGACACAACATGATTAGGGGGTTTACAAGATGATTAGGGGGTTAGATAGGGTTGACAGTGAGAACCTTTTTCCACGTATGGAGTCAGCTATTACAAGGGGGCATAGCTTTAAATTAAGGGGGGGTAGATATAGGACTGATGTTAGGGGTAGGTTCTTCACTCAGCGAGTCGTAAGTTCATGGAATGCCCTGCCAGTAGCAGTAGTGGACTCTCCCTCTTTATGGGTATTTAAGCGGGCATTGGATAGGTATATGGAGGATAGTGGGTTAGTGTAGGTTAGGTGGGCTTTGATCGGCGCAACATCGAGGGCTGAAGGGCCTGTACTGCGCTGTATTCTTCTATGTTCTATCACTAGTTTCTATACATACAAAGAAGGAAACCACTTTGACTAGGACAACACACACATCCTAGGACAGGCGAAACAAAGACACACATGAGAATTTTTAGAGGCATGGCATTCTAACCAGAACTCCATCAATAAACACATCGATTTAGATCCTATCTACCTCCCCTTGGGGGGAAAAAAAACCGGAAAGGACATCACCCATCTTAAGAAACCAAGACCTATAAATAGAGAGGTGGGACATACCACCAGCGCTTCACCAGAGACTCTCACTGATGATGTTACCTAGTCATGCTGAAGAAACAAACCTTCAAGCTCAGTGAGCTAAATTACATACTTACTACACAATTTGAAAGTTTGACTCATATCTCCCTGGAAACTTTTCATTACATGCATCCTGGACTCTTGCTTAAGAAAAGAGAAAGGCTTCTTGGTTTAGCTTATTCACTTCAGAGAGCAAGTTCAATTAAATAGATACAAAATCAGAAATTGCTGGAAAATCTCAGTGGATCTGGAAGCATTCGTGGAGAAAAAGCAGAGTTAACATTTCGGGTCCAGTAACCCTTCTTCAGAACTTGATAATTGGACCTGAAATGTTAACCCTTTTTTCACTCCACATATGCTGGCAGACTTACTGCATTTTTCCAGCAAATTGTGGTTTTGTTTGTGATTTCCAGCATCTGCAGTTCTTTGGTTTTCAATTAAACTGATTGCAGGGTTTATTAGTTATCCCATAGCGACACTAATAATGGACAAACCCCTAAGGAGATAAAACTCAGTGAAATTTCCACCTTGTTCCTACATTTCCAATCAAATCAAATTCCAAAACACTATCCAACCACACACTTATGATCCACCCAGTTATTAACCTTCAATCGCTGTCCTTGACTTCCTGTTGAGATGTCATCAGAAACTCACAAATTTATATCCCCTTTCCAGAGATTGAAAATTTAGCCTCAAATGAAGCTTCAATGTTTACTGCGGTAACTGTGCACCATCAATGATGAGAAACATTTTTTTTATTCAGGTGGCTGTTCAATTAAGACCTATATCCTCCACTTCACATTTCAGCAGTGTATAAATACACAAAACAGTCAAATAATCCCAGGAACAAGTCCTAATATTTTAGAATTTGAGTTGCAGTTTTAAGGAAAATTTTTGAATAAAGTGGTTCCTTCACAATTACCTCAACTGCCTCCAACTCCATTACATGAAAAACCTTCAACTGTTTTCCAAAGAATGTTTCCAATAATGCTTGTTTCAATCAGGTAATACCCTCTTGATCTCCTGCTTATGATTAAATCACCAATTCACTTGGCAAGGAGGCTTTCTTTTGATTAAAGTAGAAGATTCTCTGTTTTAGATATTCCATCAGTTACAAAATATTAAAGTACAAATCAGATACCAGTTTATACTCATCCTTCACAAATGTATGGCTCTTGAAATGTCTCAGTTTGAGCTTATGTAATATGCTATTATTAACAACAACAGAATGTGCACACCATCTTGCACATCCATCTGGCATATTTTGCGTGGGTCCCAGTGAGGAATTCTCCAAGGCCAATTTGTTCAATTTCTTGGAAAATGTAATTTTTTTTTGTTTGACACACTACATTCTAAGGTTAAGAGAAGAGAAGAATTGAAATCATATTGGAGATCTTTCTATTTTGTGACACACCTTTGTTAATGAATCCAGCTTTGAAGATGGTGGAGGCACGGATCAGAGTAGAAAGAAAAATGGAGATCAAGCACTCCATTGAAATCCATGGGATAAGGATGTTGCTGGTGGTATGTGTTGTTTATTGGTGGTTGCCCTTGACAGGTGAACTGTTCCTTAAACTACAGCAATCTGATATATGCCTGTACTCCCATGTTGCTTTCAGGTGCAGAGTTTCAGGGTTTTGGTCTAAGATTTTTGTTCCATGCTTAAGATATGGCACAGCTGCTAGAATTGCCATGCACCCACTGTCCATGACTTCCTGGTTGGTAATCTCACATTTTGAAGATGCCGAGATAAGTTGCTGCAGTGCATCCTGTAGATGGTACACATTACAGTCACTGCATATAAGGCTTAGAGGTCCAGTTAAAGGAATCCTGGCACGTTCTTGCCAGACATCTTCTGGATGATGTACACAAACTACATTTGGGATTGTTTTCTTCTCCATTTCATTCCTGGAAAAGAATTTGTTGCAGTATTCCCTTTTCCTAGCCAGAAAAATCCCCTATAGATTTGCAACCTTTAATGAAATTCTCCAAATATTGGCTTTACATTACAAATACAACCTGAGGCAACTCAACATCTCATATTTACCTTTGTCTTTGTTGTTCCTTGAAAACTACACCAAACTCTCCTCAGTTGAATAATTCACACCTTTGCTAAATAAATAATCCTATGTGTGACATATGCAGCAGATACAAATCAAAAATATGAATTACCCAAATCTTTCTAGTAGCTCTCACCATTTTAAGTACATTGCCAAGTTGAATCATCAAATGCACTGAACCCTGATTCCCCCTAGGGTTCTTATTCTTCTTTTAATGTCTACTTGACACAGCTTCTAAGCTTTTCCCTCTCTCCTCAATCTTTCCATTTTAAACTCATCTTTTCGATTCCCTTGTGTTCTCATGCTCTTTTCTACATCCTTCTTAGCTGCTCACAGATTCAACATTTGTTTTTCAACACAATGCATTACAGAATTCCTATTGTGCACACAATGACCACTTGGCCCATTAACTGTATCAACAGTTTTTCACAGGATAATCCAACAATTAGTCTGGGTAATCCAAGATGGAGGATGGGAACCATTTCTGGCTGTATCAGACTGCTCCAACTTTTGAGATATTTCAGGTGTAAATGATTTTCTCTATTTCCAGGAGCGGCAATTTCTGTTTTATATGCTGTTGTATTGTTGTGGAACTTCAGAGAAAAAAAAAAGTCAAAACAGTGGCACTTTTAAAAGGGAGAGGAACAGACAAAGGCAGGAGAGAAAGAGAGAGAGAGAGAGGAAGAAACCCACACTGCTCCCTGACACAGCAGTGAACCTGCACAATTACTGTCAGTGCTGTTGAATTCATATATCACTGCATATTGGAGTGAGTCTAGGAAAATTAACAAAGTGAAATTCACAACTGATCCTGCAGGAACCTGTTTGGGAGAGGTCACAGCACAGAAACGTTGAATAATTTAAAGTGTGGCCTTCCTATAAGTCTGCATTGGTGAGGAGACTGGTTCTTTCTTGATTATATGTTTTATTGAGATATGACTCTTGATTAAACTTAAAAATATAAGCCATAAGTATTATGTCAGACTGGAGCAGTATTTTGTAGAGGAATAAGATGGTGCTATTTTCTGGGACTGCAGATTGGAAGAAGCAAAAATGGCCCTTAGTAGAATGGTATGCTCTTCTTGTCAGATGTGGGAGTTTAGGGAGAGTTTATGTGTTACTGAGGATTATATCGGCAATAAGTGCCATTGCTTGCGGATTCTATCCGATCGATCGGATCTGTTCGAGTGACAGTCAGAGGCAATGAAGAATTTACAAGAGCAAGGAGATGTTATGGATGGCAGTTATAGGAAGGGAGAAAAGTTGCAGATATAGTCACATAGATTGGGTTAACTCCAGGAAAGGTAAGAGAGGTAGGCAGATAGTGAAGGAGTCTTCTGTGGCTAACCCCATTTCAAACAGGTATGCTGTTTTGGAAAATGTAGGGGGTGATGGATTCTCAGGGGAATGTAGCATGAATGAATGTACCAGAAACAGCCAAGTTTCTGGTATTGAGACTGGCTCTGATGCAATGATGGGTACGTCGGGATCTAAGAGATGGATTGTGTTAGGGGACTCTCTAGTCCGAGGCACAGACAGACGTTTTTGTGGCCAGCAGTGAAAAATCAGAATGGTGTGTTGCCTCCCTGATGCCAGGATCAAGGATGTCTCAGAGAAGGTGTAGAATGTTCTCAAGGGGGAGAAGTCCCAGCAGGAGGTCATTGCACACATTGGAACCAATGACATATGAAGGGAAAAGGATGAGATTCTTAAGGAAGAATATAGAGAGTTAGGCAGGAATTTAAAAAAGGCGGTCCTCGAGAGTAGTAATATCTGGATTACTCCCAGTGCTATGAGCTACTGAGGGCAGGAATAGGAGGATAGAGTAGATGAATGCATGGCTGAGGAGCTGGTGTATGGGAGAAGGGTTCACATTTTTGGATCATTGCAAGCTCTTTTGGGGTAGAAGTGACCTGTAACAAGAAGGACAGATTACACCTGAATTGGAAGGAGACTAATATACTGGCAGGGAGATTTGTTGGAGTTGCTCGGAAGGATTTAAACTAGTAAAGTGGGAGTGTGTGGGTTGGGGGTTGGACCCAAGGCGATAGTGAGGAAAGAGATAAATCAGAGACCAGTACAGTTGAGAAAAGAAGTGACTCAATCAGGGCAGGTAGGGACAAAGCAGAGAACAAGGTAGGACAGATAAATTAAGTTGCATTTATTTCAATATAAGAGGCATAACAGAGAAGGCAGATGAACTCATGGCATGGTTAGGAACATGGGACTGAGATATCATGGCAGTTACTGAAACATGGCTCAGGGATGCACACGACTGGCAGCTTAATGTTCCAGGATACAACTGCTACAGGAAGGACAGAAATGCAGGCAAGAGAGGAGGGCTAGTGGCATTTTTGAAAAGGGATAGCATTACAGCTGTTCTGAGGGAGGATATTCCCAGAAACACATCCAGGGAAGTTATTTGGGTGGGACTGAGAAATGTGAAAGGGATAATCATGTTATTGGGATTGTATTATAGACGTGCTAATAGTCAGCGGGAAATTGAGAAACAGATTTGTAAGGAGATCTCAGTTATCTGTAATGATTATGGTAGGGAATTTTAACTTGCCAAACATAGACTGGGACTGCCATAGTGTTAAGGGTCTAGATGGAGAGGAATTTCTTAAGCATGTACAAGAAAGTTTTCTGATTCAGTATGTGGATGTACCTACGAGAGAAGGTGCAAAACTTGAACTATTCTTGGGAAATAAGGCAGGGCAGGTGACTGAGGTATCTGTGGGGGAGCACTTTGTGTTAGCAACCATAATTCTATTAGTTTTAAAATAGTGATGGAAAAGGATAGACCAGATCTAAAAGTTGAAGTTCTAAATTGAAGGAAGGCCAATTTTAATGGTATTAAGCAAGAACTTTCAAGAACTATATGGGGGGTCAGATGTTCGCATGTAAAGGGATGGCTGGAAAATGGGAAGCCTTCAGAAATGAGACAGTACATTCCTGTTAGGATGAAAGGAAAGGCTGGTAGGTGTAGGGAATACTGGATAACTAAAGGAATTGAGGGGTGGTGAAGAAAAAAAAAGGAAACATATGTCAAGTATAAACAAGATAGATCAAGTGAATCCTTAGAAGAGTATAAAGGCAATAGGAGTTTACTTGAGAGGGAAATCAGGAGGGCAAAAGAGGACATGAGATAACTTTCGCAAATAAAGTTAAGGAGAATCCAAAGGGTGTTTACAAATACATTAAGGATAAAAGGGTAACCAGGGAGAGAATTGGGCCCCTCAAAGATCAGCAAGGCAGCCTTTGTGTGGATCCGCAGGAGACGGGGGAGATACTAAACGAATATTTTGCATCCGTGTTTACTGTGGAAGAAGACATGGAAGATATAGACTGTAGGGAAATAGATAACAACATCTTGGAAAATGTCCATATTACAGAGGAGGAAGTGCTGGATGTTTTAAAACGCATAAAAGTAGATAAATCCCCAGGACCTGATCAGGTGTATGATTGAACTCCATGGGAAGCTAGGGAAGTGATTGCTGGGTCACTTGCTGAGATATTTGTATTATTGATAGTCACAGGTGAAGTGCTGGAAGACTTAGAGGTTGGCTAACATGTTGTTATTATTTAAGAAAGGTGGTAAGGACAAGCCAGAAAATTATAGACCGGTGAGCCTGACTTTTGTGGTGGGCAGGTTGTCAGAGGGAATCCTGAGGGACAGGATGTACATGTATTTGGAAAGGCAAGGACTGATTAGGGATAGTCAACAAGGCTTTGTGTGCAGGAAATCATGTCTCATGAACTGCACCGAGTTTCTTGAATAAGTAACAAAGAGGATTAATGAGGGCAGAGCAGAAGACGTGATGTATATGGACTTTAGTAAGACGTTGGACAAGGTTACCCATGGGAGACTGGTTAGCAAGGTTAGATCTCATGGAATACAGAGAGAACTAGCCATTTGGATACAGAACTGGCTCAAAGGTAGAAGACAGACGGTGGTGGTGGAGTTGTGTGACCCATGGAGTGCCACAAGGATCGGTGCTGGGTTCACTACTTTTCGTCATTTCTATAAATGATTTGGATGTGAGCATAAGAGGTATAGTTAGTAAGTTTGCAGATGACACCAAAATTGGAGGTGTAGTGGGCAGTGAAGAAGGTTACCACAAATTACAATGGCCCATCTGATCAAGATCCCAATGTGCTGACGAGTGGCAAATGGAATTTAATTTAGATAAATGCGAGGTGTTGCATTTTGGGAAAGCAAATCTTAGCAGAGCTTTTACACCTAATGGTAAGGTCCTAGGGAATGGTGCTGAACAAAGAGCCTTGGAGTGCAGGCTCATAGCTCCTTGAAAGTAGAGTTGCAAGTACATAGGATAGTGAAGAAGGCATTTGGTATTGGTCAGAATATTGAATACAGGAGTTGGGAGGTCACATTGAGGCTGTGCAGGACATTAGTTAGGCCACTTTTGGAATATTGCGTACAATTCTGGCCTCATTCCTATCGGAAGAATGTTGTGAAACTTGAAAGGGTTCAGAAAAGATTTACAAGGATGTTGCCAGGTTGGAGGATTTGAACTATAGGGAGAGGTGGAATAGGCTGGGGCTGTTTTCCCTGGATCGTCAGAGGCTGAGGGATGATCTTATAGAGGTTTATAAAATCATGAGGGGCACGTATAGGGTAAATAGACAAGGCCTTTTCCCTGGGGTGGGGGAGTCCATACTAGAGGGCTTAGGTTTAGGGTGAGAGGGACAATTTTTTCATGCAGAGGCTGGTGTGTGTGTGTGTGGAATGGGCTACCAGAGGCTAGTGATGGAGGCTAAATTGCAACATTTAAAAGGCATCTGGATGGGTATATGAATAGGAAGGGTTTTGATGGATATGATCCAGGTGCTGGCAGGTGGGAGTAGATTGGGTTGGGATATGTGGTTGGCATGGACAAGTTGGACCAAAGGGGTGTTTCTGTGCTGTACATCTCTATGACTCAATAACGCTAATTGAACAAACTGCCAAAGGAAACAGTCACAGCTCCATCAGTGGAAATCCCAAGGGCCCATCTTTGGATTCTTTCCATTGAACAGTTTTCATCATCACTATTCCCATTTTAGCAGCTCATGCTAATGCTATCAACATAAAAGATTTACCAGGATGTTTCCAGGAATGGAGGGCTTGAGTTATAAAACTAGTCTGCATAGGCTGGGACTTCTTTCACTGGAGCGTAAGACGTTGAGGGATGACCATATAGAGGTTTATAAAATCATGAGGGGCACAGCTAAGGTGAATAGCAAAGGTATTTTCCCTAAGGTGTGGGAGTACAAAACTAGGGGGCACATTTTTAAAGTGAGAGAAGCAAGATTTAAAAGGACATGAGAGGCAACTTTTTTTTAATATGGGTTAGTGTGTGGAATGAACTGCCAGGGAAAGTGGTAGATGCAGGTACAGTTACATTTAAAAGACAATTGGATAAGTACATGAATAGAAGAAGTTTGAACTGATATGGACCACATATAGGCAGATGGGACTAGTTTAATTTGGGAACATGGTTGGTGTGGGCGAGTTGGCCAAAGGTCTATTTCCATGCTGTATAACTGAGTACTATTCTGATGCTCATACAATTGAGGCAGAAGAAGAGACGTTGCCATCAACCAACATCACAAAAGTGAATTAACTGGTCAATCATCTCAGAATCCATTTGTGGGATCTTTTTAATTAAATGGGAATCACTCAGTAATTAATGGGTCGTTTTGAGTATAATATATCCAACCACTAGGTGGAGCTGAGCTGACGCATGACTGTTAACTTACCACGGCATTGGTTAAACATTCACAGTACTGTATCCCCTTTCACAGCATACAGAATGAAGTGAAAAGTTAATGCTGCCAGTGCCTACACGATGGAATAAAAAAACTAAGTTCTTACAAATATTTTGATCCAAATTTTTTGTTTGGAAATGAAAGCAGGAGAAAGATCATAAAAATGAACTTGCACTGACATTAATTTTGCATGACTTTGTAAACTTTTACAAACAATTCTTTTGTATTCACTCATTAGATATGAGTGTTGCTGGATAGCCAGCATTTATTGCCTGTCTCTAGTTGTTTCCTCAGACGGTGGTGTTGTGTTAACTTCTCAAACCGCTGACAATGTCCTTCAGGAAAGTATTCAGGATTTTGACGCAATGATAGTGAAGGAACAGTGTTAAATTTCCAAGTCAGAATGGCAAGCAGTTTGGAGGGGGACTTGTAGGTGGTGGTGTTCCCATGCATTTGCTGCCCTTGTGAAGTGTTTAAGGCTTTGGAAAGTGCTAAGGATCTATGCAGTGCATCTTGTAGATAATACATAATATTGCTACTGAGCATCAGCCATGGAGGGAGTGGATGGTTAGAGATGTAGTCCTATCAAGCTGGCAGCTTTGTCCTGGATGGCATCAAGCTTCCTGCATCTTGTTGGAGCTGCACTCATCCAGGCAAGTGGGGAGAATTCCATCACACTCCTGACTAGTGCCTTATAGATAGTGTACAGGCTTTGGGAGTCAGGAGTTGAGTGACACATCAGTATTCCTAGCCTCTGACCTGCTCTTGTAGTCACTGTATTTATGTGATGAGTCCAGTTTCTGGTCAATGGTAATCCCCAGGATGATGATAGTCAGGAAATCTGTAATGGTAACATCATTGAATTTCAACGGACAGTGGTTAAGATTGTGTCCTTTTGGAAATGGTCAGTGCCTGGCATTTGTATAGTGTGAATGTTACTTGTTACTTGTCAGCTCAAGCCTTGATACTGTCCAGAACCTGCTGCATTTGAACATGGACTGCTTCAGTATCTGAGGAGTCTCAAATGGGTGCTAAACATATGCAACTATTGGTGAACATCCCCAATTCTGAACTTATGATGAAAGGGAGGTCATTGATGAAGTTGCTGAAGATGGTTAGGCCTGGGACACAACCCAGAGGAACTCCTGCAGAGATTTCCTGGAGCTGAGTGACTAACTTCCAACAACCACAACCATCTTCCCATGACTCCAAGCATCAAACAGTTTGCTCCCTGATTCCCACTGACTCCAGTTTTGCTAGAGTTCCTTGATGCCATACTCAGGTGAATGCAACCTTGTTATCAAGGGCTGTCACTCTCTCTTCACCTCACCTCTGGAATTCAGTTCATTTGTCCAAGATTGAACAAAGGCTGTAATGAGGTCAGGAGCTGTGTGGCCCTGCTGGAACCCAAACTGGGTGTTAGAGATTAGGTTATTGCTGAGCATGTGCTGCTTGATATTAGTGTTGATGACACCTTCTGTTACTTTACTGATGATTGAGAGTAGACTGATGGGTGTAATTGGCCAGATTGGATTTGTCCTACTTTTTGTGTACAGGACATACCTGGGCAATTTTCAAGTAATTGCCAGTGTTGTAACTGTACTAGAACAGTTTGGCTAAGGGCAGGGCACAAGTCTTCAGTACTATTGTCAGAATGTTGTCAGGGCCTATAGCCTTTGGAGTATCCAATGCCTTCAACTATTTCTTGATATTGCGCAGAGTGAATCAAAATGGCTGAAGACTGGTATTTGCACTGCTGGGGACCTCTGGAGGAAGACACGAGAAATAATCCACTCGGCAATTCTGGTTGACGTTTGCTGCGAATGCATCTGCCTTATCTTTTAGGCTGATGTGTTGGGCTCATTTAGAATGAGAATGTTTGTGAAGCCACCTCCTCCAGTGAGTTGTTTAATCATTCACCACCATTCTCAACTGGATGTGGCAGGACTGCAGAGCTTAGGTCTGATCCGTTGATTGTGGGATCACTTAGCTCTGTCTATCACTTGCTGTTTATGCTGTTTGGTACACAAGTAGTCCTGTTTGGTGGCTTCACCAGGTTGACATCTCATGTTCAGGCGTACCTGTTGCTGCTCCTGGCATACGTTTCTGGACTCTTCATTGAACCAGAGTTGATCCCCTGGCTTGATTGTAACTGGTGAGGGGGGGATATGCCAGACCATGAGGTTGCAAATTGTGCTGGAGTACAATTCTGTTGCTGTTGATAGCTCATAGCACCTCATGGATGCCCAGTCTTGAATTGCTATATTTGTTCAAAAACTGTCCCATTTAGCACACTGATGATGCCACACAACATGATGCAGGGTATTATAGTCATAGAATCATACAGTGAAGGCAAGATTTCATTTCCACAAGGACAGTGTGATGGTCGCTCTTACAGATGCTGTCATGGACAGATACATCTGTAGCAGGCAGATTGGTGAGGGTGACATCAGGTGTGTTTTCCCCTCTTATTGGTTCCCTCACCACCTGTCGCAGACCCAGTCAGGTAGCTATGCCCTTTCGGACCCTAACAGCTTGATTGGTAATGCTGCTGCCACGATGCACTTGCTAAAGGACATTGAAATCCCCCACCCAGAGTATATATTGTGCCCTTGGTGTTTCTTCCAATCTTTGTTTAACATACTGATTCATCAGCTGAGGGAGGATGGTACGTCGTAACCAGAAGGAGGTTTCCTTGCCCATATTTAACCCAAAGCCACAAGACTTCATGGGGTCTGGAGGCAATGTTGTAGACTTCCAGTGCAACACCCTCCTGACTGTATATCGCAATGATTATGTACATTTTTCAGAAGTGTAATCATTGTTGTAATGTAGGAAATGCAACAGCCAATTTTCACATTGCAAGGTCATACAAACACAAGAGTGATAATGACCAGGCAATCTGGTTTGTGAGAGGGATTGAGGGATAAATCTTGGCCAGGATGTCTCTGCTCTTCTTCAAGATAGTGCACTGGGATTTTAAAGAGTGGACAAGCCCCTGGTTTCATGTCCCAACTGGAAGGAGAAACCTCTGGCAGTGCAGCAGTGTTCCTTTACAACCTTCTGAGCCACAGGGAAATGTGCTACCCAATGAGCCAAGATTGACACTGATTAAGGAAGATACTTTTTTTCCCACAAATAATTTTCCAAAATGATTAAGAGGAAGGAAGTCATTCAGTTATCATAACTTGTCCATCCAGAAATATCTTGGAGTAAATCCATTCAGCTTGTCATTCGATTGTTAAATGATTCCAGGGTTTTGCATCCATTACACCAGCTGGGAGGACACTTGCAGTAGTAGTGACCCTACTTCTGAGCCAGGAAGCCCACGTTCAAATCTCACCTGCTCCAAAGGTATCTAACAACACCTGAACAGATTGCTTAGAAAATTTCTACACTAGCCAGAAGTCCAGTCCATGGGTTCACCAATGATTGAAGAGGAGCTTCTAGAACAGGCAGGGTGGACTGAGTGACTTTCTACTGTCATTGTTTTAGTTGTATGCAGTTTATAGTACAATCCAGTAACATTTCTGCCTGGGCTTTTCTCCCACACATTCCTGTGTTTGAGACACATCAGATAAAAAGGCATATGTTAGAGACTGTAATCTGTTACTGTTGTTGCCTGAGAAGCCGTTGATTGGAATGGTGTGTTACGTTCTTCGCATTTGGCCATCACTTCGAAGTCACAGCCCTGTGTGTGAAACTATTGTATCTCATTTCATTGTGATTGAGTTTAATAGCTATTGTAAATTCAGCACGTTGGTTATCTTCAGTATTTTAGGTAAAACTATTCTGTAAGCTCTGCAGCAGCATTTCAATCTTCACTGCAAGAGCATCCCGTGAAATTTACTTCCATGCTCATCAGTTCAGCTTAACTCACCAAATTACAGTTCTATTTGTTTGGATCGGGAACTCGCTGAACTGTGCAAGGTGATTATCTGTCGGCTATCTCTCTGTCCCATCATCTTCACGTATACGAGATAGGTGTGTGAATATTATTGAAGTATTGTGTGCATTTCTGAATGTGTTTTAATGCTTGTGAATGCACAGTGGAATTGTATGTGATTGATTCATGTAAATGAGGCTCTGCATGTCTTTTGTGTGTGTGTGGGGTGGGGTAGGGTATATGTGTATGTGTGGATATGCAAGTAGAACTGAGTGTGGAAGACTGATATTGTTTGGAGGTATATTTGCATGTAGCACTGAGAGCTTATGTTAGGCATTTTGTCTGAATGTATGAAGACTCATATCTTTGTGCTTGTAGAGAATTGTGTATATTAGGAGTGTACATGTGAAAGGCGATGTGTGAGCATGTCCATGGAGGATTAATAGTGTGAGTAAAGAAATCTGAGCTAATACAGTATGTTGATGTCTGTTCATAGTGAGAGAGAAAGGGAGCAGGACTCCAAATGTGATTTCCCTAAATATGCCTAAATCTGGATGAGTATATGAATAGGAAAGGTTTGGAGGGATATGGGCCAAATGCTGGCAAATAGAACTAGATTAATTTAGGATATCTGATCAGCATGGATGAGTTGAACCAAAGGGTCTGTTTCCATGCTGTACAGCTCTATGACTCTATGCCTGAAAATACTACAAGAGATGGATGTTTAAACAAAACTGTGAGGGATTTGTCTATGGTGCCTTGAGCATAATTATTAATGAAGGATTGGAATTTTAAGTGCCTTTTGAAAATGGCTGAGCGTACCACTCCATTGTATTGAAAAGGTGACACCCCACCACTTTCTCAAAACATTAGCAATGCTCTTCAGGGATGCCCATATCCTACAAAGGAATAAAAAACACTAAGCAGTTCTTCTGTGTCACCCAAAGCAGTTCAGCCGTGAGATTTCAATTGTGATAACTGCAGCCTCAGGCATTGAAGCTGTAAAATTCACCTGTCCACCTGCTCAGTTAACATTCCACATCCGAAAGATAAGAAGCAGGCAGTAAACGTCCTCAAATGAATGGAGCAATCCCAAACAATGCCTGAGAAATATAACTCAGCCACTGGTCTTAACCTAATTTGCCCAAACGTTACTGTATACCTTTGTGAATTTGAGCAGCATTATCTTGTTTATTTTTAATTAAACAAATTCAGCTGAAACAGTGGATAATGTAATTCCACACATGTATATTAAGTATTCAATATGCTTAATTCACATAATGGAACTCCAAAGCTGTCATCTTTTTCTCTTATAAGGCCAATTGGCAAAAGCACCAGAGAAGAGATGAGCTTTCATTTATTACCCAGTGTGTTTTAATGATCTAGATGCACTGCTTCAAAAGGTGGTAGAAGCAGTTTCAATATTAACTTTGAAAATGATGTTTGAGATCTGCTTGAGTGTTGTGAAGTTGGATAGATTAATTAGATTGGGAGGTAGGAAGTTAGAATTTGTTGTGTGTAAAATTGTGAAATGGGGAAAGCATTAAGTAGTCCCTTCAAAAGATGGTGGGTTTTTTTGGTGCTTTGAGTTAAAATAGATGCCTGTGAACAACTTGCTAGCATACAGAGAGCCTGAACTGAAACACTTGAATTGAAAGGTCACACAGTTAGCAGGCTAAGCAGCTGTTTTTATGAAGAAAACAGGTTTGAATTTAGCCAATCAAATTGGCACGTAGATACCAAAAATCTACGAAGTTTAAATCTGATGGTTTTAATAACATAGGAACAATTCTATTGTAAGAAATATTGTTACATCATCACAGGTATAAAAAAAGGGGGCAGTTGGACAGAGAACCCAGAGCTAATGCCATCTGCCAGAGCTAACAGCTCTCTCTTGAGAGAAATTGGACTTCACAGTCATCTATGTATTACGAAAAGCATCATCTAAATAATAATGGTACCAACTACAAAGAATAAGAGGAAAAGGAATTTGTGACAGAAGATCGATGGGAGAAGGTGAACAACATTCCAGAAGATATGTAACTTGGCTGTCATTTTGAAAGACTAAATTATATTTTGTTATGCGGGGTAGACTTGTATTTATTGGAACAGTATACTATTAGAATCTTGTCTTATTTGGGAATAGTTAGTAGCTAGAAGGGTTTTATTCGGTTTGTTAATAGTTTAGTTAATTTGGTCACTGTTAGAGTTAGAAAAATAAATTGCTATTTGTTGATTTTAAAATGAGTGTCAGGGATTTATTTTATTTAACCACTAGAAGTTGCTGAGAAGCAGGTTACACCACTTTTCACACACTTTTTACAAATTATAGGATGAGTCATTCCTCTTTAGATGTTTCAGTTTTTGTTCTCGAAGGAGGGAAGCAGTCAACCTCTGCTTTATAACATGTGTGAGAAAGTAATTGCTGACCTATGCAGAAATAGGCTGCTGCATAGCGCTTTCAAAGAACGGCCATTGAGATGATGGACTAAATGGCCTCCTCCTTTGCTGTAGTGTCTAAGACTGGTGTGTTCCTGAGACAGACTGAAACGGTTTCTGCTAAATTATTCAATGCAATGAGACACCATTGGGCAAAATGTAATTTAATACAACATAATCCTGTGGGTAGCAACATGCATCTTTCATTTTGAACTGCATTTTTTTAAAACCATGAACAATTTGCTGTTAAAACCAACTCACTGAATCTTCATGGAAACTGATGTGCTAGACAGATCATAGCAGGGGGACCTCTTCACAGTTTCTTTTACACCATTCTGTATTGAATGACAGATCCAGAAGCAAGAATTCTGCAAATCAGAGTGCTAACAGGGCCCTAACACTCACCTGTTGACACCCATATTTTATATCAGTTGATTGTTACAGGCTTCTTAGGTTGATGATGAAAAGAATGAAATCATTAATATTATATGTTTGCCAAGTTTCATAATTTACCTTGAACTCTCAGTCCATAGCTTGATTAGATTATGGTCCTTATATAGTACAGGCTTACAAATAATCTGCACACAGTCTTTCATAAAAAGTAGGTTATAATATAAGCAACTGGGGAGAACTGGTTCACTCTTCATGAGAATTAGCTCAAGCACAGTCTTGTGATGTGAACTTACTGTATAACCCGTCCTGCTACTTCTCTGAACTTCTTCCAAACTGCTTCACTTAAGGGAGATAGATCATGTTTCTATTAGTTCCACATGGATTGTGTTGTAGTAAATAACAGCAAGTTAAAAAATAAAGTCACTGGCCTGCTCCCTTAGGCTTTGGGGAAAATTGTCTAAAAGATGTAAGGAGATCCCGCAGAGCCTTGATCTGTTCTGACTTGTCTTGTGCTCCTTTGAGACGACCTTTGACCTGGTGATGTGCCTTAGCCAGGCCAACAGAAAGTGACTCTTCAGAGCTTTGTTCTTCAAGGTCTTTCAATATCACGGTACTTTTTCCGAAGGATGGAGACTTGGTCCTTGAAAAGTACGGGGTCAAGGCGTAGCTGTGATTGTACAAGAGGCATGGAGCCAAACCAGCTGGCAAATGTGTTAATGCAGTTCTGTCTCTGTGTGAAATGATCTGGATTAGCCCAGAGAGTAGTCTTTGACCCCTGTGTGATCAGGAACAAAGAAAACAACTTAGTTAATCAGTCAAAAAGAGATATAGATGTATGAACAGGCAGGAAATAGAGGGATACAAACCGAGTAGAGGCAAAAGATTTTTTTAGTTCATAATGCATTATGTGTCAAAAACAAACTTCTGCTTTATCTTGGTGCTGTGTAACAACAACCTACATTTATATACCCAGTGATGCTTCGATTTTGAATTGAGCACATCTTCTGAGTTTAGAGTGTCGGTAAGGTTGCTAGCTATCCAAAATTGGCCTTGAGTTGTGATGACTGATAGGTTAATATTCAATTCATGGCACTGAGAAAGCACAAGCAAAGAAACAGACATTAAAACATATATCAATCTTTTGTGCTCCTTTCTATAAACATCTTTGTCCATTAGTAACACTATAATTTCTGGCCAAAATACTGGAAACCAGAACCTAAATGTTGAAAATACTGGAAACACTCAGCAGGTCAGTCAGCACTGGCAAAGAGAACAGATGCTAGAATGTGTGTTTGTTAGTAAAGTCACTCATTTCTGATGCTGATAGGCAATGCATTGAAATTAGGTTAAAGGATAGTTCAGTAAAGATGTTATGGTAGACATTTGAGCAAACATTTCAGAACACCCAACAAAAACAGAAGTCAAATGGCACCAGATTATAGTCCAACAGGTCTATTTGAAATCACAAGCTTTCAGAGTGCTGCTCCTTCATCTAGATAGAGTCTTGGCAATTAATAACAGAAAATGAGGCAATTATGGATGAATTGAATAAATATTTTACACGAGTCTTCACTGCTGAGGAAGCAAATAACATCCCAGAAATAATTGGGAATCAAGTGAGGAAAGGAAAGCTGAAAATCAAAACACTTCAGCTGACAAAGGAGCAGCACTCAAAGCTTGTGATTTCAAATAAACCTGTTGGACTATAACCTTGTGTTATGTGACTTCAACACCCAACAAAGATACGTGGTGGTGAAAAAGAAAAAATCTACGAAAAATCATCTGTGGCTAATGAATGAAGTTAACAATTGTATTAAATTGAAACAGAAAGTATACAATTTGTAGCAAGTCAGAAGATTTGATGGAATATTAAACACAGCAAGGAATAGTGAGGAGGGAGAAATCAGAGTGTGAACAAAAGCCAGCTGGAAATATAAAAATAGATAGTAAAAGCTTCTATCAGTATTTATAAATAACGTGTAAGTAAAGTGAGCGAGAGTCCTTTAGAGAGTGTGTCTTGGCAATTAATATAGGAAAATAAGGATGAATCAAACAGATATTTTACATGTGTCTTCACAATAGAGGACACAAATAACGTCCCAGAAGTAATTGTGAATTAAGTGGTGAAAGGAAAGCTGGAAATTACAATCACTAGATATTGATAAAATATGAGAACTAAAGGCTGAGAAATCCCTAGATCCCAAAGGATTTACCCTTAGGTTCTTAAAATAAGTTGTTGCTGAGATAGTAGATTTTAATTTTCCAATATTCCCCTGATTTTGCCAACATCCAGTTTGGTTGGAAACCAGAGAATAAAATTCCTCTATTCAAGAGATGAAGAAGACACAAAGCAGGAAACTACTGCCATCTTAATACCTGTAATTTAGAAAAAATGCTTGGAATCTATTATTAAGGTGGTTATAACGAGACATTGAGAAAACCTCAGTACAATTGGGCAGAGTCAACATGGTTTTATGAAAGGAAGATCATGGTGAATAGGTTTTTCAAGTTATTTGAGAAACTAACAAACCGTGTGGATACAAGACGGCTTGTGGTTTTTGTGCACTTAATACTACCTGAAGGCATTTGATAAAGTGCCAGATTAAAAAAAAAGCTTTCTATACAAAATAAGAACTCATGGTGTAAGGGAAATATATAAGTGTAGACATAACCAATATCAGTGACTTGGAAGAAGCAACCAAATGTGTGATTCCTAAATTTGCTTATGATATTGTAGGAAATCAAGCTGTAAAGAAGACAAAAAATCTGCAAAGAGATAAAGATGGGTTAATAAATGGACAAACAGTTTGCAGAAGAAATATAATGTGAAAAATTTTAACTTGTCCACTTTGTCAAGAAGGATAAAAACAGCAATATACTATTTAAGTAGAGAGAGTGTGCGGAACTCTGAGGTACAGAGAGAGCTCAGTAACCTGATACATGAATTTAATAAAGATCATATGCAGGAATATCAATTGATGAGAAGTCAAATGAAATGTTGCTGTATATCACAAGGGGAATGAAATATAAAAGTAGGAATGTTTTGTTACTGTATTGTGCATTGTTTGGTCTCCTTATTAAAAGGAAAGGCCATAATTGCATTAAAACAGTTCAGGGAAGGTCAAAACCACTGATTTCTGGATTCAGTGCATTTCTTATAAAGAAAGGCTGGACAGTTTGGGTCTGCGATCTTACTGAAACAAATGAGATCCTGAGGGGACAAGATGAATGAAAGAACAGTTTGGGAAAGACTAGAATTAGGGGATACAGTTTAAAAATTAAGGGTCTCCCATTTAATATAGACAGAGGAGGACGTTTTACACTCAGAGGGTTGGGAGTCTGTGGAACTCCCTCTTTCACAGAGGCCAGTGGAAGTAGGGTTATTGAAAATGTTTAATACAAAGATTATTAGATTCTCGCTGAAAAAGGGAGACAAGGATTATGAAGAGCAGGAAGAAAAGTAAAGTTAAGACCATAATCAAATCAGCCATGATTTTATTGAATGGTGGACCATTGGGGGACTGAATGGTCTACTCCTGTTTCATACATCGTATGGATGGTATTACCCAGAACATTTGAGAGACTGAGAAATATGATGCAAGTTGAGAATCTCCAGGACTTGCTCACCACTCCTCTGTATGATTCACATAAGTGACATCTTGTCCTTAGCTCTCTATTAATTTTATAAACATGCTGGACTCAGTTCAGAATGTGAGGACTCATAATTAACAGTATTAAGTACCTTTGAGCAGCAATATCTCTTAGAATATTTCCACCCTGACAGGGTACTTAAAGCTGTGAATTATTTTCCCTTAATATGGTAAAGTACACTCAGAGATTGAAAAAAACAAGATCACATTTCCAATTCTTAGCTTTTCACTTACCTATCCTTTGTTAATCTGATTTGACTCTCATTCAGTTATTTCCTTCCCTTTTGTTGCACAGTTTCTCTCTCAGTTCTTAGATCTCAATGGTTATTGGACTGTTTGCTCTGTTGTTCAATGAGGTCCTGTTGCCCCCACTGCACGGTTCTCAGTTTGAGCTTTTAACAAGGTAATGGTGCAATTCTAATTGAGCACAAGGGTGCTGCAGAAAGGTCTCGTTCCATATGGTGCTCCAGTACAATTTGGCCCAGTGAGTACAACCCAGAAACTGAAGAAAGCCCAGAAACTCTTCGAGAGTTTCCTAATGACCAGCAGCATCAAAATAAACATGTGACTATTCCTGCACAGCACATCTAAGTGCCAGTGTTGAGCACTAATAGCCCTGAAGAAATTGCAAACAGCTGAAAATAGGTAGTGTTAAATAAAATTCTACAATAGGTAGCTAAACCACAGCGAATATTTGTCATACTGAGTACATTCTGCTGTGCGGGTCCAGGCAGTTAAATGCTAAGGGCACAGGTTTTTGGAATTCATTTACTTTAGTCATTACTAGAATTACAGCCCCTAAATTATTCAGCAAGAGTTAATCAATAATATATCAACAACAAGGGACGGTAGTATGATTACTAAACCTTCCGTCCACACTGGGCACATCATTGATTGCTTCATGTCAGTGTTAGTTCAACCCATGAATGATGGTGTCTAAATCTCACAGGTCTGCCTACCCAATCGAACCAAAAATCAATCCAGTTTCCAGCTGCGAAGGGAATAGAACGAACGAGCAAGTACAGTCTTGAAAACTGATTCCATCCACTTGAACTCACCAAACAGAGAAGGTTAGTGGTGAAATGCTGAAATCTTAAAGTGGCAATGTTTAGCAATCCTTGGTATTACCATACTGAATACAAGAGAATGCTTACCTGGGAATAAAATCCTCTCTCGCCTTTGAACGATGGTCTCTGTCTCTCTCTCTCTTACTATTTCAATGTACTTATTGAACTTGTGCATAGGGAACTTTTACTTGAGATAGTCGCCATCTACTGTCGTGCCTGAAAGATGGCACTTCAGGGCGCAGTACTCCTTGGGGTACTGTACTGGGAGTGTCAGCTGAGATTATAAACTCATTACAGTGAGAATTTGAACCCAGGATTTCTGATTTCAAGGGGAAAGCGCTAGCCAGTGAGTTGAACCTAACACCAGGATTATCAGACAATTGACACGCAGGCACTCCCAATTGAGGAGGACATTTCAAATATTTAGAGTCTATTTGTAACTCCTTAGAATCCCCTTGGACCATTGCAGACCTCTGACTGAATTTAGCTGATTTCTAGGGCTTGGCTCTGTGATCGAGGTATCTAGAGTGGACAGGAGGACAACAAGTCATTCCCAACTTCATTCAAATCGCATCATCAGGTTCTTCCCCACAGTGAACAAAAGACCCATCAGCAACCCCTCTTCCACTGCCAATCACTCCCCCACATTGGAAGCTACCCTGTCACCAACCTCTGGGATCCCCTGGCTCCCACTGAGAAATCCTGTAGTAGTGTTTCTTTTATAATTATTTCTCAGGATGTTGAGGTCACTTGGAAGAGTCACAGTTAGTTACTTGGCCCAAGATGGTTATGGGCCGGCTTTCTAACCACAACAGTTCAAGCTCACCTCTTCCAACCTCTGTAATGCCTTCAAGCTCTACAACCCTCTAAAATCTACAACCCTCTGAAATCCATGGCCGTCAATTCTGGCCTTTTGAGTATCCCAGTTTTTGTTATGAGTCTCCTGTTAACAGACCTGCCTTCACTTGCTTGGCTCAGGCATTTTCCCCCTAAAGCTCCTAATTTCTCTACTTTACTCTCCTCCTTTAAGTCACTCTCTAAAATTTGCCTCACCACCAGTCAAAATATTATGTGGCTTACTGCAATATTTTGCTTGATTTTTCTGTGAAATGCACTGGGATCTTTTTGCCATATTAAAGATGCTACATAAATGCAAGCTTTCATTTACTTGTTTGGGGCATATGGCTAGGCCAATATTTATTGCCCATCTCTAATTGCCCAGAGGGTATCTAAGAGTCAAACACATTTCAGTGGGTTATGAGTCACCTGGAGGGTAAGGTTGGCAGGTTTCCTTACCTAAAAGGGATTTCAGTAAAACAGATGGATCTTTATGACCAGCGGCAGTGGTTACATGATTATCATAAGACCAGTTTCTTTTTAAATTCCAGAAGTTTATTGAATTCAGCTTTCACCATTGTAAAAAGAACTATTATGTGCATGGTGTCTCTTCCAACTTCAAGACATGGCAAAGGTGCCATACAGAAACTGATGTACTTTTATGTAGGAAATGCAGCAATCGATTTATGCAAAGCAGTTTCACACAAAATACCAATGTGATAATGATCAGATAATCTGATTTACTGAAAGATAAAAATTGGATAGGATACCAGGGAGGACTGCCTGATCTTTTGCCAAAATGGTGCCATGGAATCTTTTAAGTCCACCTTTTAAAGGACCTTGGTTTAAAGTCTCATCCTAATAATGAAATCTCTGTCAGTGCAATCAGTATGCCCTCAGTACTGCAACGGAGTGTCTAAAAGCAGGCTATTCAGCCCATCGAGTCTGCTCCAACGTTCAGTGAGATTATTTCTGATATGATAACAGTTTCCTGCCTTTTCCCCATAACCCATCATTACCTTACTGATTAACTTACATAACAAAAAGCAAGAATTCCAGCAACAATTCTGTGGTATACTGTTGGTCACAGACAGAAAACAACCTTCAACATCACTCTTTGCTTCCTATTTGTAAGCGCATTTTTGATCCAGTTTGCCAACTTGCCTTGGATTCCATGGGTTCTTATCTTTTGGACTAGCCTTCCATGTGGGACCTTGTCAAATGCCTTACTGAACTTCATGTTAGAATTTTATAGGTTACTAAGGGTTTCCCCACCTCATTTTTCTAAACATCAGTGAATACAATCTCTTCTCATATGTCAGTCCTGTCATCCTGAGAACCAATTTGGTTAGCCTTCGCTGCACTCCCTGGATTATGTTCTCAAGTCTCGGAGTGGGACTTGTACTGTCATTCTTCTGACTCAGTGGTGAGAGTGATTTCCACTAATTGCTGAGACTTCAGACAACTGTTAAAGTGGCCCAAGCTCTAGGTGGTGAGGTGAGGTACCATAACTTTGCTGGGAGCCCTTTTGAAACCCATTTCTGCTGCATTTCAGTAACATTGTTGTTGCAGATTGGGAGCAACCAGGAAATTTCCAGGACCGATGGATGAACATGACTAAAGCTGGATTGGGATGCGGCTAGCAGAGTGTTAGATGAGTTGAAGCTGAAAGAATGTTAAAGATAGGAAATCTTTGAAATTACACTCCAGAGATTAAAAGCAAGGTTTCCTGCTACTTCTATCAACCTAGTCTTGGAGAGATAGTCATGACGGTGGTGAGGGTCGGGGGAAATTAATGTTAATGTGAGTATTTTTATTAAATATAAACCGGCAGTTGGAGCAAAGGACAAAGCTAAAATCAATTACTTGAAATGATACACTAATGGCAACACTGCTAACCACTGAATTTGAAAGGATCATATCTATTATTTAAAGGGCTTTAATTAAAAATTGCATGCAGTACCCATAATTAAATTGAGCCAGACATAAATATTACAAATGGATAATTTTTCACAACTAGCGTACAGGACTGCTGATGCTAGCAGAATGTTCCTGTTCCAGCTCGTGTCATTAGGAATTCACCGGTTTAATCAGGAGTGATTATTGATTGTGGCAAAGAGAGGCAGCTGGCAGAATAATCACTGGAATTTTATCATGACATGAACATTAGTCAGCAATGGAATCATGGAACCAAAGCTAACTGTTCGTATTTATTTCTAATGATGGGTTTTATGTAACATATGTCTGATATGTCTGAATAAATAATTAATTATTTATTCCCGGTCCAGGATCTCACCCGACCCTTTCATACAGCTCAAGTTTCATGTTGATAATCAGTAACTAAATAGTTTGGCTCCACCCAAGGGTGCCTTTAACTGATTTTTTAAATTCCTCCTGTTGCTAGGGTTGGTAAAGCGAAACTTCTCTGCTGTTGAGGAGAGTCTTAGACAAAGGATGACCTTAAAATCAGAGCAAGATCATTCACGAGAGAAATCAAGAAACTCTGTTTCATGCCAGGAGTGATAGAAGTGTGGAATTGTCTTCCAGAAAAAAAAGATTTAAAAAAAACTGTGGATTTAAAAAATTTTCACTGTTGTCAAAACCCTCCTTTGCCTTACCCCTCAGTACCTCTGCTGACTTCTCCAAACACACTTAGATATCCATACTCTTTTGAGGTCTCTGAACATTCTAATTTTACTTGTTCCACTATTGGTGGCCGTGCAATCAGCTGCTGAGCCTAAAGAATCGGAATTCTCTCTCTTAGCTTCTCTAATGTGCTTTCCTTGTTTGAGATTAACCTTTAAACAGGTATATGATTGGGAAAAGTTTCGAGGGATTGGGATTAGTTTAGTTTGGGAAACCTGGTTGGCATGGACAAATTGCACTGAAGTGCTTGTTGCCATGCTGTATGACTCTATGATTTAAAACAACATCTTTACTTGCCCTAATAGCTCCTTACATGGCTCATGATCACATATTGCTTCACAACACTTCTTTGAAGTCTCTGGGAAAATTTTGTTCTGTTAAAGGTGCAATAAAAATATAAGCTGTTGTTGTAGAGGCAATTATTTTAACCGTAAGATTGATAGATTTTTACTAGGCAGGGATATGGTGGATTGAGTTAAGATACAGATCAGCTTTTATCTCACTGATTGACAGGCCTGGCTTGAGGGGATGAATGGCCTCATGTCTCATTCTCATCTTTTCTGCTGTCTCTGAGTCCAGGCAGACCTCGTCCTTTAATAATTAAACTAACAGAGGAGTAAAGGGCTAGTTTCATATTCCTAATGAGGAAGGCTCAAAATTATTCCTTCCTCAAAAAAAAAATGCTTCAGCACCCTCTCCCCGTCCATGATATCCTTCCTGAAGTGTATGCCATCAAGAATGAGATACAATGCTCTGGCTGATTACTGATTCATCTCTTCATGGAAATAGTTTCCACTGATTAAAACCATTTTTCAGCTATGATTCTGAAAAGCCCACAAGCAAATAAATCCCCTGTCCACAGAGTTCCTTCATCAAGAAAAATAACTTGACCTACCTGTTGCATCAACGTCTCTTTATATTGTTTCTTCTGTGTGACTTTGATTGAGGGAAGCTTAGTGACTGCTGACACCAGGAAATTCATCAGGATGTCTTCGCAGTTAGCTGTCTGGTCCAAGAGTGCATGTAAACTGATTGGCAGGTAATGTGTGAACAGGTGATGGTAGTATCTACAAAGGCACACAAGAAAAAGAGAGCTCAGAAATACAGATAGCAGCCAAAGTTGCTTGTTCTGTGCAGCGTTCCTGGTGATTAAGCCAGAAATGCATCAGTCACTTTGAGGTACTAAGTCATATTAAACACAAAGGTCCTGCATTAAATTTTTGATGCAGGCAAAGTTAGTGGCAAGGTTAGATCACAGTGGTAAAACACTTGTTCTTGAATTGGTATGTGCGAAAAGAAAACTGCATTGTCGGAGTTCTAACTAAATAGCAGAAGGGCTGAATGTCAACTGCTGTAACATGAATCAGTCAAAGGATGGGATTGAACGTTATGCTGATAAAAAGATATCCAAAGCCATGATATCAGTAACGGCAGCTGGTGAAACCATAGAAATGAAGTGGGAAAAACTGATTTGTAACCAAAGCAAAAAGGAAACTTTCTGTGTCTGGTTTATATTCATTAGAAACTTATGGACCGTGCAAATATTGGGCAGTTTTACTCCAGAGATGGATGTCGAATAAATATGGAACCCAGTTTCAACATGAAATATACAAAATACCAAAAATAATTTTTTGACTTCCTGATTTAGAAGGAGCCAACATCTACTGGGCATGGTAGGACTTGGCGTATTGATTTGGGGGGAGTGCTAGTAAAGCGTCTTATCCCAGGTCTTTTGAGGTCTCTAAGCATCTCACAGGAGCAGGAGTCACCTTTTCTTTTGAGTTTTGGTACCTGTGGTAAAATGCTGCTCCAGTTAAAACCATGGAATATTCGTTGGTCCATTTTGATGTGTAACCCCATAATCCTTTACTGCTGTCCCAGAAATGACTGCGAGCTGGGTAACCTACAATCCGGTCAGGGAAGCTGCACCACACAATGAATGCAAAGTCAATCTAGAGAAAGAGAAAAGACAATGGCTTATCAGGCTGTGCCTTTGAAACATGTGACCAGTGTTAACTTGGTTGTTGTGATGTCAGTAAGCTTGCATTGTTTTATGCTCTGTCCTTCTCTGTGAAATATGTCACTCTATTGGTTGCTAGTGGTTGATCCAGAGGTCCGTTGTTCATATAAAGATTTCAACCCTGATTGTTTAATCAAGGAGGTATCACGCAAACACAAGTACATTCTAGCACAAGTTACTGCTTAATACCTAGGAGTGGGAACCAGAGCTGGCATTCCCTATCAAACAGAATCAAATTTTAAACAAAATTTGATATTATCCCAGAAAGGAGATAGTAGATTCATGTGGACAAAAGCTTGGTCAAAGAGATAGGTTTTATAGGGTATCCTAAAGAAATAAAGAGTAGTGGAAGAAAAAGAACTTGAGCTGCCACAATAGAACAGTGAAAATCACCAATGCAAAAGAAGGCAAATTTAGGAGTGGAGTGAAGGAGGTTAATGAAATAAGAGGGATTTGAAGGATTTTAAAACAAGGATGACAATTTTAAAATCTAGGCATTTCCTAGCTGGGAGCCAATGCACATCAGCAAGCAGAGGGATATTGGACGAACTGGAATGGCTTGATACAAAAAAGGGGAAGATTGGTACTTTGGAAGCGTTGGTCAAGGTTCCAAAAGGTTACTCATTTACCTACAATCAAACTCAAGGTGGCTGCTGAACAGAACATCTAAAAGTCTGTTGAGTATTTTGGGAGAAATTATTTATTTACTGAATTGGTCAATCAAAAATTCAATAGCTCAAAATGAATTACCATTATATAAATTTTTATGGGCATCATCTCTGAATTGAGTCTCTGTTTTAAATCAAATGCTTAATGGAGGCTCCATCTGCTTTGTTAGGTAAATGTAAACGACTTCAAAGGACTATTTTGAAGAAAAGCAGAGGCGTTCTCACTGGTGTCCTGCCCAATATTGTTCCAGAATCAACCTCCCTAATAAAGATTACTTGGCGATAATCTTGAAGCTGGTTAGGAGAGGCTGCTGTTTACAATTGGCAGTTCATCTTTCCTCCATCAAAACAGTTACTTCAAAAGAATATCACTGTGAAGAGATTTGGGGCTTCGGGTGTTGTAAAGCCTACAGAAATACAAGTTCTTTCTCTCCTTTATTATGCAGAGGGAAATCAGAAAGCATCTGCCTGTGCTGCAAACTCCAAGTTTGTTTGCAAGGGTTGTTTATTTCCCTTAGTTCAGAGATGACAAGCACTGATGGCATGTACTTTGATATAAAGAGGATTAATATTAATAGAGCTGACCATCTCATCCACAGTTGAATGAGGCATGTGAAATCACATCTACTCATTGCAGAGCGAAGTTGCTAATTTTTTTTTCACTTAACTGGTTGGCCAACCACTCAATCATTTATGTCTTTGGGGTATTGCATCAGCACTTGTGAAAAACAACTAACAATGGATGATACTGTCTGTTCTTTGCCAGAGGGTGGACATTCAATTGAAATGTTGAACTTTCCAGCCTCTGAAGTCAGTCGAATGCAGTGCATCTATTGCTATGTAACAAGGATCAAAATCCCAGTAGTAGCCCACTCAGAGATAATGCTCAAGAACATCACAATACGAGTGATGTGAATCTGTAATTTCTGTTTTTAACTCCATCTCCACCCACCCTCCTGAAAAGGTGAATACAACCATTGATATTTATGGTCACATTTAGGATCAGCTTTGCACTGCACTTTTGCACCTAAGTGTCCAAAGTTTCCCATTTATGTGGCACAGTTGAGTGAACACCAAGAGTTTTGGGGTTACTTATAAAGCTTAATTCCACACAGCCAGTAATTTGTATATCAAACCGTGGATACTAACAGATTTAGGATAAATTAATCAGAAGTGAGAAGGCACAGAATTGGCCCCTGGCTGATCGGTTAGATCCATTCAGTACACTTACATCTCAAGGACTGCAATGATTCATGAACAGCTCATCACCACCAGCTTCTTAAGGATTTTCAGAGTTGAATGATAAATGTTGGCCCAGCCAGTGAGACCCAGATCCCCTCAATTAATAAAGAAAAATACCTCTCATTCCAGGAACTGAACTGGAGGGATGTTTGATATTTAGCGTGTTTACAGTCTAGGAAATAAAATACCAATTAAAGAGAAGAAACGAGTGCTTAGCTTAATAATGGAACCTAGTTGTTGAGGGTGAAGGTGTAAAAGATGTAAATAATGAAAGTGAAGGAATAGAAAGAGAGTTGTAATAAAGAGGTGGCAAACATGGAAAGAATAAAAACAGTTTGGAAAGAGCAAAAATAGACTTAAAAAGTGAAAGATAGAGAGTGAAAGACATTGTGGCAAGAATTTTGTGCTCTCAAAGGTGGTGAGCTTGATGTGGGATGGCCATTTAAAAGGCAGCATTGCTTTTGGTCTGGTCCATCACTGTCTGCCTCTGCAGAACTAAGTCCTGAGGAGGAAGGTTCAGAGTCAACCTTCTTGCTCCTTTGTGAATTGAGGCCAATGAACAACCAGTTGAGAGTCTCAACCTGCTGCTGTTGTGATTAACCTGGCTCCAACTGGGCTGGTCAGTATGAGGCATTCATGAAAGTTGCAACCAGACATGATTTGGAGATGCTGGTGTTGGACAGGGGTGTACAAAGTTAAAAATCACACAACACCAGCTTATAGTCCAACAGGTTTAATTGGAAGCACTAACTTTCAGAGCATTGCTCCTTCATCAGGTGGTAGTGATGAAGGAGCGACACAACCAGACAAGCTCCTTGTCACTTGTGGGGTTGGGAGGGGTGGCGCTGGTGATCCTTTGATCAAAGACAGTCAGTATTGTGACATGTAACTCCAAGTCTAAACTGTTTCAAAGACTCTCTGGCTACTGGAATATCTGGGCATTGTTTCCCCAAAATATCTTTGTCTTGTCCCTCTTCAGAAGTACACCAAACTGTATCTAGAAACCAGTTCCCGGTTTGAGTGGAAGACTAATGTCTGATCCGGCTGAAAAACCTTTATCCATGCTATTCTTTGTAATGCTGTTCCTATCAATATACTTCTTCAATATCACTCCATATTTTCATTAGTCTTTACATCCAAAACTTCCTTCTGTCTTCGCTTCTTGTGTTCTACTTCTTCAATGTAAAATGATATCCCCTAGCACTACAATGTTTGACAAATAGTTGACAAGTCGCCTTGTCTAGCTCTGTCAATTGATTTTATAAACATCAAAGTCTCTTTACAAAAGAAAGCATGGTGACCTTTTGAATTTTTAACCTTCCTTTATTATTTAAAGTCCTGATACTGTCTATGCAGTTTGATTTCAAAAGTGGTCTGACTAATACATGATTCAGCTTCAGAATAGCATCTTTGATTAGCATTCATTTCTTTGCTCCTGTAACCTACTTTCTTATTTGTCCTTTTCTACTGTAGCGGAACATTGAACTAAGACAGAATGATTTATTATCCAATGTGCATTCAGCAACTCGCAAAGGCTACTTCAACAATGTCTCACAAACCTGAAACATCTACCACCTGGAAGGAAAGGGCAGCAGCTTCATGGGAACACTGCCATCTCCAAGATTCCCTCCAAGACATACATCATCCTGACTTAGAAATATACTGTTGTTCATTCACCCAGGGTCAATATTCTAGAACTCAGTAACAAATAATATTGTAGGAGCACCTTCATCACACACGCAACAGCAATTCAAGAAAGGAGCTCACCATCATTTTCTCTTGGACAGTTAGACATGGGCAACAAATCCTAGCCTCGCCAATGATGCCTACATCCTTCCAATTTTTTCCTTAAAAATCCTTACATATTTTTACTGGTCATATTTCTATTCTAGATAACACATGTACCCATTCTTGAGTCTTTCCTGACATTAATTACTTTAAACTGCATCTGCCACTTACTGGTCGATATTCGCTTCAGAATTGGATTGCATCATCCTTCATTACTTGCACTGTCTATTTTTAAATTCTTTATGAAATCATAAATTTTACATAGACATTTAAATAATAAGTAATAATAAGTATACATTCTTTTCACAGAGTGTACAACAGCTTAGGGAATTGAGGTACCTCATTGGTGGAGAGTACGGTGTCCTCATCCAGGCTTAGCACAGCATCTGTTGTTATGGCATCATAGGGAAAGAAGCGACTACTCATGGCCTTGAAAGGAAGAAGTATTGGAATTAATATGAGATCTTCCCAACTGAAGTACTATGTTCTTATAAAGTTAACATCACACAGGTGAAGACTAACACATGAGGCGAGATACTTGATGAATATGCAGCTCCCTTAGGAGAGAGGGGGAGAAAATAAGGCTTTAACACAGTAGTGAGTAACCTTCTCCTTAGGTAAAGCTCAGTTGGCCAGATGGCTGGTGATGCAGAGTGACACAAATGGTTGAGGTTACCACAAAGTACTCTTCTTCTCAATATCTCCCCTTGCCTTACATGTGGTGACCTCAGGTAATATCACCACCAGTCATCACCCTCTAATGAGAGAGCAGTCCTACTGTGGTAAGACTATGGTGACATTACCTTTAACTTTCTCCTTGTTTGTCACTCTCTCTGGGTAAGTTGATTTGCTGCAGGATTTGGCTCAACAGCTATCATTTGTTCACTTTGTAATGCCTATTGGAGCTGTCCGTACATAGTCTCAAGTCATTACCTAATGACCACAGATGCAGGAGCTGCATGGCAGTGATTGATAGTAAGAAACTTGGCTGATATTTTTATTCTGTCTTGGTGCTGGTGTGCTATCTCAGCACAGCCCAGAATACTGAGTACAGGGCTGGCCTTTTCAGCCTGGTTAAAGCTACAGTGTGCCTGACAGAGCTGAAAGATTTGCCAACCACCAGGAGGGAGAAGGGGCCTGGATCACTGCTCACAGCATTCTGATTGATTCGAGTTTCCAGGAATGAAACAAGTGAACTCAGCAGCACTGGAGAAAATCATGCCAACAGACAAAAAAAAACTTATTTTTAAATTCTTTGAGTAGTTTTGTTTATTAGTTCTAATACAAATACAAGAATAAGAGCTTGTTTGACTAACAGTAAAGAATCATTCGTTTGTTTTTTTGATTAGTCGTATAAAGAAGAATACTAACAACATCAGGCTACCTATTTTGGGTGCAATTTGGGCAGGTGATTAGGGTCAGAGGTCACGTGATGACACCTCCAGAAATATCTGTAAGTAGAGATGGCACCTGTATGAATAACCAAAGTCATTTTTCTCCATTGCCTGGTAAAAGTTCTATTAGCATATAATTGGAAGGTCGCATCATTGGTAAAATTACTAATCACATCCAACAGACAAAAAAAAAGTTTAAAGAAAAGTTTCCTACAAGACAATTGGTCAGTCAAATTCAAAAGCCTTTTGGTCAGCATTAATTTAGCTTTCTTTTTCACAAGAACCTTCATTTTACGTTTAGCTAGAACTATTTCATGTCTTTGTAGTATTCTATTAATGCAGGTTATGTAAAATTCACATACAGATTATATAGAGGCTGTGCCAAGTTTACATACATACCTTATATAAAGTGGGTACAACTATCAATAGAATACCTTTAGGCTGGTGACAAGCCACAAATGAATAACTTGTAGACTGCAAACACCCCTGTACATATATCCTAAGCAGGCTGCATTTAGCTGCTGTATACGCTTTTTACAGGGTTATAAGTACTGGCAATATTTATGAGGTATACAGAAGACAACACACATACAAACCATACACAGGTTGTAGTTATCAGAGAAGTTAAATACAGACTACAAATGTACATATTTAGAAAATTCCTTCCACAATCAGTGTAGAAAATAATAAGTATCCTCTCAGTTTATTTACTTCATTTCATTCCAACATATCCTGCTACACTTTCCTCCCTCATGTACTTATCTAGCGGTTGCTTAAATGCATATGTGTGACCTAAATGCATTTACATGAGCTAGTCAGCAAGCAAATAGAGGCTACATGTTCATATTGAGATTTAAAAGAAGACTTGCTTTTTATACGGTGTCTCTTATAATAACAGAACGCCTCATAGTGTTTTGCAGTCAGTCAAGTACTTTTGAAGTCACAATTACAATATAGAAAACATGGCATTCCATTTGTGCACAAAACATCCTACAAACCGCATATGACCAGATAATCTGGTTTTGTGGTGTTTTTGTGAAGAATAGTAACTCCCTGATCTTCTTCAAAATAGTGCCATTGGAGCCTTTACATTCTGCCAAGAGGATAGACAGACCTTTGGTTTCAAGTCTCACCCAAACACATTCAAAACAGCAGCACTTCTCCTGTGCTATATAGAATCTCTTTGTGCTCAAGTCCTGCAGTGGGACCTGAACCCTCACCTTCTAACTCAGAAGCAAGAATGGTACCAAGTGAGCTAAAGCTGATAATTTAAACTTATCAGTTAAGATCCTTTGACAAATCACACAGTTGGAGAAAAGTGTCAAGGCCAACAGCCAAAATGAACATGGTTTCAGTTGAGATGTTAGTCTCTCAAAGGAGAAACAATGAAAACTTATCAAAGGCTGGGTAATTCAACAAGGCACTTGGCACTGTGAAAGAATATGCCAAAAGATCAGAAAAAAAAACTTGGACAAACAAGGTAACTCAACAAAACACTTGATACTGTGAAGGAATATGGTAAAGCATCAGAAAAGAAGCAATATCTTGGACAAACATCCACCATCTACAAAGCACAAGTCAGGAGTGTGATGGAATACTCCCCATTGCTTGAATGAGTGCAGCTCGAACAACATAAAAAGCTTGACACCATCCAGCATAAAGCAGCCTGCTTCACTGGCATGACATCTACTAGCATCCACTCCGTCCACCACTATTGCTCAGTAGCAGCATTGTGTACTATCCACAAGATGCTCTGCAGAAATTCACCAAAGACCCTCAGACAGCACCTTCCAAACCCATGGCCAGTTCCATCTAGAAGGACAAGAGCAACAAATACAAGGGATCACCACTACCTTCAAGTTTCCATCTAAGCCACTAACCATCCTGACTTGGAAAAATATCACCATTCCCTCACTGTCATTGGGTTGAAATCCTGGAATTCTCTAATGGCATCATGGGTCAACTCAGAGTAGATGAACTGCAGCTGTTCAAGAAGACAGTTCACCGCCACCTTCTCAAGGGCAACTAGAGATGGCCAATAAATGCTGGCCAGCCAGTGATGCCCACATCTCACAAATTAACTTTAAAATTAAAGTAATTAAAAATGAAGAACCAAGCATTTGGCAAAATGAAGTTGAGTGGAGCTCTGGAAGCATATTAATCAAGTCAATGGCTGCTGCCAAAAGTCAATGGAAAGGACAGATACTAGGGCAACGTGAAGAAATTGATCAAGTACTAAACAGTTCTGCCTATAAAATGATATTAATCACCAGGTTAGCAGGAATGTTCATTAGTAATATTTTGCAATGAATAAATTAATGTGTGTAGTTGATGTATATTTTGAGTGTTACAACATGATTATGATAATTGTCAGAATCCAATCAACCATGAATTACCAAACTGCACACAAATCTGAATAATATGACGAGCAGAGAATAAGAAATTCTTTCAGCTGAAAAAGCTGGTTCATTTCTCAGGCCAGTTTACAAAATTATGAGTGGCATGGATAGGATAAATAGACAAAGTCTTTTCCCTGGGGTTGGGGAGTCCAGAACTAGAGGGCATAGGTTTAGGGTGAGAGGGGAAAGATATAAAAGAGACCTAAGGGACAACTTTTTCACGGAGAGGGTGATACTGTATGGAATGAGTTGCTAGAAGAGGTGGTAGAGGCTGGTACAATTGCAACATTTAAGAGGCATTTAGATGGTTATATGAATAGGAAGGGTTTGGAGAGATCTGGGCAGGGTGCTGGCAGGTGGGACTAGATTGGGTTGGGATATCTGGTTGGCATGGATGGGTTGGACCGAAGGGGTCTGTTTCCATGCTGTACATCTCTATGACTCTATGAGAAGCAATTTTAGTTCCATCATAGCTGAATGGAGTGAAAAAGGTGAAGTATAGAGTTAGGAGAGTGTCACCAGGGTTCATGGGGGTAACAGACACAAAGGGATTATGTAAATGTTGTGCTTTTCTCACTGACACTATAAAGGTGATTATAATGAGATCATGGAATCATCAAATGATGCAGCACAGGAGGAGGTGGTCTATTAGATCATTTTGGAAGATCTATCCAATTAAAACTACTTCCTTTGCTCTTTTATCAGATCACTGCAAATCATCTCCCTTCAAATGAATATCAAAGAACAAAGAGAACAAAGAGAACAAAGAAAATTTACAGCCCAGGAACAGGCCTTTTGGCCTTCCAAGCCTGAGCTGATCCAAATCCATTGTCTAAACCTATCGCCCAATTCCTAAGCATCTGTATCCCTCTGCTCCACACCTACTCATGTATCTGTCCAGATGCATCTTAAATGAATCTACCATGCCTGCCTCTACCACCTCTGTTGGCAACGCGTTCCAAACGCCCACCACCTTCTGTGTGAAGTACTTGTCACGTGTATCCCCCTTAAACTTTCCACCTCTCACCTTGAAAGAATGACGTCTCGTTATTGAATCCTTCACCCTGGGAAAAAGCTTGTCTCTACACCCTGTCTATACTCTTCATGATTTTGTAAACCTCAATCAGGTCCCCCCTCAATCTCCTTTTTTCTAATGAAAATAAACCTAACCTACTCAACCTTTCTTCATAGCTAGCACCTTCCATACCAGGTAACATCCTCGTAAACCTTCTCTGCACCCTCTCCAAAGTGTCCACATCCTAATATGGCAACCAGAACTGTACACAGCATTCTAAATGCAGCCGAACCAATGTCTTGTACAATTTTAAATGTTTTGCCAGCTTTTATACTCAATACCCTGTCCAATGAAGGCAAGCATACTATACGTCTTCTTGACCACTCTATCCACCTGTGCAGCAAACTTCAGGGTACAATGGACCTGCACTCCAGATCTCTCTGCTCATCAACTTTTCCCATGGCTCTTTCATTCAATGTATAATTCGGTTTAGAATTAGTCTTGCCTAAATGCATCACCTCACATCTGTCTGGATTGAAAATCATCTGCCACTTTTCCGCCCAACTCTCCAGTCTATCTATATCCTCCTGTATTCTCTGACAGTCCCTTATGCTTTCTGCTACTCCACCAATCTTCGTGTCATCTGCAAACTTGCTGATCATGCCAACAGTGCCCTCTTCCAGATCACTTGTGTACATTGCAAACAATAGCCCCAACACTGACCCCTGTGGAACACCACTGGTAACATTTCTCTATTTCAAGAAACTCCCTTCAATTACTACTCTCTGACTCCTGTTGCTCAACCAGTTCTTTATCCACCTAGCTAGAACACCCTGCACACCATGTGACTTCACTTTCTCAATTAGTCTACCTGGGGAACTTTATCAAACGTCTTACTAAAGTCCATGTATTATGAGCCTTCCTTCATCTATCAACTTGGTCACTTCCTCGAAGAACTCTATTAAGTTGGTAAGGCACAATCTCCCCCACACAAAAACATGTTGCCTATCACTGATAAGCCCATTCTTTTCTAAATATAAATAGATCCTATCCCTCAGTACCTTCTTCAGCAACTTTCCCATCACTGACGTCAGGCTCACTGGTCTGTAATTACCTGGAATATCCCTACTACCCTGCTTGTACAGAGGGACAACATGAGCAACCCTCCAGCCCTCTGGCACCTCACCTGTATTTAAGGATGCCACAAAAATATCTGTCAGGGCCCCAGCTATTTCCTCTCTCACCTCTCACCTCCCTTAGCAACCTGGGATAGATCCCATCCGGTCTATTTGCCCACCTTAATAACCTCTAGCCTACCCAACACATCTTCCCTACTTATGTCAACGTGATCCAGACTAATCAAACTTTTATCTCTAATCTCAACATTCATCATGTTCCTCTCCTCATCACAAGGCAACAAACGGCTGAGGTAAGCAAAATAGCAATAGATTGTTTGCACCAATCAGCACAATGATAAAATGCGAGTGAATAAAATCTTTCCATCAAAGGTGGAATGTAGAAATCTCTCCTACAAACCATTTGTTACTGCTTCCATAAATTAGAGTCATAGAGATGTACAGCATGGAAACAGTCCCTTCGGTCCAACTCGTCCATGCTGACCAGATATTCCAACCCAATCTAGTCCCACCCGCCAGCACGTGGACCATATCCCTCCAAACCCTTCCTATTCATATACCCATCCAGATGCCTTTTAAATGTTGCAATTGTACCAGCCTCCACCACTTCCTCTGGCAGCTTATTTCAGACACGTACCACCCTCTGAGTGAAAAAGTTGTCCCTTAGTCTTTTTTATATCTTTCCCCTTTCACCATAAACCTATGCCCTCTAGTTCTGGACTCCCCCACCCCAGGGAAAAGACTTTGTCTATTTATCCTGTCCATGCCCCTCATGATTTCATAAACCTCTATGAGGTCACCCCTCAGCCTCTGACACTCCAGGGAAAACAGCCCTAGCCTATTTAACCTCTCCCTGTAGCTCAAATCCTCCAGCCCTAGCAACATCCTTGTAAATCTTTTCTGAACCCTTTCAAGTTTCACAACATCTTTCCGATAGGAAGGCGATCAGAATTGCATGCAATATTTCAACAGTGGCCTAACCAATGTCCTGTACAGCCGCAACATGACCTCCCAACTCCTGTACTCAATACTCTGACCAATAAAGGAAAGCATACCAAATACCTTCATCACAATCCTGTGACTTTACTTTCAAGGTGCTAAGAACCTGCACTCCAAGGTCTCTTTGTTCAGCAACACTTCCTAAGACCTGACCATTAAGTGTATAAGTCCTGCTAAGATTTGCTTTCCCAAAATGCAGCATCTCACATTTATCTGAATTAAACTCCATCTGCCACTTCTCAGCCCATTGGCCCATCTGGTCAAGATCCCTTCTGAAGTAACCTTCTTCGCTGTCCACTACACATCCAATTTTGGTGTCATCAGCAAACTTACTAACTGTACCTCTCATGCTTGCATCCAAATCATTTATCACATTCTTCCAAAGTGGAAGTGGACGCCTGACTAGCCAATCAGATTAATGTATAAACGGAATAGAGGGATATTGAAGGGCCAGAGTGGGAGATATGAAAGGATATGGAGATTGAGGTCAAATGGGTTGAATATTGAAAGGTATGTGGAATGAACTGGACAATATGCTTGGACTGTGGCATGAGAGTCAATTTGCACCATGTTAAATATTAAAGGGCATGGAGGGATGAGCAGCTCCTGTATCAGCACAGTCTGCTTCCATGCTGAAAATGTTCTGGTCACAGACTACCACAGCACAAGCCCATTTTTCCGAGGTAAGGTTCTGTGGAACGTCTTTCCATGCCTTAATTCCAAAATTTCTATTGTGTTCATCTTCGAGCATTTACTTTTCTAGGTGACAAGTTTCCATGGAATTATTCAAGAAACATGCAGTTTCACACAGATTTAATCATCACCATCTGTTCCTAATCAGATATTCAGCCAGCTCAATTTAAAAGGTGTTAATTGGGACAATAAGCTTTCGTGGGAAATGCATTCCATAGAAACACCACTTTATTGCAAGAAAGCTCACTGTGATCTCAAGCCTTGTTTGATGCTTGTTCATTGTGATTGATGCAGTTAACCTTTCAGGCTGTTTATGACTTCTCCTGTTGATTTTTTCAATTCAATCTGAAAGGTCCAACCTTAAAAATAATCATCTATTTGTCTTTTAAACAACACGTCTGTCAAAGTTTAAAGATCTGACTGTACAGAGTGATATTATTAGTCCTAGTCAGAATTGAGACGCTTGTGTAATTCTCCTGGAAACCACACTTTCTGTAGGTGACTGGGATTGATTTTAAGGAAAATCATTTGTAGTACCTAATTATCCTTCACCTTCTGCATTTTATTGGAGAAATCATTCTGCTCTTGTGTTCCTGTTGCTAGTGATTTAGTCAAAAGCTCAGTTGATTGTTGTAGGTGCAGAGTCTTTGCAAATTGGAGTTGCTGTTGTGCAGGCATTGGTTTGTTGGAAAATAGTTATTTGCTGTGATTCCACCACAGGTTCTGCCTCATCTCATGATGTAGCACCTCTTGGTTGGCAAGGAGCACTCTTACTTCTAAGTCAGGTGGTTGAGAATTTGAGTCTCCCTCCAAGACTCAAGCATTAAAATCAAGGCTGACACCTCAGTGTAGTGTGCTTTGAGTGTTGCACTGACAGATGTGCTGTTTCCTGAATGAGATGAGAAACTGAGGCACCATCTGTACCTTCAGGATGATGTGGAAGAACTCCTGGCACTTTTCCAAAGAGGAGCAGGAGAGTTATTCTTTGGTGCAATGGCCTTCATTCATCCCGTGTTCAACATCATGAAAGCAGATTATTCAATCATTACATTGATGTCTGTGGGAGCTTGATGTGCTTTAATTGGCTGCTGAATTTCCTATATTACCACATTTACTAAACTTCAAAAGTCTACAATTGACTGCAGTGCACTTTAGGATATCCTGTGGTCTTAGAAGGTGCTATATAAATGCATGTTTCTTTCACTAATTGGCTGACACAGTAGTATCAATAAATATTGTGTTGAAACCTATCCCAAACTGTTTATATATTGTTCTGCTTTTGATAGTTATTGAGATTCTTCAGCAGTAAACAAAGAAATGGTCGAGTTTGACTGAAAGCACAAGAACTTATATTCCGGGAATTGATTCTGGAGGTTCTTGGTGCTTTATTATCGTGCAGATTGAAAACCTCACTGTCAGTCAAAAGAATCCAGCATTAAATAGGATGGTTCCCATCGCATGTAGTGGTGGCACTGGTGTTTTTGCTGCCAAAAATCAGTGGATGGTATAAACAATCATCACCTGGTAATGACAAGTAAAGGAATGCCTTTCCGGAGTCTTCATCAGGGTAAAGAATGAACATCACTCAGCCATGAACAAAATGTTTTATCGGAGTGTTAATGAGGTGAGAAGAATGCCTGAAACAACCAATGTGCTTAATGTGTAACAATGGGCACCTTTGTATTGATACTGGAGTATGCCTTAAACCTTAATGGGGTCATTGACTGACACATTGCATTTGACAGTCAGCTTTTGCCCTTCCTAGAATGATCTGTGTTATGGTTATGGGCATTGGTTGAATGAGCATTATTTTCCCTATTATATTTCATCCAAGTGTCCGGTCTTATACTGTTCAGATCCTAACCACCATTCAAGCTATGAGACCAGTTCATCTGGGTATGAGGGGACATCAATGTCTGCCCTTCAGTGTCATTCAATTCTAAATATTTTGACATATAGTTACTAAACAGTACATAACTTGAGTATTGCTAGAGAAAAAGACATGCCATTGCATGTTTAGATGTGTACTCATCAGGACTTTTGCAAAAATACCAAATTTTAATGGAAACAACAAACTGCATTGCATAAGAAACAGGGGGTTGACTAGTCGGTACGTGGACTCTGAGATTGAGGCAATGCCTTGGAGAATGCCCTAAAACAGTCCAGATTCAATGGGCCAAAAAGCCTCTTCTGTTATGTATGATCCTATGAAAATTTTCATTTAAATTCAGAAAAGCCGAGTCAACTCCAATAGGTTGACTGTGGGGAATACAAGCAAGAACAGAATCACCAAGCTCTTATTGAATTAAAAAGACACATGTCTGGACAACTTCATTTCTCCTTCAATAAACAAGGATCTATGAATATATGTAGCTTCTAACAAATATAAATAAGCTACTTTGTGACCTCGAGTGAGACTTCTTAAATTTGTTGTTAGTGTTCAAAAAGTGCTGCCCAATAGCAGAATTGCATCTCATGATGTCAGAAGACTGGATAAAATATAAAAAAATCCAAAAACTTAAGAGAAAAATTACAGTGCAAGAGAAAGCGAGCCAGAAATATGTAAACAGGTAGGAAGAGTATCTATAAATAGTTCAAGAAGAGTTAACAAAGTGAACACTGCTCCTTCAGAAAGTGTGACTGGGGAATGAATAATGGAAAATAAGGAATTGACAGATGATTTGAATACTTTGCATCTGTCTTCACTTAGAGGATAGAAATACTACCCCAGAAGCAGTAATTAATGAGGAAATGGAAAGGGTAGAGGGACTCAAGAAATTCACAATCACTAGAGAAGTGGTAACAAGCAAATTGTTGGAGTTGTGAGCTGACAAGTTCCTAACGGACTTCACCGTAGGGTCTTAAAAGAAGTGGCCAGTGAGATAGTTGAGATAATTTTCCACTTTCCTCCTTGATTTAGGGACAATGTCATTAGATTGAAAGTTAGCAAATATAACTCCTTTTTCAAAAGTGGGAGAGACAGAAAGCAGGAAAATGCAGGACAGTTAGCTTAGCATCTGTCATAGAGAAAATGTTTGAATCCATTATTAAAGAAGTTATAACAGGGCACTTGGACAATTTCAAGGCAACCAGGTAGGATCAACATGATTTTGTAGAATTGAAATCATGTTTAAACAAACTACTGGAAATCTTTGTTGAGGTAACATGTACCATGGGATTAAGGATTCTGATGGATGTACGTACTTAGATTTCCAGAACATATTTGTTAAGGTGCTACATTAAAGGTTATTACATAAAATAAATTCCCATGATATAGGGGTAACATATTGTCATGGATTGAAGATTGGCTAGTTTACAGGAAGCAGCGAATAAGCATAAATTTTTCTAATTGGCAAGTTGTAAAGGGTAGTGTGCCACAGGAATCAGTTTTGAGATCTCAATTATTTATAATTCATATAAATTACTTCAATGAAGGGATAAAAGATTCTGGTTGTCAAATTTTCTGATGGTACAAAGACAGGTAGGTAAGTAAGTTGTGAAGAAGACACAAGATAGTTACACAGGATATTGACAGGGTAAATGAATGGACAAAAATGTAGTAAATGGAGTATATTGTGGGAAAATGAGGAATGTTCCATTTTGGCAGGAAGAATAAAGTAGAAGCATTTCATTTAAATTATTAGTGATTGTAGTGTTTTGAGATGCACGAATCACAAAAGGTTAGTATGCAGGTATAACAAATAATTAAAAAAGCTAATAGAATATAATCATTTATTGCAAGGGGATTAAACTCAAAAGTAGGTAGTTGATATTGGGCACCGACGAGACCACATGTAGAGTATTGTGCATAGTACTGGTCACTTTATTTAAGGTCTGATGTAAATGTGTTGGAAATAGTTCAGAGAAGCTTGTGGTTTCAAATAAATCAAATAAAATGGACTATAACCTGGTGCTGTGTGATTTTTGACTTTGTCCATGCCAGTCGAACACCAGCACCTCCACATCAAGAAAATGTTGGACAGGCTAGCTTGTATCTGCTGGAGCTTAGAAGAGTAAAGGGTCACTTGATTAAACCATATCAAATCCTGAAGAGGACTGACAGGGTATATGTGGAAAGGATGTTTCCTCTGAAAGGTTAACCCAGAAAAAAGGATCACAGTTTAAAAATCAGGGCTTGCTCATTGAAAACAGAGATTAGACCATTTTCTCCCAGAGAGTTATGAGTGTTTGGAACTCTCTCCCTGAAAAGATGGTGCAAGCAGAGTTCTTGAACATTCTTAAGCCAGAAGAATGGAGACTCTTGTTAAGTCAGACTTGCAAGGTTAGCAATAGGCAGGAATGTGGTAGAAATGAGATTACTTTTAGATCTTATTTAATGGTGGAGTAAGCTTGATGGTTGAAATGGCCTACTTCTACTCCTGATTTTACACACTCATATGTAACACCCTACACAGCGGCAGTCCAATTACCCTGTTCTTGTTTTCCATCCCTCTTGCTTCATCTGTACTAAATCCTGTTCATTCACCTCACCATCACAGTTATTCTTAACTCCAGCCCTGTTACCAAGCTTCATATCTACACTTCAACAGACCTCAATATTATAGTAAGCCCTGAATGTATTGTCCTTGGAAAAAGCAGCTGTTCCAAATTACCTTAGGTGCTAAGATGTCAATAGGTTCATTAAACCAATAACATTTTGCAAGTAAGTCATTCTTAAATAACAGTTACTCCTTACCTTACGTTCTCCTCTTATGAATATAAGAGGCAGTCTAGTGGAGGGCCATTTACCTCTTGGGGGTAATGGTTTGTCACAATTCCACAAGATAATTATCTAGGATCAAAATAGCAAAGGTTATTTTATAGGTAGATAAAAATGATATAGAACTAACTGAAGCTGCAAAACATTTGTGGTCAAAATAGTATCTTTATTACAACAATATGTCAATACAGAACTTCTAATCATACTTTCACCAGAGGCTTTAAACAAAATCAAAATTTTCATTCTGGAAAAGAAAACCTACAATAAAGCTATCCACGAGCAAAACACATAGGAATATAAATACAGATTGTGTCAAAAACCTGGTATTGGGAATTGTTTATGGTCACATTATATGAAAGCCTCATTGAGAATGGTTTTCTGCTGAGATGGAAATGCAGGTTTATACAAATGACCATGATATTATTTGAAGAATAAATACTTTATTTCCATTAAATCCACTTATTGTAATGTCAGCATCTAACAAAAAAGCAGCCTTGTAACTTTTCAGCTTTTTGTCAGCTTGGATTGTTTTGATTGGTCGGTTTAGAGGAAGCATCTATTGGTGTTTATTCAATGGGAACCAAAGTCTGGAGCAAGTGACACATGTGACTGTCAATGGTTGGTAATGGTGCGTATGGGGGAGGTTGAAGGAGAACAAAAGTACCAGAAACTAAGGGGAGCCCAACAATGACAATGATTGCTGGAGAGAATGATTCTTTGAGAGATGTGATGGAAGTAATGGGAAGATTGGAGATATCATGGATGGGATAGAAGAAATGAGATGGCAATTTGAGGGAAGACATAGCATTAGAGGGATGGGGATGAAAAAATGAAATTGACTAAGTCTGTCAAAATTATAGAGATAATTATTTGATTCATATATTAATTGAAAACTATTCATTGTGTTAAAAATAAAGATTTTCTAGTTTAGAAAAAGTGTATGCTGAGATAGAAGAATTTGATTCTACAGATACAGAAGATAGTAAACCATACTGTCCAGTGTTTACACAGCTTAACTTCGATAGACATGCCACAAACTCAAACTCAAGGAAAGAATAATTACACTGCTGTTACAAACTTGAATTATAAACAAGGACATTGTTATGGAACAACTTGGTAGTTAGACAAGCAGCCCTCTGGCATCTTGCTTGCCATCACTATTGCTCATGCGCTTGCCTTGATCCACCCAAAATGTAGGCTGCCTCTGTAGTGTAGCAACAAAGCAGCTGGAGTTGGCATCAGTTGGAAGAGGCATTAAATTAAAGCCCTGACCAATATGTATTTCTCAATTAAAATTACTGAAGCACATTAACTGATAATTCTTATGTTGCTGCCTGTGGGAACTTGCTGTGTATAAGTTAGCTGCCATATTTCCTACAACAGCAACCACACTTTCAAAATACTTTGTTGGACGCAACATACTTAGGAGTTGTAAATGGTGCTACATACATGCCAGTTTTTTTGTATCTCTCATGTTGTTCGACAGACAGTAAGCCTATTATGGAGTTTCACAGTGGCAACATAATGCTCTAGAACAGAGACAGATTATGACTGTGAGAAAGTGTCCTTCTTTCTTCAGATCAGCATCAGGTCCACTCAGTGGTACAAAAAAGTGGTAGCAAAATAACAAAAACAAAACACAGGAAAAGTAAGGAGGAAAAAAGCATGCAAATGAGAGTTGGAACACACCTGTGCACAGTACTTGGATTTTGCTAATGCTAAGATCAACTTGATAATGGGCTGAGACTGGGAAACCAGAGGCGAGACTGCGTAAATCAACCCAGTGAATTCCTTCTTGGGAGTTAAACCTGCAAACAAAATATAACAACCATGTCAGGATTGAGAAGTAGTGAAGCAACATGAACAATTCAATGAGTACCTGCAGGACTATTCATGAAATATTCCAGTTTCATTATTACCCTCATCCAAGTAGTAGAAAGGGAAATCTGCTGTATGTGTCGAATATTGCGGGAGCACAAACAATCCTCCAGGCAGTTTGTTCCACATGAGTTTATTCCGTGAAACATGTGTGAATATTCTATCTTTAATGATCTGAAAAGAAGCAATGAATTGGGTCAATCATCAACGGAATAGCTATCACAGCCAACATTTGATTCATTGAGTATTTGTGAATGGCTGGCTTCTTTCACAGAGTGTAAGGTGCAGGAGGCTGCTATTTGGTGCGCTGGCTGTCTGAGCAATTTAACTTAATGCCAATCTCCTGTCTTTTCCCCATAACCCTGTACATTATTTCTATTTAAATAATTATCTAAAACCCTAAAGACAGAAGCAAAGTATTCATTCAACCCCTCAGCAATGCCTCTTGCCTCCAGTGTAAATCCTATTTTTAGTCCTCAACTGGCCTCCTTACTACTTTTTTTTACCAGTGTTGCACTAGTAGAAAACTTTGAGATTTCCCTTTATGTTAGTTGCTAGTCTTAAAACCATAAGAAATAGAAACAGGAGTAGGCCATTTGGCCCCTCACGCCTGCTCCATCACTCAACAGGATCCAGGCTGATGCGACATTCCTCATGTCCACTTTTCTGCTTCTTACCTGTAACCCTTGATTTCCTTAACTGATGAAAAATCTACTTCAGACTTAAATATACTCTGCCCCCAACAGCTGTCTGTGGCAAGTTCCAAAGACTCAACTCTTTGAAAGAAGAAACTCATTCTAATCTCATTCCTAAATTTGTGCCTCTTTATTCTGAGACTATGCTGTCTGTGAGATGAAACATCCTCACAACATTTATCCTGACAAGTCCATTAAGAATCCTACATGTTTCAATGAGATCACCTTTCATTTTCCTAAATTTCAGTGAGTAGAATCATAACCTCGTTAGCCTTTGCTCAAAAGACAATTTTTCCATTCCAGCAATTATCCTAATGAACCTTCTCTGAACAGCCTTCAATGAAATGATATCTTTCCTTAAATATGGGGACCAAAACTGCTCACAGTACTCAAGGTATGGTCTCACCAACACCTTGTACAGTTGCAGTAAGACTTCCCTACTCTTATACTCCCACCCCCTTGAAATAAGGGCCAACAGTCCATTAACCTTCATGATTACCTGCAGCATCAGCGTGCTAGCTTTCTGCTTTTCATGCACAAGTAGCTCCAAGTCCTTTTGTGTTGCAGCTTTCTACAGTATTTCTCCATTTAAAAAATATCGTTCTTTTATTCCCCTTCCAGATCAACAATTTCACATTTTTTCACATTATGCTCCAATTGCCAATATTTTGCCCAAATACTTAACCAATCAACATCTCCTATAAGCAGTTTGTATCCCTCTTGCAATTTGTCTTGCCACCCATTTGTGTTGTAGGCAAACTTGGTTACAGTGCATTTGCTTCCTTCCTCCAACTTATTAATATATATTGTGAACATTTGAGATCCCAGCATTGATCTCTGTGGAACTCCACTGGTCACAGGCTGCCAACCCAAAAAAGAGCCCCTTTGCCCCACTCACTGTTTCCTACCCATTAGCTAATTCTCTATCCATGTAACTGTACTACCTTCATCACCAAGGGATCTGATGACAAATGTTTGAGGTGTATTCTCACATGTCTTCTTAAGTCCAAATACAACACATTGGGTTCTCCTCAATCCACTCTGGTTGAGACTATCTCGAAAAACTCCTATAAATTAGCCAGATTGGATTTCTCTTTCACGAAGCCATGCTGATTCTTCTTGATTAGATTAAAATTATGATTTTCCAAATGTAAATTTTTCATAACCCCTTTTTGATTCTCCAATTTGTTTTTTCAGTTTCATTCTAAACCTTTTGTAGTCAACATGGTTCTCAATTATATTTATTACTAAGCTCACTTTTTCTTCTTTAGCTTCTTCCTATGTTCTTTGTTATCTAGTGAGCTCTGAATTTGTTTGTTTTACCACTCTTTTGAGGGAATATAACTTGTCTGTGTCCAAATCATCTCTTCTTTGAAGGTAGCCATTGCTCAGCTGGTTTTCCTGCCAACCTTTAGTTCCAGTCTACACCACCCACTTTTTGCCCCATTGAAGTAATCTCTCCACTATTCGATTATTCTTTTTCTGGATTGACCTATGTCATGTTAAATTTTGTTAAACAATCACTGTCCCTTAAACATTCTCCCACTGACACTTGCCCAACTTCATCCCCAAGAATGAGGTCTAGCAGTATCTTTTTTCCTATTGGACGGGACACAGACTGCAGTAGGAAATCTTTTGACCATGATCTGGGAACACCTACGCCCACTGACTCCAAAACTACTACTATGCCAGTCTCTAATCAAGGTAACTAAAATCCCTTGTTATTACTCTTTGATTTTTGCATCTCAAAGTTCCTTCTACATGCTTCTCACTCATTGGAGTTCTATAATTTACACAATATAATTTATCCTTTTTATTCCTTAGCTTTAGCCAAATCGATTCTGTCCATGAACCTTCGAAATACCCTCCATCTCCAGTAATGCAATGGTTTCCTAATTGAAAATGTTGACTCCCTTCTTATTTTCATTTTCAATGTTTTCTGAACACCACTTGTACCCAGAAATATTGAACACCCAGATCCACCTTTCCTCAAGCCATGTCTTCATTATTGCCATAACTTCACAATTCCACACAGCAATCTGTGCCTGTAACTCCGCAATCTTATTAACTATACTCCATGCATTTACAAACATGCTATGAAACCCTGACTTACATTTCATTACTTTCTTCCTTACTCCTACTCCACCTTTTAATTTGCTATTCGTTATTTCAGTGCTATCCATGTCTTCCAGTATTTTGTGCACCCTGCAAATACTTCCTAATATTCACTTCTGATTCCCACAATCCTGTCAAAGTGAGTTTAATGCTTGACCTTCATTGGTTGAATTTCTCTCTTTGTTCTTTTCCATTAGACTACATGATTTGGAGGCAGAGTCCTTCCTCACAGCAGGATGATTTGAGTTGGAATCTGATGGGGGGAGAAGGTGGGGGATAAGTTCTGGGTGCTCAGGTTTAATATGCGCACTTCTTTCTCGAGCCCTGAGTTTCCATCGAATTCAGGTAGAGGTGGTAAAAGTCTTTACTCCATCAGTAAACTGTAAAGTTCTACAACTCTTTTTTTTTTCCTGGAGGTCATGGCCCCACTGGCACAAAATTACCCCCAATTTAATGCCAAATTGGGAAACTTGAGCTCCTCGATAACTCTACTGTCCATTGCCTGACTTACATCATTTGCTGTTCATCCATCAGCCATGCTTGCAGACCAACATTGGCACCTGATCCAGCACCCTTGTTTTCAAGTCCCTTCATTGTACGGCCTTGCCCTCTCTGAGTAACATCCTCATTGCAACCTTCCAAGATCTTTGCACTTCTCCAGTTCTGACCTCACCGGTGTCTCAGATTTCCTTTGCTCTTGGATATCAGTTGTAATGACTTCAAACTTGTATTATTTTTACTTTCCTAGCCCAAGTCCCTTCAGTCTCATTGTAATTCACCAACCTGTCTCTCACAAAATTTAATAAAAATTTTGATGCAGAAAGTTTAATGGTTGATGGCATAGATCAGGAAATAATTAAATTCAGAGGTCATTGCCTTGCAATATAAATGTTTTATCTGGTAAAAATGTACGGTTAAAATAAGTGCAAGTGCAGTCCTGTGTAGCTGTATTGGAGACTTGATAAAAACTGCACAGGGACCAAATACCTTCTATTTTTATCTCAAGTTTCTCAAAGCAACTGGGTGACATGTGTGAAGTTCAACACTCTCGTCACCTGTTGACCTTTTCCAAAGCTCTATAATCAGTGCACTAGTCAAACACTTTTTTAATCTCTTTGACTAGAGCTAGTCAAAGTGGTGTCTTCATCAGCTGAGCAACCGGGCAGAAACAGGAATTTTACTGTGCACATAATAAATGGATTGGGGAGCGCAGCTCAATCAATTCCATGGTACATTGAGTTTAGAATTAAATCTATTCAGCACCAATTCACAGATTGAGAATAATGATTGTGAATGTATTGTGGGAAGTACAACAACTAATTGATTAATTGACCGTTGATCAACTCGAGGAGTCAGGTTTCTTAGCAGAAAGGCCGCTATCGTCAGTGATATTTTCCCTCCCTCCTAATTTAGGTATGCTTCATTAAACTCTCATTGCCATCACTGTGCTGAAGAGATCTGTATAAGTGGGTGTAAATGCAGGTATATGCATGTATTAGGTATGTATATTATGTGTGCAAGTGTCATGGTATATATGTGGTTATATTAGGGATGTGTGTGGGGGGTATGCAATTGTTAGATGGCTGTGTAAGAGATGCGGGTGTTTACTGGAGTTGAATGAGTTTATGTGGAGCTGGGTGGTTAGGTATATTTTTTTGTGGTTGAATGGGTGTGTGTGTGCACATGTAACAGTAACGGGCATTTATTCCCTTCGGAAGGAAGAGAAAAAACAGTCAAACAAATTAAAATCACTCTGCTGTGAGCTTTCCCTGACTCAGTACACGCATGCACTCCTCAGCATGGGTGGGTGTTCAGAAGTAAAATTGCATCCAGTGGTCAAATAGCTTATAAACATTTATGCATGAAGCACAACTAACTGGCTGAAGTTGGGCAGAATGGCTGGAGCTGGTAGCTCTTTAAATCTACACTCCACTCTGATCTCAGACTCCTATCCTATTCCAATGAAATTCAAAGGAACAGCTTCTCTTCTTTCACAGAGGCATTTTACAGCTGTTCAGATTCTGTTTCAACTTTAATAATTTCAAATCTCAACTACTGCTCTAGTTTCTCCTTTCTGGTTGGGGGCAGGGGAAAGAAGAGAGAGGTAGCAGTCAGTCGATCATGTCTATACCAATAATTTCAAAGAGCTGTCAGGAGCTGTAACATCTCAGATTCCAAGGTCCATGTGAAATTCCCAACTGCGGAAATTGAAGCCAAACCGGAATCCTAGACTGGGAGAGGTTGAGAGGTTTACAAGGGAAAGCATCCGGCTGGTATTTAAATATAAAACAACCAACTCGTTACACATTTCACAAACATACCCGATATCTGGGCAGCATGGATGAGTTACACCGAAGGGTCTGTTTCCATGCTGTACATCTCTATGACTCTATAAGTTAGCCCAACTCTCCAATTCCCAATTATAGGGTTATAGAATCATAGAGCTGTACAAAATGGAAACAGACCCTTTGGTCCAACTCATCCATGCTGAAAAGATATCCTAAATTAATCTAGTCCCATTTGTCAGCATTTGGCCCATATCCCTCTAAACCCTTCCTATTTATATACCCATCCAGATGCCTTTTAAATGTTATTATTGTACCAACCTCCACCACTTCCCCTGGCAGCTCATTCCATACACATACCACTCTGTACGTTAAAAAGTTGCCCCTCAGGTCCCTTTTAAATCTTTGCCTCTCACCTTAAACCTCTCCCCTGTATTTTTGGATTGACCAGGGAAATGATCTTATTTATTCATCCTATACATATTCCTCATGATTTTATAAACCTCTACAATTTCACCCGTCAGCCTCCAATGCTCCAGCGACAACAGCCCTACCCTATTCAACCTCTCCCTATAGCTCAAATCCTCCAACCTTGGTAACATCCTTGTAAATTTATTCTGAACCCTTTTAAGTTTCACAACATCCTTCATATAGCAGGGAGACCAGAACTGCAAGCAGTATTCCAAAAGCGGCCTAATCAATGTTCTGTATAACTACAACTTGACCTCTCAACTCCTATACTCAATGCACTGACCAATAAAGCCAAGCCTACCAATTGTTTTGATTTTTGGTGGAGCTACATCCCAACATGGGACCAACGAAGGCAGGCAGAAAAGGGCTTGTATTTATGGAATGCAAGTTGTTTCCTTAATAGGCTTAAGTTGAGTGCAATTGGTTTTGCAATCTGAGAGAAACATCTGTGATGACAAGATGCAGCAAAGGGAGTAAGCACTATATTTCCAATTCCATTCTCCAAGTGTGTCATTTAATTCATCTCAGGTTATGGATTTCTCTCCCACGCCTGGTATCTGCTGCCTATTTGTGGTTGTCCCAAGAGCAGTTGAGATGTAATTATGTTGGTAAGGGACTGGAGGAACTTGTTAGCACTGACTGGGTAAGGACATCAAGTTTTCTTTCACTAAAGAGCACTGATTTTCATCATCACTTTGACAGACTTTATTTTAAGCAGTGAATTCAGATGCTTAAATTGCTACACTGAGGTTTGAATTCATGCTGTCATGGCAGTAAGAGCCTGGTCAGCAAATGTTAACAGCTTATTCAACTGTGAGGTCCATCACAGTAAAGTCAAATCTGCCCTCAATCAATGGGTTAGATTTTAAGTTCATCAGCAAAGGAACAGTATCATCACTGCATTTTATAGTGGCCCAAAGATATTTTGTAGGCTATCAAAAAGCAACTTCCTGCAGTTATTGTCAATCTTTTTCCATACAACGCCCTCTGCAGTCGAACTGTGGTAGCAAAAAGAGAACCAGCAGGTCTCTGATGAACTTACAAAATAGGTGCAGGAGTAGACCATTTGGTCCCTTGAGCCTGTTTCACATTCAATAAGAATCATTTGTGTTTCAAATTCCACATTCCCAATCTTCCCCAAAAACCTTTGATTAATTGTTCAACAAGAATCTATCCATCTCTGTCTTAAAAATATTCTAAGTCACCGATTCCACAAATTCCTGACAGTTTTTCAAACAATCTGATTGAAGAATTCATAATGAAATAGGCTTAGCCTAAACCGTGAGGTGTACTTTAGAATATTTAATTCAAGGCAAAATCACATTAATAAAAATAAAACAAAGAGAGGAAAATAAAGATTTTAAATTTAAATAAAGATCTTAAATTGCTAAAAGTAGTTAAATTTTGAGGGAATGAAACTCCACAAATATAAAATAAAGCATTCAAGTTAGAGAGATGGTTGTCAGTAATGATGATTTGCCAATCCATTAAAAATTCACTTCTATTTTGATGCACCAACCTTCACTTTTTCCAGGAGTATTTGATGGTTATTGACTGCAACTTGCCCCTCATGTATTTAATATAAGTCTCTTGGCAAGATACAGGTGTGCAGAGATGTAAATCAGATAGAAACATCTTGATTTCCTTGTTTAACTGACTGTGTAGATACAGAAAGTTGCAGAAAACAAGAAATTAGACTCCCTATCAATCCTCTCCTCAGGTCAGTTCATCAGTTCCCTTCAAAGGCTGCACAACAAAATTAATAAACAATTACAGAGAATGTTGGAGAAACTCAGCCGGTCTGGCAGGATCTGTGGATAGAAAACAGAATTAACATTTGAGTTTTGTATGATTTCTTCAGAATTGAAAGGTGTTGGAAATAGGTTACTTATTGTTGACAGAGGCAGATGGTATCGAGGGCAAAAATGTGGATGGTATAGAGGCCCACTGCAAAAGACAAAGGGGTTATTAATACTGGAGAAAAAGAAAAAGAGATGTAAAAACAGGACTGTATAAATTAAGGTGTGAAAGGGAGAGAAATAATCCTTGCTTCTATGTGCAAAGTAAACAAGATATAAACACAACACAGTTGTAGAGAATGGGATGGCTGAAGAGGAGTATTTGAGAAAGATGGAGATGACATATAAAATAGTCAGTTTCTGAAATTATAGATTTCAATGTTGAGATCTCAAGGCTGTAGAGTGCCTAAGAGAAAAGTGAAGTTGCTCTTCAAGCTTATGTTGTGTTTTGTTGGAACATTGCAGCAGGTCCAGGACAGAAATATAAAGCATCTCAGCAACTGGACTTATTGGAATAGCAAGCGACTGGGAATCTGGGATCATTTCTACAAAGAAAAATGATTCATAAAACAGTCACTTAATCTACATTTGGTCTTGCCAAAGTAAAAGAGACAGCAATATGAGCAGTAAACAAGATAGAAAAAAGTAGAAGTGAAATGCTGCTTTACTTGTGGGGCCTTGGTCAGGGAGTGGGGTGGGGGGGGGGGGGGAGCGGTGGTGGGCAGTGACAGGCCATGTGAGGATGTGGCAGCCAGGATGTCACAGAGGGATTGGTCTCTGTGTAAGGCTGGCAGTGGAAGGGAGAGGAAGATGTACTAGGTGGTAGCATCCTGCTAGAGGTGGCACAAATGGCAAAGGATGATCCTTTGAATGTTGAGACTAATGGAGTGGATAGAAAAGACATGTAGAATCCTATTGTTGTTCTGGGAAGGAGGAGAAAGGGTGAGGGCAGAATGTATTGTGGGAGATGTAATGGACACAGCTGAGGGCCCTGTCAATCACAGTGGGGGAGAATTCTCATTGGAGCAAAAGGACAGTCACAAAGGAAGCAGCCCAGTAGAAGAAGCCATCATTGGAACAGATGTGACAGAGGCAGAGAAACAGCAAGAATGTAATTGAATCCTTACAGGAAGCAGGATGTGTAGTCAAGGTAACGGGGAGAGCTGCAGTAACTGAACCATGTTCAGACATCTTTATATCCTTTTTGGCCATGTTGAAAGACATCTTTGTATCCTCTTTAGCCACAGGTGAGATTCCAGCGGACTGGAGAATAGCCAATGTTGTCCCATTATTTAAAAAGGGCAGCAGAGATAATCCAGAAAATTTCAGGCCTGTGAGCCACACGTTGGTGGTAGGGAAATTATTGGAAAAGATTGTCAAGGACAAGATCTATATGCATTTTAAAGTAAATGGTCTTATTAGTGATAGACAGCATGGTTTTGTGCAGGAAAGGTCATGCCTCACTAACCTTATTGAGTTTTTTGAGGAGGTGATGAAGATGATTGATGAAGGAAAAGCAGTTGATGTTGTCTATATGGACTTCAGTAAAGCCTTTGACAAAGTCCCTCATGGTAGACTGGTACAAAAGGTGAACTCACATGTTATCAGGGTGAGCTGGCAAGTAACATACAGAACTGGCTTAGTCATAGGAGATAGAGTGTAGCAGTGAAAGGATGCTTTTCAGAATGCAGGGTTGTGACTAGTGGTGTTCCATAAGGCTTCGTGCTGGGACCGCTGCAGTTCATGGTCTACATAAATGATTTGGAGTAAAATGTAGCTAGTCAAATTAATAAGTTTGTGGATGATTAAAGACCACTGGAGTTGCAGATAGTAAAGAGGATTGTCAGAGGATACAGTGGGATATAGATCAGTTGGAAGCATGGGCAGAGAAATAGCCGATGGAGTTTAATCCGGACAAATGTGAGATGATGCATTTTGTAAGGTGAAGTACAGGTGGAAATTATAAAGTGAATGGCAGAACCGTTGGGTACGCAGGAGGATCTGGGTGTTCAGATCCACAGATCACTGAAGGTGGCAGGGCAGGTAGATGAGGTAGTTACAAAGGCCTATGACATGCTTGCCTTCACTGGAAGGGGCTTTGAGTATAAGGATAGGCAGATTATGCTGCAGCTTTATAGAAATTTAGTTAGGCCACACTTGGAATATTGCATATAGTTCTGTTCACCACACTACCAGAAGGATATGGATTCTTTGGAGGGGGTACAGAAAAAGTTTACCAGGATGTTGCTTCATATGGGGGATTTTGGCTATGAAGAAAGATTGGATAGACTGGGTTTGTTTTTAATGGAACGTAGGAGGTTGAGGGGCGACTGGATATACGTTTACAAGATTATGAACGGCATGGATAAAGTGGAAGGCATTGGGCTTTTTCTCAGAGTTGGGGGGGGGGGTTGGTGGATGGGGGTCAATTACGAGGGAACACAGGTTCAAGGTTGGGGGGGAGGGTGGAGGAGGTTAGGAGTTTAAAAGAGATGTGTGAGGCAGGTTTTTCACACAAAGAGTGTTGAATGCCTGGAACATGTTACCAGAGGTGGTGGTGGAAGCAGACACAATTGCAATATTCAAGAAACACTTTGATGAATATATGAATAGGAAGGGAATAGAGGGATCCGGAGCCTGTAAGTGAAGATAATTTTAGTATGGAAGGGCTGAAGGGCCTGTTCCTTTGCTGTATTGTTCTTTGTTCTACATTTCGAATGAGGATAAGTGGCTCATTTTCTTTATCTCACCAACCCCACAATCCCCCAGATTAAGGTTTTGAGGCAAATAGTGGCATCTCAAGTGATGTTCTGGTTGAGATCACATCCATCACTTCACACTGATGACATAAAATTACGGAATGATTTTCCTTTCCAATATGCGAGATGCACTCATCTATTTCGAAATGCGTTATTTGTTGAAAGGAGTTTACTTTCCATTTTCTTTCCTGAGATACCATATACTGAACAGAAAATGATTCGGCACCCTTCTTCACACAGTGCTGCACTGCATCTAAGGTGCAAGCTAATGACAAAGTATCAAGTTCTATCTTCTGATGTCACCTCCAGAAGCATTACCTATTACACAGTCTCACTGTCTCCATTATTTTGCTCCAAGCTCCAGGTTAATTTATTGCATCTTCCTCAGAAACATGTGATCGGATTATATAACACTAATGATTTAAACGCTTTCTAAAGCCCTAGTTGTACAGCACATTACTTTCACGTCGAGGAATTATCTCCGCAGTGACCAACATAATTATTATCCCCCATGACTGTCACTTTACGGTCCTTGATAAAAAAAACAACAAATTAAAATACACAAAAGATTATTAAAACTGATACTGAAAAAAAATTACTTAGATCACCAATATAGCAAGTAGTTAAGCAATTGATTGGGTTAATTGATTAGTCAATTGACTGGATAGATATAAAAGGGGAGTCTCTTACTCTATTTTGATTTAATCCCTGCCCTCCCCTTCACCGTTTGATCACACAGTATTGCCCTTTGATGTGAAGGGCACTGCTTGTCACTGGCCACTCGGGTGTTTCTTTTCTTCCTGGTGGTGGAAATTTGAATCAAGATTCATGCACCTTGTATCTCACACCTGCACACACACAACATGGGTGCTGGGGAAAAATATAAGCACTACCGCAGTTAGGCGGTACTGTGGTGGGTTTAAAAAAAAGAAAAAAAAATTAACAGGAGTAGAAAAAAATAAACAGGAGTATCAGAGATTCTTTTCACTCTGAAAGCTGGCTCTGAGGGAGCTGGATCAATGTGTGAAAGAAGAATTAAAAAAAAGGGAGTCTCTCCCCCTTGTTTCAGGTAGACTTTTTTTGATGTTTGGTTATCTTTATTGTTTGTTGTGATTGTTTTTTTTCTGGGGTCTCTTTCTATTTATTTCCTTGAAAAAAAGGGGAATAGTGGCCCCACGGTTCCGTACCTCCTGTGGGAGCCTGTGCCCCACAACCTGAGTCACCTCAGGGGTTTTAGTTTTGTCCCTTTAGGGACCTAAAATGCTGAGCCATGTATCGACTGCTGCTGTACACCATCCACCTCTTCTCCCTTACCCACTGCCTGGACATGCCTTGGTGTGCCCATTTACCACCGGGCGGTGAGGATCCCAAGTGTAGGGCTCTCTACGTGGGAGTCATCCCCCTTTTGCTCAGCGATCTGGGGTGGAGTCCCCTGCAACCGCAGATTGCGGTGGTTCACGGACTCCCAGCCCAACTGCTTGTTCTGTGGTGCTCCGTGGACCATGTATATATTGGGTGTGGGCACCTACACTCCCTTGTTGATTTTCTTTCTCGGTTGCACTTCAGCCCCACACTCCTGATCTTTGGGCATCTAGTGCGGAGGGGGGAGAGCAGGTCAGAAGATCTCCTTGTGTGTCTGCTCCTGGGCCTGGCCAGGCTGGTCATAAACAGGTCCAGGCAGTGGACTGTGGAGGGGGTCACAATGGCCGATTGCCTGCCGCTCTTCCACAGTTACATCTGGGCCTGGGTGTCTCTGGAGAAGGAGCACACAGTGCCTACCAATATCCTCGATGTTTTCAGGGAGTGGTGAGCCCAGCGGGGTGTGGAGTGTTTTATTTCCCCTTCCTACTCTATTTTGATTTAATCCCAGCCCTCCCCTTCACTTTTTTGATCACTCAGCTTTGCTTTTTATTGAGAAGGCCATTGCTTGTCACTGGCCACTTGGGTGTTTCCTTTCTTCCTGGTGGTGGAATATAAATAAAGATTTTTACACTCATTGTTCTTCACTGTGTCCTACACCTACACACACACACAACCTGAAAAGGGGAAAAAAAGATAAATGATAAAAAAGAAAAAATTTTTTTAAAAATTGAAAGGGGAATAGTGACCTCTTGTCGCACAATGGTAGTGTCCCTATTCCTGGACCGAGGGGCACAAGTTCAAATCCCACCTGCTTCAGAGGTGCAAAGTAACATCTCTGACTAGTTTCATTAGAAAAATAAGTTTAATAATAAAAAAAAAGGAACAGGTGGGACTGGTTTGAGAAGGGAGATGTGAGACTGAGTAGTACCTTGACTGTCCTTGAAGAGGGAACATGCAATACCTTTCAATGCTCTTGATTCCTTTCAAGAGAGTTGGGTACCACAGGGAATGCAGTGTTTTATTTCCCCTTCCAACTCCATTTCAAATTAGTCCATCCTCTCTCCCTGTTCTCCCACCCCTCAGCTTTACAAGTTAGCAAAGCCATTAACAGGCTTTGCTTGTCAATATTCAAGTGGCCACATGAGTGTTTTCCTGATGATGGACAGAAAAAGAGAAAAGGCAAAAAAAAACTCTATTCACAATGGTATCTTCATTAAAAAAAAAGTAAGACAGAATAGTTAATAAACTCTATTCATGAAGAGTCCTTGCTTCTGTCTGATTAGCTGGCATTGTTCCATTTTGACAACCAAACCTCCCAGTTCCACAACATGTACATTCTATTCCATATGGACCCATCCAAAGGGTAAATACGATCTACCTAACTCTGCCCACTTACTTTCCTTCCACAGCCCAGAAACAATCAACAATATGGCAGACTCTATCCCATTTACTTAACTTCTTAAAGGGAAAATTTGATTAAATTCTTCTACTTTTGAAAGATAACCAAGCGAAACTCTATATTTACCTTTCCTCAAGCCCCTATAGTTCAGCTTTTTCTATTGCTTCAGAGTAAGTAGGTGATCTCAATCAACCTTAGATTTGTACCTTATCAAATGCATCTTTCTATCATTAAGTTAAATATCTGCCAAGCTGCTTAGCTAATAGGCACAACACTGGGACGTGTGCTACCTTTTGATTAATCTCCCAGCCCATAACTATCCATGAATCTCATCTTAACTTACCAGGTATTTGACCGTCTTAGACCAGCCTCCGAGGAACAATGGTAGTGTCCCCACCTTTGAACTAGGATACCCAGGTATGAGTCTTACCTGATCCAAAAGTTTATAACAACATCTCTGAACAGTTTGATTAGAAAATTTCTAAACCAGCCATTTGAGACTTAACACTGATTGTTTTGTGTTAAAAGAAAGGTTACACCTCCCAATTATGAATAGTTATCAACATGTTGCATCACTGAATCATGTTCCCTTTCTACTGCATTCTTCCCAATGATGACTAATCAACAACAACTTACACAGCAAGGTGAACATAGTAAATCATTCCAAGATGCTTTGCAAGAGAATTAACAAACAAAATTTGACACAAAGCCACACACAACATCATATTAAAGTAGACAAACAATTGCTTCGGTAAAAAGGTAGGTTACAAAGAACATCACAGAGGAAGACAGCATGGTATAGGACAAGTGGTTTCAGAAGGGAATCTAAAGCTTTGAACTAAGGTAGCTGAGGACACAGCTGACAACGGCCGAGAGGTGGAATGTTGAAAATTGAGATTTGCAAGACCAAAATTGAAGAGGTAAAGGGGTTCCGAAGAGTTCTATAGCTTGGAGAGGTTACAAAACAGGAGTTGAAGCCGTGGAGGAATCACAAAACAAGGTTTGGAACTTTAATACCAATAAATCACCAGACCTCATGGTAATGTAGATCAATGATAATGAGATGGGACTCAGTGCACATTAGGATATGAGCAGTAGTGTTTTGGATGACGTGAACCTTACATAGGCCGCAAGGTGGCGGCCAACCAGGAGAACATTGGAATACCTGAGCTGAGAAATTACAAAGCAGTGGATGAGGGTTTATGCAGTAGGTGTGCTGTGGCAGGGGCAGAAATGGGTGGGGTAATGGATCTGGAAGTCAATGGTCTTGGTGCTGTTGAGGATGTTGTTGTGATAAACAGTAAACATTAACTGTCGATAATCAACTCTCACATCTCTTCTTAATTCCCATGACCTTAATGCAGTAAAGTGAAAGAGGGCAAATAATTACTTAACATAATTGCTGTGATCACCTGAATACAATCTGAGGCAGCAATGACTACAGATGCTGGAAGTCAGAGTCAATAGGTGTGAAGCTGAAACGTTTCAGAATGAATGTTGACTTTCCTGCTCCACAGATGCTGTCTGATCAGCTGTGCCCTTCAAGCTTCACATCTTTTGATTCTGAACTAAGGCAAGTCCAAGGAACCCATACAGAATATAAGAAGACAGCTGCATTGAAATTATCATCTCATTCAAAGAAAGTGAAACTAAACAACTAAGTCAGCATCAGGATGTCTGCCTCCTGTTTAATTCAGAGTTGAAAATGTGTTGCTGGAAAAGCACAGCAGGTCAGGCAGCATCCAAGGAGCAGCAGGATCGACGTTTCGGGCATGAGCCCTTCTTCAGGAAGGGCCGAAACGTCGATTCTCCTGCACTTTGGATGCTGCCTGACTTGCTGCGCTTTTCCAGCAACACATTTTCAGTTCTGATCTTCAGCATCTGCAGTCCTCACTTTCTCCTGTTTAATTCACACTTGCCTGACAGGTTCCCGTATTGGGAAGTTAAAGGTTGCCTGCAGAATACTCGGAATGCAAAGGCAATAAGCTAGACTCAAGAATATACAAACAAGTGATAATTTAGCAGCTTGCTTGGCAAAACAGAGAGGCAGGAAAAGTGGATTCATATTAACAGAGGTTGGAAGGCTTCCTCTCTCCCTGTTCTCTGTGCCTCAGTTTCTCTCTCACATGAAAAGCCTAATAAAAAGGCAATGTGGGAGAAAAATAATCACAGAAAACTCCATGATTCTACAAATTTCACCACTGTTGAGGAAACAAGACAACCACTGAAAAGCCATGGATTCTCGTTTCACTCACAACTCAAATTTTTAAGAACTGTGTCTGCTTTTTATTCTTCCTGTTTTTACTAGAAACCCTCCCCCATCCTCCACTTTTTTTTGAAACACTTACTATCTGTGTTTGACATGTTTTAGGGTTTTCTCTTGGGATGAGTAGGTAATGGAATACCTTTCTTTCACCCAGGAAAACCCTGCAATTATTTCCTTCATATTGATGTAATTAATTCATTTCAACTGATGTGTGATAGCTGTGTGTTGAAAAGAAATAAACATAATTGTTGCAACCAACTAAGGCAAGGGCGGCATTTAATTGAGTGGTGGCAGGGGTGGAGGGGGGGGGAGCAGTGATGACTATTTCAGGTTCAGATTGAGAAAGCACCTGGCCAATGTGTGCCCTGGCACCAACTGAGATTATTGAGTGGACAACAGATGACCACCAGAGGCCATGTCCCCAACACTGTTGTATTAAACCAGCTGTAGGGACGCACTTTGCCATGTGGGTCACATGACAAGTAAATCAACGATGGACTGTTTGTCTTCTCCTGGGAAGGAATCTGTCAAAGTTGCACACTCTGCCTAATTTAGCAAGCCAGCATTGAGAAAGGGAAAGCAGACTGAGAGCCACCTCCTTTACCTTGCTGCTGACTCTATGCTCCTCAGGCAAGGCCCTATACTGTGACTACCCTCACCACCTCAACAAGAACATGATTTTATGCCATCACTGATTTGGGTTACTCCGTGATTCCTGATGCCCAGTAGGTTTTTGTTTTCCTGCAACAGCCTTAGCTTTCCTGTGGTGCTGTTGAACAAGAGTGTTGCTGGCCTCTGATTGGCCAGCAGCTCCTGATGGGTGGGAAGTCAGGGTCTTGATGCTGGGTGAAGGCACTTTTCTGGCCTCCACTGCCTGATTGGTCAGATTTCCCACCCAAGGCAACACACATTTATGTGGTAAAGTATCCCAAGGCATTTCAAAGGAGAGTGATTAAGTAAAATTGGACTTTAAGACACACATGTAACATTGGTTAGGCGGTAAACAAGGTAGATTTGAAGAAGCAAATTGAAACAAGAGAAACACTTAGTTTCTAACTGAACTGAGTTTGTCCACTTGCTATAGTTACTTTGCTTTGCCTATAAATTACACTGTGACTCAAACAGGTAATACTGGATTATGTACAGCTGTTTTAGCAATAGGATTATACATTGTGTATTGCATGGTATAATACTCTGGTAGATCTTAGTGCACGCTTGGAGTAGCTTGAGGGTCCAGTTAGCCTACTCCTAGTTCTAATAGTCTGACTGTAGTCATATTGTATGTCTCAGAAGTATGCTGTTCAATATAATGACTTTTATCAAATAAAAGTTGAGTGAATGCCTGTAACCATACGGTGCAAATCCATTTCTTAAGTTACAGATTCATTGCTCTCTCCAAAATTCTGTATTTGCTGGAAACCAGCCTTGGAAATTTGATTCTCTTATTTATATCTGATAAATGGATCTTCTGTCTATGGTAGAGTAACCAGGATGAATGAACCAAGTGCTCTTAACAAAGGTCAGGCTGCCAATCTTCAACCTTTGCTCTGTTGTCAAACCTCCAACCTCTTCTCAGTTTGACAAATACAGGAAATCACTGTTATGCTTGTAATGAAAGCCTCAGCACATTTAATACTGGAACCAGGGCCAGAAAGCTAATTAATGTAAGTTTCGGTCTTTAGTCAATGTCACACTGTAACATTCATCAAGACATTAAGAGGTTAGAGATATGGATGAAGCAGTAAGTGTCCATCACCAGCAATGGCAGGTAATTTGGGTATACAACAAAAGTGGGGTGAGGCAATAATGGTGTGAGTCGGGCTATGCTCACTAGCATAGACTTGACACTGATGCACTAACACCTCATTCCTAATCTGCCAATTGAGCCAAGGCTGACAAAAATAATATTAAGCAAAAAACATTTCCCAAGGACAAAGAAGAATTTTTAAAAGAAAAATCAGTAACTAAGGTTGTCTCACTCACCTCCAATGTGGTCGATACAATCTTTTCTACAGAAGAAAAATATGCATCCCACAAAAATTGGGTGTGTTGTCGGAATGCCAGGATTTTGTCATTATCAATGGATCTGACTGTTGAGGGAACCTATAAAATAGAATTGGAGAGATTTTAATTCATCTTCTGAAATCAAGCACTGCTCAGAAACTGTTTCAACAACCATTCACCTCTTACTATTTGCTTACAGGTAGACCCCCACGTAGGGTGGCATGGTGATGCAATAGTCAGCACTGCTGCCTCACAGCACAAGGGATCTGGTTCAATTCCAGCCTCAGATGATGTCATAGTGGAGCTTGCATTGCACCTTCTGTCTGTTTCTGTCCACAGTATATACATGTGCTGGTAAGGTGGATTGGCCAGACTAAATTGCCCCACAGTGTCCAGGGATGTGCAGGCTAGGTGGGTAAGCCATGGTAAATGTGGGGTTACAGGGATAGGGTGGGGGGCTGGGTATGGGTAGGATGCTCTTCAGAAATTGTTGCAGACTCGATGGGCCAAATGGCCTCTTTCTACGCTGTAGGGATTCTAAAAACCATCACTATTTACCATATGACAGGCTGAAGCCAGCTATTTGCCACATTGTGCCTTGATTCTAAGGGACCAAAAATCAGTCTAGCCCCCTTAAGTAAACAACAATGCAGCTTTCTCATATACAACAAAAAGGAGCAATTCTGGCAAGTGCCAATTAAACGAAGTTTGGTTAAAGACTCCTGAGTTGGGAGTGGGGTTAACAATTTCTGTGCTCAAGTCTCTGCAGTGGGACTTGATGCTACAGTCTTCTACTCCTGTAGCAAATGTGTTAACTAGTGAGCCACAGCTAACACCATTGAAAGGTGAAGCATGTACATAACATGGAACTGAAGTACAAAGAAGATTCCAGGATGGCTCCCTATTTTGTGTTACGTTAACTAATGTTAGATCAAGTACTGATGGAGATACTACAACTGTCTTTATTGTCATCATTCAAGAGAAGGGAAAATCAACAGGGTTTCTCCTCCTGATTGCTCTTCACTGCCCCCTGCTGGAAGATTTGTGAATGCTGGACGAGAGAACAGGATGGGGCTCAAGTTCAAATAGCAGACGGTCTGTTTGCACTGAAAATATGAAGGATGGATAATTGGGAGAGAATCAAATTGTTAGAAAGGTGGGGGAGAAATCTGTGAGCAAAAGGGAAGCAACAAAGAACAGATCTTTAAACTGATAATGACCAGATGAAATCAATAACAATAAACAAGTATGGTAATGTTCAAACTGTCAGAGTGTGTGATTGAATAAAGAATGTGTGTACTGTTCTGTGAAATTGAGGATAGTCAGGCTGACTCAAAGATTCAGCCCAATAGCCCTCCTTCTATTAACTCGTCTATCTTCAGTTCTTTGGTACGGGAAAGGTGTCCTTTCACTAATGAAGAGGTGCTGACTAGAACAAAATGTAGGAGCCAAACACACACTATTTCAAACATACTTTACTTGGCGAAAAACTGAACAACTGGGGACATGGTGAAGAATGTGGAAGTGAGATGCAAAAAATAGAACATAACAATGTAGCAAAGAGGAGCAGGAGTAGGCCATTCAGCCCTTCAAGTCTGCCCTGCCATTTAGTAAGAATATGGCTAGTCTTCTCCAGGCCTCAGCCCCTCTTTTGTGCCAGTTACTCATAACCCTCCACTCCCTAATATTTCAAAAATCAGCGCAATTAATCCCATTTGAACTGCTTCCAATGTTTCTACATCCTTTCTTAAATACAGGAGCCCAAACTGAACAGTGTACTCTGGTTGCGGCCTCACCAGCATCCTGCAGAGTTGTAACAGAATTTCCCTAAGTTTAAACTCGAACTCCCTAGCAATAAAGGCCAAATTTTCATCTGCCTTTTTAATTCTTTGATGCATTTGCATGCTAACATTTTGTTTCATGCACAAGAACACTCGGATCCCTCTGTCGTGCACTTTTATGGTGTCTTTCTCCACTTAAATAATAGTCTGTCTTTCAATCTTCCTATTGAAGTACATGACCTCACACATACCTACAACAAACTCCAACTTCCAGGTTTTTGCCCACTCACTTGGATTACCAAGATCTGCTTACAAATGTTTATGTCCTCGTCACCGTGGGGCAGCACGGTGGCTCAGTGGTTAGCACTGCTACCTCACAGTGCCAGGAACCCGCGTTCGACTCCAGCCTCGGGCAAATGTGTGGAGTTTGCACATTCTCCCCTTGTCTGCGTGAGTTTCCTCCAGGTGGTCTGGTTTCCTCCCACAGTCCAAAGATGTGCAGATTAGGTGAATTGGTCATGCTAAATTTCCCATAGCATTAGATGCATTTCTTAGGAAGAATGGGTCTGGGTGGTTTACTCTTCAGAGGGTTGGTGTGAACTAGTTGGGCCGAAGGGCCTGTTTCCACATTGTAGGGAATCTAATCAAACATGTTCCTCCCACCTATTTTTATATCATCAGTAAGCTTGGACACATTATACTCTTCACCTCCTCCAAGCCATTAATATGGCTTGTAAATCATTGAAGCCAGGGGACTGATCCTTGTGACACTCCACTTGTTACATCTGAAGAAGATTCAAAATCTTGACTGTGTCTTCTACCTTAACCAATCCTCAGTCAATGCTAATACATTACCCCAAATACTGTGAACTCTTATCTTGTGTAATAACCTTTTAACTGGCACCTTACCAAATGCATTCTAGAAATCCAAGTTCACCAAACCTACCAGTTTTTCGCTTTTATCTTCTCTGCTTCTATTATCCTTAAAGAACTATAGCAAATTTGGCAAACACGATTCCCTTTAAACAAAACATGTTGAGTCTGTTTGACTGCATTATGCTTTTCTAATTGTCCTGCGATTTATTTTTAAATAATGGACTCCAGCATTTTCCCAACAACAGATGTCAGCACAACTTTCTTTTAGTCACTCGTAGAATGTTAGGCATCGCAAGCTGGCCAGCATTTATTGCCTCTTCCTCATTGGACTTGAGAAAGTGGTGGTGAGTTGATAACTTGAACTACTGTAGTCGATATGTACAACTAGCCTACAGTCTCCTGCTTTCTGTCTCCTTTCATTGAATAGGGTGGCCCCACAGCAGTTTTCCAGTCTGCTAGAATATGTTGGAATCCAGTGAATTCAGGAATGTATCAACAAATTCCACCATTACCTCTGCAACCACTTCCTTTAAAATCCTTGGATGCATCAGGAGCTGGTGACTTCTCTGCCTTAGTTTGTCAAATACTTTGTTCATGCAACTCTTTCCTTCCATTAGCACCTTGCTTATCTGTTATCTGTGAGATGTTCATCATGTCCTCCACCATGAACACTCATGTAGTATACTGGTTTAAATAACCTGCCATTTCTCAGTTATGAATTCCCTAGTCACATCTTCTAAGGGTCCCACATTCTCTTCAGCTACACACTTCCTTTTCTCATACCGATTGAAACTCATGTTGTTTGTTCTTATATTTCTTGTCAATTTATTTTCACAATCAATTTTCTCCCTCTTTATTAGCCTTTTAGTAATCTGTTCTGGTTCCTAAAGACTCCTAATCCTCTGTCCTATCACTAGCTTCAGCTACTTTGTGTGCCTTAGTTTTTGACTGGATATGCTCCGTGACTGCCTTTGTTAACCGTGAGTGGTTCAGCCTTCTCATTAAACTGTTTCTGACTGTAATAATCTTTGCTGAGGGTTATGAAATATTCGCTTAAATGGCTATCACTGCTCATCGATTGACCTTTCCCTTAGTCTATTTTCCAAGCCCATTTTAGACAACTCTTTCCTCATATCTCTGTAAATGCCCTTATTCAAGTTGAGGTTTGACAGCCAAAGTTGCTGTCCCTCAAACTGAATTTGGAACTCTATCATTTGTGACAGCTACGTCTTAGAGGATCCTAAACTATGAGATCTCTTATTAATTTTACCTCATTACACATTGCTAGATGTAAAATTGCCTGTCCTCTGATAGTTTGTGAAATGTACTGCTCTAAAAAAACAAATCAGATGCAATCTGTAAATTAATCTTCCAAGTTATCTTTGCCCATGTGATTGGTCCAGTTGATCTGCAGATTAAAATCACCCATCAGAACTCAAGTGCTCTTCTTACACACGTTATGGAAAAAGGGATGCAGGTGACTTAAGTGATTCAAAACTGAAACAACGGAATTAATTCATTCAACATTATTCCTGAGATGGGGTTTGGTACAAGTATTGAGTTAGAAGCTGTGGCTACGTGAATTTTATTGCTGAGTCCATTTTGTAATTGCCCCTTACCTGGAGTAGGAGCCTCTCGTCACCCACCACCACAGCTTTGCTCCAATCAATGACCTCGGAGAACGGTAGCTCCCAGCCATTACTGAGCAGTACTGGAATACAAGCAGCCTAGGATGAAGCAAAATAAAACACCACTTAATTCGACAACTTAATGTTGTTTGTCATCAGTAATAAAGAATTTTAAGCATTTCATTTCATTCTCTGGAATTGTTACTTGTGTTGTGATAAATTTACACAAGTACAATTGCCCTCTGGTATTTCAGCTGTCACCCTAGACAGTGATATCAATGTAACATACCATCAAAGTGACACTGCAAACAATCTCCTTCTCATTAAACCTCCACACACATTCAATTTCTAGTAGTAGGTTATGGTAGAGAGATTGGAAATGGAAATTCTGTCTATTTATTTCAGCCTTCCTTCCCTGCTTAAATAGGTGCTGGGACCAATTGTTGCTAAGATCAATCAACTCAGCGGGGACTAGAATCTGGTCTCTTACACTTGGCAGTGTATTTATCAATTGATGCTATTATGGGACCATCATAGATTATCTGTAAAATCTATGCTACTTTCTCCAAACCTTTTTAAAAGCAGGGCTTTAGCAATGGACTCTTGTTTCCAAATTGGATACCCAATTGTCTTTGATCTTTGATATGTTTTTATTTCAATGGTGTGTGTGTGTGTGTGTGTGTGTGTGTGTGGCATTCAGGCTAACCGGCTTGTTAAAAAGCACATCTGGCCAGTTACTCATATTTTTTTAAATAGTGGGTGTGTTGCTGATTTTGGCAACTACCCACCTAACATTTAATGGGTGACGATGTCATTTTGGGGGGGAATGCAGGAAAATAGTTGGCCAATCACCCACCATAGTGACTGCCCCTTCAGTAAAATGCCTGAAGATTCCAGCCTGATTTTAAAGAAATGGAATGGAAATTGTGGAATCATTGTAGCACAAAAGTGACAAGGAAGAGAGAAAAGCTGTCATCCACTAAGCTCATGGTTGACAACACTTCTGGCATGTCTTCCATGAGCCCTAGCCTCTAAACACACCATCCTCACATTCACTGCCAATGGTCACTTGACACACACCCTCACATTGTCCCAGACAACTGGATGCGAAGAGCCCCTTCAGTGTTGGATTGGCTGATTCTTGATAGTCATTTTAACAGCCTTTCAACCTATGCTCCAATATTTGTACAACTAGTAAACAGAAATATTCAAAGAAAATTAAAAAGGAAAACAAATTGTTTGATGTTCCTATGAGTACTTGGCCTGGGTATGTTTGCAGCAGCATCCAAAAGATTAAATCTTCATGCCAAACTGGATGATTGTCAACTCAAACTGAGCTGCAGTCAGACACCTGCCAACTCATGGTGTTCCAGAGATCTCGTTCACGGTTCATGTGCCTTAGAATTTAACTTCACGTTTTATGAAGAGAAGATTTATCTCGACAGAATGCATGTATGTTTGAGAAACCGATATAAGCAGCCCAGAAATAAAATGTAATGAAATCAGCTTGGAGCCTATCACATTTAAAAGATTAGAGCTATGTTGATTCAGAAGGTTAAGATCTAGAAAGGGAATACCACCCAAGACCAGGTGGCTTTACCAGTTAAAGAACTGGAGACAGCACCTGCAATCCTTGCAGTAAGCGTTGTCCAAAGAAATACTTCTATTTTGGGAATTTAGTCAAATTAGTTTGGAAGTCTTTGGCAAACCCTGAAGGTTGCCCAAACACATATCTTTCATTGGATTGAAGAAGGAATTTTAAATGAGTGATACTTGACCCATAGGACTTCAGGAGGACATCCGAGAGCATGATTATGACAATGGCAGTGACTACTTCCAGCTTTGTCAAGAGCATCCACCTGAGCAAGCAAATCCAAGATAATATATATATTTGGTGAGAAACTTAACAGAAAGGTTAAGGTACTGACTACCTCCGAGGCTGAAAATAGTAAAGAGTGAAGTTAAGGCAAATCATTGGGGTGGCTCCTCAAGGACAAGCTGGAGTTTTAATATGCTGTGGAAATTAGGAGGCAGGGAAGAATGAGGAAGGGAGAGCATTTCCAAGTTTTTGATGTAAAGAATGAAGCAAAGAAACAACAATGTACTTTTAAAAAGTGTATCATCCTATCCCTCAGAAACATCTCAAAGTGCCTAGCATGCAGTAAAATGCAGTCTCCAGTCAGTATCATCAGGTGGTTAAACCCCAGGATCACTTTGAGAGAGATAGGTTTCAAAACAACAATAAGACAAATTAACAAGTAAACTTTTTTTGATATTGTTGGGTGAGGGAGAAATGTTGGCCAGGACTCCAGATCATAACTCACTGTTCATCTTTAAGCAATTGATATGCTGGGAATATTGATGTTCCTTTCTTCTACACAACCTTTTGAACTCAATTTCTTTGCATCAACATAAGAAAAAAAATCCCAGTGAGTGACAATTTCTATTTCCTTGCTCACAAGCTTTATAAAGCAATCGATGAATGACAAGTTTCAAAATAATGAGATTTGTTTCACTTTGGGTCTCCTAGGAATCATGGGAAAAAAGGTTCTGAAGGAATGAAAATGCAGTGCAACCCTTTGCATTAAGCTTGAGGTTGCTTAGCAACATCCCAAGAAGACCATACAAAAATTTGCATTTCTCTCCCCTCTTCTTTTCTTCTTCATTTCAAAACAAGAAATATAAGAAATAAGGAGCAGGAGTGGACCAGATGTCCCATTAAGCTTACCCCATTGTTCAAATGGTCATGACTGATCTTTGGCATCAGCTGCATTTTCCTGCCCACTTCCCATATACCTTGATGTCCCTGGAGTCCAGAGTTTTGTCTGTTCCAGCATTAAATATATTCAACAATGGGGGCATCCATCATCCTCTGGTGTAAAGAACTCCAAAGATTCACAACCTATTGAGTGCATGAATGTCTATTCTTCTGTGTCCTAAGTGATCAGCCACTCATCCTGCATAGTGCCTCCCATGTTCTCGACTTTCCAGCACGAGAAAACAAAACCTTTCAGTGTCTGACATGTCAAGTTCCTACAAAATCTTGTACGCTTCAATGACATCATGTTTTGTTCTTCTAAATTTCAGAGACCCAAAGTACGGAACCTCTCATTTGAGAATAACTAGTACTTATTTTATTCTTGTACATGATGTGGGTATTAACAGTAAAGCTGGCATTTGTTACCCATCCCAAGTTGCCGGTGAATAGAGTGGTTTCATAAGCCATTTCAGATGGAAATTAATTTTTTTTTGATTTACTCAAGGGATGAGGGTGTCACTGGCTGGGCCAGCATTTCTTGTCCAGTCCTGCTTGTCGAGAGGGCAGTCAAGAATCAACCACATTTTTTTTTCTTATTCATTCATGGGATGAGGGCGTCGCTGGCTAGGTGAGCATTTATTGCCCATCGTTATTTAACCAACGGGCTGTTAAAAGTCAACCGTATTGCTGTGGATTTGGAGTCACATGTAGGCCAGATCAGGTAAGGACAGCAGTTTCCTCCCCTAAAGGGCATTAGTGAACCAGATGGGTTTTACTGACAATTGACTATGGATTTCTGAAAGTCTGGAATCATGAGTCAAACAGGCCAGGTAAGGTTGGCAGTTTTCCTTCTCTAAACGACGTTAGAGAACAACATGGAGATTTTAAAAAACTGTGGTTACACAGTCACTATCAGGCTGGATTTTAATTGCAGATTTTATTCAAATTTCTCCATCTGCCATGTTAGGATTGGAACCTATGTCCTCATAATATTGACATGAGTTTCTAGATTACCTCGATACAGGTAAAGTCTCCATTGTAGTGGAAGACAAGTGGATGCTCTTTGGAGGGTCCAATTTCCCTTGACAAGATGACAATTAATCTCAGGTCTTTCACAATAGATTCTTTCAAAGAGATCAATTGACAATGAAAATCCTCAGGATGGTGAAGTTTCACGGTTGAAGAAAAACTGGGAGATATAACCATGTAGCTACAGTACCTATATAGTGATGTCTTGAAGTTCTCACTCAGTATTCTCAAGTTTAGGACAAAGAGAGTAGAGAATCATCAAGAAGATTGCAGAATTTCATTCTTCAAAAAACTTGTGCAAGAATCGTGAATGATCAACAAAAATCTCCTGAGATTACTGACTATTCTGGAGGAGTTGCAGTCTGGACAATCCAGATCGCATTTGTAGACACTGAGAAACTTTCTGGAAAAATGCCAGATGCAAGGAAGCTCAGCATTGACTACACAACTGGAATACTTGGCAAAGATAAGGAATTTTATATTTTTGAGGTGATCTGTTTGATTTACCTTTAAAGTAGTGATCTTGTATTGCAAAACTACTGAAGGTGACCAGAGCATTGGATAGCAACTTGTGAAATCTTACGGCTTGGAATGCTTCCTTACACCTTAATGCCAACATTTTAAAATATTGATGGACACTTTTTCCTTGCTTTTGATCGGCTTTTTGTTGGCAGAGGCGAAAAACTTATGGGCTTGGATGGAATCTCAGATTTGTGACAAATGGTACCGACGTAGCACACTTTGAGCCTGGGCTTGCCTCATATACTGAGTTGCTTGTTCCAATCTTGGGCCTTCCGTGCACTGCAATGAATCATGGAGAATGCTGTCAAAAATTTCATTGATCTCATTTCTTAATGCCTCATTATCACAGGAAATGGCCACTGTAAATGAATCCTCAATGGAGTGCATCGAGACCATTGGCTGTTGCATCAGATGCAGTCAATAACAAGGTTCTCGAGACTAAAATAAGCATTGAAGGATGCTAGGCCTGAAAAAAAACTTTGCATATTTTTATCAACAAGTTTTCTGTTGAGGGTCCCATTGGTGATAGGGCCTACTGTCTGTAAGAAAGTACTGGCCTCCTTAAATCTTCCTTCTCTCACCTTAAAAATATGGTCCTTAGTTTTGAACATAGAGAAAAGACCTTTGCTATTCACCATATCTACGTCCCTCATGATTTGGAGATGCTGGTGTTGGACTGGGGTGTACCAAGTTAAAAAAAAATCACACAACACCAGGTTATAGTCCAACAGGTTTAATTGAAAGCACAAGCTTTCAGAGCATCGCTCCTTCATCGGGTGGTTGTGGACAATTGTAAGACACAGAATTTATAGCAAAACTTTACAGTGTGATGTAACTGAAATTATACATTGAAAAATCCCTTGATTGTTTCTGAGTCTTTCATCTGTTCAAATACCATGATAGTTTCACTTCTTTCATGTGAAAATCACAAAACCTTTTTAAAAAAAGGTTACATTCTCAGGTTAACTGTAATAATTGGTGTCAGCCAGATAATATGTTGAAGGTGTTAGCCCCCTGTGTTCCCTGTCTATGCCATAACATTTAGACTGATTCTAATCTAAAAAGTGAGTTAACAGGTCTAACATGGATTCATGCAGTTTTTGAGCAAAGTACAATGCAACTCTGCAAATACAAATTCACCCCACAAACGTATATGTATATGTGTGCATGTGGGCTTTTGTGTGTATGTGTGTGTGTGTCTGTCTATCTGGGGTGGGGTGTTGTCAGTGTGAGAGAGAGTGTATATGTATGTGTATGTGAGTGTAGAATGTCTAAGTCTGAGAGGGTGCATGTGTGAGTGTGAGTGTATGTGTGTATATGTGTGGGGTGAGGGGTTGTGAGTGTCTGTGAGAGAGAGTGTATATGTGTGTGTGAGTGTAAAGGGTCTAAGTCTGTGAGAGGATGTATGTGAGAGAATGGGAGTGTGTGTGTCTGTGTGAGTGTCTCTGTATACATGTATCTGTGTGTATGTGTGTGTATAGGAGCGCGTGTGTGTTGTGTGTGTGTGTATAGTGCAATGGTGGTCACCTGTAGTGTTACGTGAACCCAAGGTCCCAGTTAAGGCCCTCCCTATGGGTATGGAACTTAGCTATCAGCCTCTGCTCGGCCACTTTTCGCTGCTGTCTGTCTCGAAGTCTGCCTTGGAGGATGGTCACCTGAAGGTCCGAGGTCTAATGTCCTGGACCGCTGAAGTGTTCCCCAACTGGGGGGGAACACTCCTGTCTGTTGATTGTTGTGCGGTGCCCATTCACCCATTGCCGCAGCCTTTGCTCGGTTTCCCCAATGTACCATACCTCAGAGCATTCTTGCCTGCAATGTATAAGATAGACAACGTTTGCTGAGTCACATGAGTAACTGCCACGTACATAGTGGGAGATGTCCCCAATTGAAATGGTGGTATCCATGTCCACACTCTGACACGCCTTGCAGCGCCTACCGTGACAGGGTTGTATGGAGTTGTCCTGAAAGCCGGGCAGTTTGCTACGAACAATGATCTGTTTGAGGTTTGGTGGTTGTTTAAAGGCGAGCAGTGGAGGTGTGGGGAAGGTATTGGCAAGGTGCTCATCCTCATTGATAATGTGTTGCAGATCACGAAGAACATGGCATAGTTTTTCAGCTCCTGGGAAGTACTGGATAACGAAGGGTACCCTGTCGATTGCAGCACGTGTCCATCTCCTGAGGAGGTCATTATGGCTCCTTGCTGTGGCACGTCGGTGCTGGCAGTTGATGAGTTGAGCACCGTACCCCATCCTTATGACAGCATCCCTGAGTTCTTCCAGGTGTCCGTCACGTTCCTCCTCATCTGAACAGATCCTGTGTACGCGTAGGGCTTGTCCATAGGGGATGGCTGTTTTAATATGTTTTGTGTGGAAGCTGGAGAAGTGTAGCATTGTGAGGTTGTCTGTGGGTTTGCGGTAGAGTGTGGTGCTGAGGTGTCCATCCTTGATGGAGATGCATGTGTCCAAGAATGAGACAGATAGTCAAGAGTAGTCCATGATGAGTTTGATGGTGGGATGAAGCTTGTTGATATCACTGCGTAGTTTTTTCAGTGACTCCTCGCCATGGGTCCAGAGGAAGAAAATGTCATCAATGTACCTGGTGTATAATGCTGGTTGGAGGTCCTGCGTAGAGAAGAAGTCTTGTTCGAACCTGTGCATGAAGATGTTGGCATATTGGGGTGAAAATTTGGTCCCCATGGCTGTTCCACGTGTCTGGATGAAGAACTGGTTGTCAAAGGTGAAGACTTTATGATCGAGGATAAAGCGGACGAGTTGAAGAATGGTGTTTGGAGACTGGCAGTTGTTGGTGTTGAGTACTGAGGCTGTTGCCGTGATGCCATCATTGTGAGAGATGCTGGTATAGAGTGCTGAAATGTCCATTGTAACGAGGAATATTCCCGGATCGACTGGTCCATGGGTGCTGAGTTTCTGTAAGAAATCCATAGTGTTGTGACAGAATCTGGGAATCCCCAGTACAATAGGTTTCAAGATGGCTTCAACATAGCTGGAGAGAATCTCACACAGGGTCCCATTGTCTGATACGATGGGATGTCCTGGTGTATTGGCTTTGTGTATCTTTGGAAGGCAGTAGAAGTCGCCAACACAAGAAATACGTGGGATGAGGGTGCATAAGGAACTCTGAAGGACTGGATCCAAAGTCCTGATCAATGTGTTTAATTCACGGGTACCGACAACTTAACAACCAGGAACACTACAGTCAGCTGATCTGACCAAAGAACACATCCGTGAATTAAACACATTGATCAGGACTTTGATGGATGAACACCTCAGCACCACACTCTACCGCAAACCCACAGACAACCTCACAATGCTCCACTTCTCAGCTTCCAACCAAAACATATTAAAACAGCCATCCCCTATGGACAAGCCCTATGCGTTTACCGGATCTGTTCAGATGAGGAGGAACGTGATAGACACCTGGAAGTACTCAATGATGCTCTCATTAGAACGGGGTATGATGCTCAACTCATCAACCACCAGTTCCAACATGCCACAGCAAGAAACCGTAATGACCGCCTCAGGAGACAGACACGGGCTGCAATCGACAGGGTACCCTTCGTTGCCCAGTACTTCCCAGGAGCTGAAAGATTATGCCATGTTCTTCATGACCTGCAACACATTATCAATGAGGATGAGCACCTCGCCAAGACCTTCCCCACACCTCAGCCAATGTGGTCTATCTTATACGTTGCAGGCAAGAATGCCCGGAGGCATGGTACATTGGGGAAACCGAGCAAAGGCTACGACAACGGATGAATGGGCACCGCACAACAATCAACAGACAGGAGTGTTCCCTCCCAGTTGGGGAACACTTCGGCGGTCCAGGACATTCAACCTCGTACCTTCGGGTGATCATCCTCCAAGGCGGACTTCGGGACAGGCAGCAGCGAAAAGTGGCCGAGCAGAGGCTGATAGTTAAGTTCCATACCCATAGGGAGGGCCTCAACGAGGACCTTGGGTTCATGTAACACTACAGGTGACCACCATTGCACTATATACACACACACACACACACACACACAAACACTCACAACCCCCCACCCCACACACTCACACATGAACCCTCTCACAGGCTTAGACACTCTATACACACACACACACATATACATATACGTTTGTGGGGTCAATTTGTATTTGCACAGTTGCACTGTACTTTGCTCAAAAACTACATGAATCCTTGTAAGACTCTGTTAACTCACTTTTTAGATTAGAATCAGTCTAAACATTATGGTATAGACAGGGAACACAGGGGGCTAACACTTTCAACATATTATCTGCGCTGACACCGACTGTTGAAGTTCAACTGAGAATGTAACTTTTTTAAAAAAGTTTTGTGATTTATATATGAAAGAAGTGAAACTATCATGGTATTCAAACAGATGAAAGACAACAAACAAGATTTTTTTCAATGTATAATTTCAGTTACATCACACTGTAAATTTTTGCTATAAATTCTGTCTTACAATTGTGTCCTCCACAACCACCTGATGAAGGAGCTCCAAAAGCTAGTGCTTCCAATTAAACCTGTTGGACTATAACCTGGTGTTGTGTGATTTTTAATTACGTCCCTCATGATCTTTTAAACCTCTATAAGGTCACCCCTCAACCTCCTACGCTCCAGTGAAAAAAAACACCCAGCCTATCCAGCCCGGTTTTACAGCTCAAACCCTCCATTCCTGGCAACATCCTGGTAAGTCATTTCTGAACCCGCTCCAGATTTAATGAACCCTTCTAAATAACAGGGCGACCAGAACTGGAAACAGTACTTCAGAACATGCAGAACCAATGTCTTGCACAAACTCAACATGATGTCTCAACTCTTGCAGTGAAAGGTCCCAGCAATGCAGGCAAGCCTATCCAGCCTGTTTTTACAACTCAAAACCTCCATTCCTTCTTAACCACCCTGTTTACCTGTGACACAAATTTCAAAGAAACATGTACTTGAACATAGATTTAGTAAGGGGAGGTTGTGTCTGACAAACCTGTTGGAATTCTTTGAAGAGGTGACAAGTAGGTTAGACCAGGGAAACCCAGTAGATGTGGTCTATCTAGACTTCCAAAAGGCCTTTGATAAGGTGCCACACGGGAGGCTGCTGAGCAAGGTGAGGGCCCATGGTGTTCGAGGTGAGCTACTGGTATGGATTGAGGATTGGCTGTCTGACAGAAGGCAGAGAGTTGGGATAAAAGGTTCTTTTTCGGAATGATAGCCGGTGACAAGCGGTGTCCCGCAGGGTTCGGTGTTGGGGCCGCAGCTGTTCATATTATATATTAATGATCTGGATGAAGGGACTGAGGGCATTCTAGTGAAGTTTACCGATGATATGAAGTTAGGTGGACAGGCAGGCAGTGGGGAGGCTGCAGGCACTGAGGAAGTGGGGAGGCTGCAGAAGGATCTAGAATTCACCACAAAGGTTTACAGGAAAGCCACACACACAGACCAAGTCCTAAACTATGAAAGCAACCACCCCAACACACACAAATGAAGTTGCATCAGGACACTATTCAAAAGGGCCACAACACACTGCAGCACACCAGAACTACAAAAAGGAGGAAGAGGAACACCTATACAAGGTATTCGCCAAAAACGGATACCCTCGCAATTTCATCAACAGATGCCTAAGGGAGGGACAATGGAACGAGGACATGCCGCAACCCAAAGGACTAGCCACACTACCATACATCAGGAGCATTTCTGAACTGACAGCCAGACTACTGCGACCACTAGGAGTCATAACAGCACACAAACCAACAGCCACTCTCAGACAACAACTCACCAGAACGAAGGACCTGATACCCAACATGAGCAAAACTAATGTAGTGTACAAAATTCCATGCAAGGACTGCACAAAACACTACATCGGACAAACAGGAAGACAGTTAACGATCCGTATACACGAACACCAACTAGCCACGAAACGACACGACCAGCTATCCTTAGTAGCGACACACACAGACAACAAGCAACGTGAATTTGACTGGGACAACACGACCATTATAGGGCAAGCCAAACAGAGAACAGCCAGGGAATTCCTAGAGGCATGGCACTCATCCACAGATTCAATCAATAAGCACATCGACCTGGACCCAATATACCGGCCACTACAGCGGACAGCTCGAACTGACAACCAGAAGCGGCAGAGACAGGCCACTATAAATGCCGGAGGAAACAGCACAGAAGCGCTTCACAGGAGGCTCCCAAGCACTGAGGATGTCACCTAGACAGGGGACGAAACATTTGCAAGACAAACTCCCAGCTCGGCGAACAGAGCTACAACAACAAGCACCCGAGCTACAAATCTTCTCCCAAACTTTGAGGATCTAGACAGTTTGGGAGAGTGGTCCAGTAAATTCCATCAGCCATTTCATGTGAGCAAATGTGAGGTCATGCACTTTGGAAAAAAGAATACAAGCATGGACTACTTTCTAAATGGTGAGAAAATTCATAAAGCCAAAGTACAAAAGGATCTGGGAGCGCTAGTCGAGGATTCTCTAAAGGTAAACATGCAGGTTGAGTCCGTGATTAAGAAAGCGAATGCAATGCTGCCATTTATCTCAAGAGGGTTGGAATATAAAAGCACTGTGCTACTGAGACTTTATAAAGCTCTGATTGGGCCCAATTTGGAGTACTGTGTCCAGTTTTGGTCCCCACACCTCAGGAAGGATATACTGGCACTGGAGCGTGTCCAGCAGAGTTTCACACGGATGATCCCTGGAATGGTAGGTCTAACATACGAGGAACGGCTGAGGATCCTGGGATTGTATTCACTGGAGTTTAGAAGATTAAGGGGAGATCTAATAGAAACTTACAAGATAATACATGGCTTGGAGAGGGTGGACGCTAGGAAATTGTTTCTGCTGGTGAGGAGACTAGGACCCGTGGACACAGCCTTAGAATTAGAGGGGGTAAATTCAGAACAGAAATGCGGAGACATTTCTTCACCTAGAGAGTGGTGAGCCTGTGGAATTCATTGCCGCAGAGTGCAATGGAGGCCGGGAAGCGAAATGTCTTCAAGGCAGAGATTGATAAATTCTTGATGTCACAAGGAATTAAGGGCTACGGGGAGAATGCGGGTAAGTGGAGTTGAAATGCCCATCAGCCATGATTGAATGGCGGAGTGGACTCGATAGGCCGAATGGCCTTACTTCCACTCCTATGTCTTATGGTCTTATGGAACAAATTAAACTCCAACTGCCATTGACTCAATTGAACAAGATCTCTTTGTAATCTTAGATAACTTTCTTAACTGTCCACAATTTTGGTGCCTTCTGCAAACTTACGAACCATGCTTCCTAATTCTCATCCAAATCATTTATAGAAATGACAGACAAAAGAGGATCTGGTACTGATCCTTGTTGAACACTGCTGGTAACCAACTTCCAATCCGAAAAACAACCTTTCACCACCACCCTGTCTCCTACCGTAAAGCCAATTTAGTATACAATTGTAAGGTTCACCCTCAATCCCATGTGATCTAACTTTACTAATTCATATCCCATGTGGAACCTTATCAAAGGCTTTACTAAAATCCACATAAAACGTTAACCATTTTCCCCTCATCACTCTGTGGTTACTTCCTCAAAAGTAAACTCAATCAAGTTTATGAGACATGATTTTTCTCACACATGCTGACTATCCCTAATCACTCCAAATCCACGTAAATCTTACCTATTAGAATAACCTCCACCAACGTACCCACCACCGACATCAGACTCACAGGTCTATAGTTTCTAGGCTTCTCCTTCCAACCTTTCCTAAATAAAGGCACAACATCAGCCACTCTCCAGTCCTCTGGCACCTCACCTGGTTAGAGATGATACAAATATTTCTGCTCGTGACCCCGCAATTTCCTCTTTAACTCTAGATCAGGTCTTGGTAATTTATCCACCTTTGTTTTCTCAGAACTCCAACACATCCTCTTCTTTAATGTGGACTGTTCTCAGAACATCACTAGTTATTTTCCTGAGTTCTCTAGCCTCCATTGCCTTCCCCACAGTAACAGATGATGTGAAATATTCATTTAATATCTCTCCCATCTCCTGAGGTTTAACACAAAGATGACTTCATCAATCTTTAAGGGGTCCTCCTCACTCTCTAGTTGCTCTTTTCCTCTAAATGTACTTGTAGCATCTTTTTTCGATTATCCTTAACCTTACCTGTCAAAGTTGTCTCATATCCCCTCTTTGTTTTCCTGATCTCTCTTTTAAGAATGCCCCTACAGTCTTTATACCATTGAAGGGATTTATTTGATCCCAGTTGTTTATATCTGATTCTTTTTTATATTTTTGATTAAATGTGTTCCCTAATCTTACCATCGTTCCCTATTCTTACCAGCCTACCTTTCAGTCTAACAGGAACATAATGCCTCTGAACTCTCGTTATCAAACATTTGAAAACCTCCCTATTGTCAGTCATTCTTTTCCCTGCAAATAGTCTATTCCAACTAACTTTTGAAAGTTCTAGTCTTTATACCATTAAAGTCTGCCTTACTCCAATTGAGAGCTTTGACAAAGGAAAGTTTATCCTTTTCCTTAACTATTTTAAAATTAACAGAATTACATTCACTAGTCCCAAAATATTTCCCTACTAAGACTTCAGTCACTTGCCCGGTCTTAATTCCCAAGAAAAGGTCGAGTTCTGTTCCTTCTCTAGTAGGTACACACACATGTTGATAAAGAAAATTTTCTTGAACACATTTAACAAATTCCTCACTGTTCAAACCCTTAATAACACAGCACCCCCAGTCAATGTTTGAGAAACTAAAATCCCCTACTATCACAACCCTATAGTTCTTAGATATATCTGAGATGATTAGATTCCCTACAGTGTGGAAACAGGCCCTTCAGCTTAACAAGTCCACACCGACCCTCCGAAGAGTAACCCACCCAGACCCATGTCCCTCTGACTAATGCACCTAACACTATGGGCAATTTAGCATGGCCAATTCAACTGACCTGCACATCTTTGGACTGTGGGAGGAAACCGGAGCACCCGGAGGAAACCCACACAGACACAGGGAGAATGTGAAAACTCCACACAGTCGCCCGAGGCTGGAATTGAACCTGGGTCCCTGGTGCTGTGATGCTGCAGTGCTAACCACTGAGTCACCGTGCCGCCCAATTCATATTCTCTATTTATCACTATTCATATTTGCTCCTCAATTTCCCTCTGACTTTGGAGGGCCTCTAGTACAATCTTATAAAGGTAATCATCCCTTTCTTATTTCTAATTTCAACCCATATATCTTCACTGGATGATCCCTCAGAAATATCCTCTCTCACTACAATAGTGATTATTGGTGGTTCCACAACCACCTGAAGAAGAGGCAGCACCTCCAAAGCTAGTACTTCCAAATAAACCTGTTGGACTATAATCTGGTGTTGTGTGATTTTTAATTTTGTTCATTCTAGTTCAACAGCTGAACCTCCAAAACGTTACAACGGTAATGTTCTCCTTAACCAAAGATATCTTTACCCTCCTCTTTTGCCTCCCTTTCTATCCTTTCTTTTATCCTTCTTTTAAAACTGGGAAAATTGAGCTGCCAGCTCTGTCCTTTCCTCAGCTAAGTTTCTGCAATAGCTATGACGTCCCAGGCCTATGTTCTGATGCATGCCCTGAGTTAAACAGCCTTTACTTGAAAGATCCTTTGCACTGAAATAAATGCAGTTTAATTTTTCAGAGTTACCTCATTCTCTGAGTTGCTCTTGTCTGTCTTTTCTAATTAACTTGCTCTTCGCTGATTCTGAATCATTGTAATCTATCTTCCTATTTTCACCTCAACAAAGTTTGGCCAGATTTCTAAGTTGTTTCTAAACAATGTTTACTCACCAATTCTCCATGAAAGGAAGGCTACAGAGCAGCAATGCTCAGTGTTACACAGGTTCCAGCCTTCCAGCAGAGTACTAGCACATAAATAGTGAGGTCACAGTTACATTACAGTCACTTCAGAGGCTCATTTACATATTCAATAAACCTCATCTCGACACAATCCTCTCATTCCAGTGAGCAATTTGGTGGACCTTCACTATACTGTTTCTAAAAGAAGTATATCAATACTTAAATATGGGATTGAAAACTGCACAGTGTTCCAAGTATGATGTCATGAAAACCACATACATGCTCAAAGTTTGTGAGAAGATTTGTAGCTTGGGTGCTCGTTGTTGTGGTTCTGTTCGCCGAGCTGGGAATTTGTGTTGCAGACATTTCGTCCCCTGTCTAGGTGACATCCTCAGAGCTTGGGAACCTCCTGTGAAGCGCTTCTGTGATCTTTCCTCTGGCATTTAGATTACTTACAGTGTGGAAACAGGCCCTTCGGCCCAACAAGTCCACACCGCCCCGCCGAAGCGTAACCCACCCATACCCCTACATCTATATCTACCCCTTACCTAACACGATGGGCAATTTAGTATGGCCAATTCACCTGGCCTGCATATCTTTGGACTGTGGGAGGAAACCGGAACACCCGGAGGAAACCCACGCAGACACGGGGAGAACGTGCAAACTCCACACAGTCAGTCGCCTGAGGTGGGAATTGAACCCGGGTGTCAGGCGCTGTGAGGCAGCAGTGCTAACCACTGTGCCACCGTGCCGCCCACAAGTGGCCACAAGTGGCCTGTCTCTGCCGCTTCCGGTTGTCAGTTCCAGCTGTCCGTTGCAGTGGTCGGTATATTGGGTCCAGGTTGATGTGCTTATTGATTGAATCTGTGGATGAGTGCCATGCCTCTAGGAATTCCCTGGCTGTTCTCTGTTTGGCTTGTCCTATAATAGTAGTGTTGTCCCAGTCGAATTCATGTTGCTTGTCGTCTGTGTGTGTGGCTACTAAGGATAGCTGGTCGTGTCGTTTCGTGGCTAGTTGGTGTTCGTGTATACGGATCGTTAACTGTCTTCCTGTTTGTCCTATGTAGTGTTTTGTGCAGTCCTTGCATGGGATTTTGTACACTACATTGGTTTTGCTCATGTTGGGTATCGGGTCCTTCGTTCTGGTGAGTTGTTGTCTGAGCGTGGCTGTTGGTTTGTGTGCTGTTATGAGTCCTAGTGGTTGCAGTAGTCTGGCTGTCAGTTCGGAAATGCTCTTGATGTATGGTAGTGTGGCTAGTCCTTTGGGTTGCGGCATGTCCTCGTTCCGTTGTCTTTCCCTTAGGCACCTGTTGATTCGCCAAAAGCGGATACCCGCGCAATTTCATCAACAGGTACCTAAGGGAAAGACAATGGAACGAGGACATACCACAACCCAAAGGACTAGCCATACTACCATACATCAAGAGCATTTCCGAACTGACAGCCAGACTACTGCAACCACTAGGACTCATAACAGCACACAAACCAACAGCCACACTCAGACAACAACTCACCAGAACGAAGGACCCGATATCCAGCATGAGCAAAACCAGTGTAGTGTACAAAATCCCATGCAAGGACTGCACAAAACACTACATAGGACAAACAGGAAGACAGCTAACAATCCGCATCCATGAACACCAACTAGCCACAAAATGATACGACCAGCTTTCCTTAGTATCCACACACGCAGAGGACAAGCAACATGAATTCGACTGGGACAACACTACTATTATAGGACAAGCCAAACAGAGAACAGCCAGGGAATTCCTAGAGGCATGGCACTCATCCACAGATTCAATTAATAAGCACATCGACCTGGACCCAATATACCGGCCACTGCAACGGACAGCTGGAACTGACAATAGGAAGCGGCAGATTCAAACCACCGTAAATGCTGGAGGAAACATCACAGAAGCGCTTCACAGGAGGCTCCCAAGCACTGAGGATGTCACCTAGACAGGGGACAAAACGTCTGCAACACAAATTCCCAGGTCGGCGAACAGAACGACAACACATACATGCAGGAAGACTTCTTTATTCATGTACTCCAATGCCGTTGTAATAAAGACTAACATGTCATCTATCTTCCGTATTGCTTTTTGTACCTGTATACTAAACTGGTGTTCCTTGTACAATTCCACCAAAGATTTGTTAAATATTAACATTTACAGACTTCACACCTTTGAAAAGATGTTCTGCTTTTCTCTTCTTGCTACCAAAATGAATAACCCCACAGTTTCCCTCATTGTTCTTCACCTATCACCATATTGTCTACTCAGTTAATTTGTCTATACCTCCTTGTAACCAGTGCACCTTTCTCAGATTACTACCTAGTTTTGTATTATCAGCAAATTTAGATAGAGTACTTTGAGTCTCTTTGTGTAAGTTATCCATTTTCATTCATGGGATGTGGGAGTTGTTGGCCTAGCCAACATTTATTACTCATCCTTAACGCCTTGGGAAGTTAGTGGCGAGCTGTTTTCTTGAACCTTGCAGCCCACGATGTTTGGTTAGCAACTGAATTTGAGGATTTTGACTCCTATCTGCTGCCCTTGTTCTTCGAGATTGAGAACTATCGAGGCCACATCAATAACAATCAGAAACTGATCCTTTCCGCATTTTAATCATGACAGCCCAGTGGCTTTGAAATGGTCTTGCTTCCTGTTCATTAACCAATCTCTAACAATGCTGATTCATGGTCCCAAACTCCATGAAATCTGATCGTGCATAACACTCAACATTGGAGTCCCCCAAGGATGTGTCCTCAGCCCCCTACTGTACTCCCTGTAGACCCATGACTGTGTTGTCAAATTGCAAATGATGCCACCTACAAGTTCACTGAAGACATCACTGTAATAGAACAGATATCTAACAATGATGAGTCAAAACACAGAATGGAGATAGAGGGCTTGGTGATGTGGTGCAATGAGAACAACCTCTCTCTCAACGTCGGCAAAACTAAAGAACTGACCATTAACTTCAGAAAGAAAGGAAGAAAACACACTCCCATTTACAACAACAGAGCTAAGGTTGAAGAGCATCACGTTCCTCGGAGTGACGATAACGGACAGCCTGTCCTGGACTTCCCACATAGATGTGACGATCAAGAAGGTCCAACAACACTACTTCTTCCTCAGGCAGCTCAGGAAATTTGGCATGTCCATAAGGACCCTCACCCACTTCTACAGATGTACCATTGAAAGCATTCTGTCCAGGTGCATTACGGCCAGGTATGGCAACTGCTCTGCCCAGTACTGTAAGAAACTATAGAAGGTGGTGTGCATAGCCTAGGCCATTACAGAAGCCAACCTTCCATCCATGGACTCCGCTTACACAGCTCACTGCCATGGAAAGGCTGCCAACATCATCAACAACCCATTGCACCCAGAAAATGATCTCCTACAACCTCTTCTGTCAGGCAGAAGATACAGAAGCTTGAACACACGCATTAGTAGGTTCAGAAACAGCTTCTTCCTGGCTGTTATTAGACTGATGAATGGACTCTCCAGCCTCAAATAATGCTGATTTTGCTAATGCTGATCTCGCCTAGTGCACACCCTGGGCAATGTATCCTGTCAGCCACTGTCTAAGTCCTTTTGATTTATATGTCCTTGCTTATTTTGAGCTGCCTGTACTGCTCAGAAACAAAGCTTTTCACTATACTTTGGTACACGTGACAACAAATAAAATCAAAATCAAAATCAAAATCAAATGTTACCCTTTTGTGTTAACTTTATTTTAAAGACTTATGTAAACCCAGGTAGATGACATTTACTCTATTGCCCAAAGGGAATGGAGACACAAAAAAAAACAACCGTCACAGATTTTCCTCAAAAATGTTTTTAAAAAGTTGTCTTGCACAATTTCCCTTTTATAAAATTATATTTGAAGTTTTAAAGTTAAGACCTCTTAGATTTCATGACATGCAGGGGTTAAGGGAACAATTACATCCAAGACTATTACTTGCTTTGCAGTTTTGGACTTGACCTGTTGGTGCACAGCTATGTTCTCCTCACTCACAAGTGCACTTCATTTTAATGATCCCAAGCAGTTCCAACCCAAATCTGGAGGCAAGCTTTTATATTTGGTCACTTGGGACAGAAGTAAGAAAATACAGTTCTCATAGAAATGTAGAACTTTCTCTTCAAAGGCTATGGATCCTTGAGCTCAATTGTAGCTTTCAATTCTGAAGTTGATAGATTTTTTTAAAAAGGACAACAGTATCAAAGGCTCCAAAGTTAGGTGGATAAATGGTACTGAGACACAGATCAGCCATGATCTCAAATAATGCCAGAGCAGGAATCACCTACGCCAGTTCCTGTGTTATTACTGCAAACCAGAAACAGATTGTGGTAGGCATGAAAGAGAAGATGACCAAAGAGAAATAGGAAAGGCAGCAGCAAGGTATTGGTTATGTTACTAGATGAACAACCAAGAAGCCTGGATTAATAATGCAAAGGACCAAAAGTTCATGTCCCACAAGGACAAGTTCAGAAGCCACTGTACAGCAATGTGCAGACCCACTTGGTAAAGTTCCAGCAGAAATAGGTCAGGGCAGAAGTATGTCAATAGGCCATGTGAGAGAGAAATAATGAGTGGAGTGTTTCAAAATGTTCAGCATCACTGAACTACAGCGTGTGGGGTGGCATGGATACAGCTAGAGTTGACCAAGCTGGCCTCAGCCTTCTGGCAAAAATTAAACTTAAAACAATTGAAGGTTAAAAAATGAGGAGCTAAACACCAAGCAATAATTGGCTGATATTCCGAACTCATAATACTGTATGTTTGATTTTATATATAAAAACTAACATTCCTCTAGACCTTCTACCCCAAACTTTTATTCTCAATGTTGGTAAACTCATGAGACACATCCAGCATTTTCTGTATTTGTTTCACAATCTCATACAGTTCAACTTTTCACATCACAGACGTTGTGTTACCTGAAGAGATTCCAGAAATCGGAAAGACCCCAGTCTTCTTCCCCTTGGAACAAGGCAGAAGGTGGAGTTGTGCAACAATTCCTGATAATCATACCTGAGAAGGGAAGGCAAAATACATTCATTAATTAGTTATGTTTAATGGTTATCCATAAGTTTCCTTGATTTTAACAGAGTAGTTAAGTTGATGGGTTTTCCCCTCGCTATGTAGCTACGTAGCCTCAGATCTGTAATCCTCCAATTTTCCACATACCTCCAATTTTGGTCTCTTCCATCCCAAATTTTAATCATTGGTAGCTCACCTTCAATTGATTTGGCCCTAAGCTCTGGAATTCCCTCTCCAAATCTGTCTTTTACTCTTTCTTTAAGATGCTTCTGATGACTTCTCTCTTCACAACACTTTTGCTATCTCTCCTGAGTATCCGTTAGTGGCTCTGATCCAAACTTTGTTTTGTGAACATCTTTGGACAATTTACAATGTTTAAAGCTCTAGATAACTACATGTTGTTGTTGGGTGATCTACAACTCTCAGTGTAAAAGTTGGAGCTGCTCAATGATTGTACTAACCTGAGGATGAGAGAGACTCTCTCATCTAGCCAAGTCAAGTACAGTGGATGGGATCGAAAAAGGGAAGGCAATCTTCATAGACAAGAGCATAGGATCAGATATGGTTGTGATCAAGGAGATTTTTTGGAGAATGCAAGAGAATTCATGTTGTTCTTGGCATCAGAAAAATAATTTAGAACGCTCATTTTCAACTCCCTGCAGTTGCCGGTAGCTATCCCAGAAGAGACTGCAAGGTTAGGTCCACACCAATTTTCAATGGATGGGGGAACCATTAGATTTTCATAATAATATGCCATTGATCATCCATTGTTTTCCCCTTACCTCACCAATGACCAGACTGAAAAACCTATCATACTCTGGCCTTAGTTAGAGAACAGGACCCCATTAATTTCATGTAATTCAAAATTTCCAGAAAATAGGTGGAAACTATCTATGCCACCAAAGACACCTAACCAAAATGGCATCAATGGGAAAGTATGATATTGCTATTCCTGTCATGGTTCTGATGAGAATGCAGCCATTATATTTGTAGTAAATGGCAAAACACCACATGTACAGCCCATATAATTTAGATTAATACTATTCATTCCAACTTATTGTAACAGAGAGATAAAGAAAGATAAATAAAACACAGTACATTACACTACCTGGTAATTTTAAAACAAAACTCATTATAAATGAAACTTTTCGTATTTTTAAAGAATTTTGACCCAGACTTTTGGACAGGAGGAAACACAGATGCTGGGCAACCAGTTTTACTGCTGCAACATGGATCTAACTGCTTGAAACATTCGGACTGGCCAAACACTCAATGATTTATCACATGCTAAGAGGCCTCCAAGCACAGTACTCTTGTTCAAAGGCTCAATGAAGCATACTGTACATGGCTGGTTTAAACACAATGATTCACAGCCTAGGCTCTTATACCCAAGGAGTGTTAAATATTGGCAATGATGCATCATTGAAACTTCCATTTGCTCCCAAAGTTACATAAATACAGGAGTTGGAAAGAAACAAAAAGGCTGTTTGAAGGTTGTTTACTGTGAGTCAAAGTATGAAACAAAGAGTTTGCTTGCTTTCCAACCAGTTGTAGGAAGGGGGAGATTTATGCTGATGGAAATGTTGAGTGACTGATGGTGAGAGTGTGAGGACAGGGTATCTGGAGGCAGGGTGTGATGTGCTGACACTTCCAGAAATGTGTCTACTCAGATGCAGCAAATCCGATTTTGGAAACGGGGGTGGGGAAGGTAACGGTGCCTAACCAAGTAGCAGGCAGGCAGTCTTAGTTGGAAAAAAAACGTCCCCATGTAAATAAGATAGGTTAAAAAAAATAGCAAGAACACTAAAATTAAAGCAAAGTACTGAAGATGCTGGAAGTCTGAAATAAAAACAGCATATACTAGAGAAACCCAGCAGATCTGGCAGCATCTGTGGTCCAGAGGAACAGAGTTAATGCTTTGAGCTCAAGATGATTCTTCTTCGCAATGTCCCGCAATACACTTTATTTTCACAAAGAGTTTTGATTTGAACATGACAGTTGACTTTCCTCTACACATCTGTTAGTAACTTACCCAGATTTTAACGAAGAACCAATCCAGGAGTATTGCGATTATAACATTAGCTAAAACTGGATGAGCTCACTTGGATTGGACTGTGGGTACATTTACAGGGTAAAACCCTCTGCTAATTTAAACCCGACACAAAGAGAAGCTCACCTCATGCCATAATCTGTTAAATTTCGAGAGACAAAGAACCATCCCAGAGGTCACTATTTAAAGTAAAATTTAACAATTTTATTCTTTAAGTCGAAAAGAGAACATTAGACAACTATTTTACAACTCCTTTCTCTTAAACCTATCTTTCACCTCCCACTCTACAATACTGGCCTGATAAAAAAAAACAATTAAGATTTACAAAAAAAAACACATTTCAAAACCAGTCAGCTTGGTCGATTCACCTTTGTAGACTTTTCTCTGTAGATTTTTCTAGGACGGCTTTTCTTTGGTCTTTTGCTGCACAACATTTCTTAGGACAGGTACTTTTCAGAGAGCTATTCGGCTAGTCGTCTATATTTGTTGGTGTTCTTGGCAGTTCTTCCCTTAACTGTTCCAAATGTCTGGTTTTATACCACGAAACATCAGATCATTTCATTGGTTTGATGTCATCAAAACATTAAATTCAAATTTGATTGGAATTTGGTCTCTGGGACATAATTCAAACTGATTGGTCGAATTTGAATTTGTTTTTGGTACCATGGCACACAGCACCAGCTCTTTGTGTCAACCAAATGTTACATTTTTAAATTGTTCAGTGCACTCTGTGTTTTCAGTCCTTGCCACTTTCCTCTCTCTCTTAAAGATACAGTATACACCTACACCTTCATAACAAAGGATATCAATCAATTCTGAGACTCAATGCTCAAAATAATCCTTCTGCTGTTCTAGCACCAATATGGCTCAAACTGCAAGGAAATTCACTCCATAATTTTAGCATGTCTCCAAACTGATTCTTTATGCAGCAAATGATTAGTACAAAAGAGCTATGACTCCACCACAGTGACATGTATATACCAGCTGTCAGACATTTGTTCGGCTGTTGGAAGGCTTAAACAAGATTGTAGTAATTGCTGTGTCATGCAGTGTCATTTATTATTGAATTACACTGTTTGGGGAGGGCAAGCAATCTAGAATCAGCTTCTTAACTTTTGAAGCAGAGCTTCCATTTACATAAGGGCAAGCAATCTAGAATCAGCTTCTTAACTTTTGAAGCAGAGCTTCCATTTACATAAGACTTTTCACAACCTCAGAACTTTAAAAAAAAATTAATTTAGGGGATATGGGTTTTGCTGGCTTAGCCAGCATTTGTTATCCATCCTTTATTGTTGTCAAGAAGGCGATGGTGAGCTGCCTATTTGTACTGCTGCAATCATGCGCAGTAGGTAGACCCACAAAGTCATTAGGGAGGGAGAGTTAGGATTCTGACCCAGCAACAGTGAAGGATTGGCAATATCCTTTCAAGTCAGGATGGTGAGTGACTTGGAGGAGAACTTGCAGGTGGTGGTGTTCCAATATATCTGTTGCCCTTCTGGATGGAAGTGGCAGGTTTAGAAAGTACTGTCTAAGAATCCTTGGTGTTCTAAAAGCCTTTGAAGTGAACAAAATACATCTGAAGGGGAATGACCAGATAATTTGTTTAGCGATGTTGGTTGAAGGATAAATATTGGTCTCTGCTCTCCTACTAGTGCCATGAAAATACCAGAGAAGGCTAGACAGGATGCTCACTTGACATCTCAACCAACAGCTCTACCTCTGAAAGTGTAACATTCCCTCAGAACTATGCTAGGGCTGTCAAACTCTCCATAGTAGAACTTGGAACCCATGATCTCTGCTTTAAATATGAGCATGCTATTATTCGAGTCACAGTGGACACTTTAAAATTAGAGAGTTATAGGATCAGGAAAGGTTCATTTTTACAACCTGTATCTCATCCAAAATATAGTTGTTACGAGAGTCCTTGCAATGCTGGTAGACAAGTGACTGCAGTAGCACTGCAGACCTACTGTTTTCACTAAAGAATGACATGTTTGTGACTAAAAAGCAGCGTGGTGATGAAGAACTTTCAACAATCGTTCTCAGGAGTCAAACAGCAGTTGGGGAACTCTGGTGCCTTACTCATCTTGCACAGCCTAGAATCTGAGAAAAGCTCATCAACCGCATGAGGAATTGTGCTTGAATCACAGAAGCAGGCCATTCAGCCCAATAGATTCACACCTGAATTTATACTCCAAATAAACTTCCTCCCACCTTCTTCACACTCTTGTGCTTACCTAACCTCATTTATTAATAAATTTGTGCCATTCGCTTGAACTACCCCACATGGTGGCATATTTCATGTTTTATTCTCACCCAGGGTAAAAAAAAACAGAATTTTCTAATAAATTTATAGGAGAGTTTTTTTTTATATAGCTCCTCACTCTGTGTGTCACCAAAGTGAAAATGCTTTCTCTACATCTACATTATTGAATCTTTTCAAATTTATTTAAGACCTCAATGGAGTTCATCAAGCTTCTCACTGAAGTCTTAAATAATTCTGGTGTCAGTTTCATTGACTTTTTTCAACAGGCAACAGCCTCCGCCTCTCTTTTTAAAAACTGTTTTAATTGTTTTTATATCATTTTATTATATAAGATTAAAACTGTACATAACATTCCATAGGTGGAACTTAATGCCCTCATCTGAGGGGTATTTTGGAGCGGGGATGATTTATTCAGCTGGGAGAGTACAACCATTACATTTGCCAAGATTCAATGTGGATGGCCATCAATTTTGACTTTTAAATAATGTGGAGGTGCTGGTGTTGGACTAGGGTGCACAAAGTTAAAAAGTGATACAATACCAAATTATACTCCAACAGGTTTATTCAGAAGTACAAGCTTTCAGAGCACAGCTCCTTCATCAGGTACCTAGCGAGGCAAGATCATAAGACACAGAATTTATAGCAAAAGACAACACCTTTAATGTATTGTCTGAGCTGAGATGTCACTTTTTTTTTATACTGATAAAACCTCAGGACTGTGACTTGAAAGAAGTTCTGGGATTTACATGTTAATCAATCAAAATCTGCAGCCCCATTCTAAGTGACTAAAGACTAAACAGCAACCTAAGTTTGTTCAATACATTGTACCAGTGATATGACACTTTGATCTTTTACTGTAAATTCTATGTCCTATGATCCTGCTCTACTAGCTACCTGACAAAGGAACAGTGCTCCAAAAGCTTGTACTTTCAAATAAACCTGATGGACCATAACCTGGTGTTGTGTGATTTTTTTTCACCTTTAAATGGGCAATGAATAGTCAAGTAAGGGCTTCATCCCACTGCTGCTAGCGGCACTTGTCCACGTGGGAAACCTGGAAAGCAGACTTTCTTGGGGTTCCTTGTGGGGTTCCATAAGGTGAAGTACTTCATTTAAAAATACTCAGTGTTTGCTTGAAACTGGCAGTGGGAAGGGTAGGGGCCCAATGAGAGCCATCCCCTTGCCATTGCAACTGACACCCCCCTCCTAAACCCCCCCCACCCTCAACCCATCCTCATCCTTGGCAACACTCGGTCTTGGGTGGGTATCTTGCTGGCAGCAGCCAATGTCTCTCAGTGTTGCTTATAATAACTGCTGCTGCCCTCTGATGCACTGGCCGTTCTTAGCCCTGATCCCAGTGTTGGTGACCTCAGGGCAAGGTTCACTGCTGCCCAGCTAGGTGACCGGGCTGAGGCATTTAATTCTGGCAGACCTTCCCAAGAGCAGATGCGATGGGATCTTGCTTATTCAATGATGGCAGCAAGGCCCATCGACTCCAATAAATATCGTCCCAGGTGTAGTTGAACTAAGGTTCTGTACAATTTTAACACAACCTCCCTGCTGTTTATCCTGCAGTGAACATTAGTGCTTTGTTTGTCTTTTTTTAAAACCAAAAATGAGAAAAGTATTTTTAGATTGTCAGGACTAGTTAAAGTACAAGCTAATGACAGGAAATGCTGATACACAAGGACTGAGATCAACTCATTCTTTTTCCACTGCTCAATAAACATCTCACCATGTCTGCAGCAATGTTTTGAATCCCAGCAGATTTCAATCAGAGATTAGCTCCAGCGCTATACAGACCGACTCTCTCATGTGACAGCAAGAGAACAACAAAGCTCTCATTATTCTGACTCCTACTAAGCCAGGGCGAGACATCAGTTGTTCTTATCTGTACCACTCCGGAGAGCACAGGGACCAGACGTAGATTGGCTGGACAGTTCTATTCCTTTGGCAATTCTTAGAAGATCTATAGATTGGACACAAAGTGAGCGATTTTAACCTAACCGCCTTTGAATCCTTTGGGATTGTCTGAAACACTAGGTTTACACATGTTTTATAACATTGTATTTCACACCAATGTCACTTTCTGTTGAAGTCAGTGGAAAACAGTGTCACACCCAATCCCAGCAGCTTAACTAAGGATGCTGAGGTTGAAGTTGGACGCAAACTAGTCAAAGTTATTTTCTCGATTTGATCGTGTCCTGTGTCGTTCACCAGATTTTAGTTATTGAATGCATTTTAAAGAATTTTCTTTGGTGATAATGCACTCATTGGATACCAGTCTATGATCCCAGTCCATATTCCAACCACCTTTGTTAATGTCTAACTGGGGTGATAAACCACAGACACTGAAGTAGATCAAATGGAGATTATTAGTATTTCTGAAACTGAAAGACATTTGGGAGGAAGGTTTGATTGACATGCAAAGATTTGAATTATTGTGCAAACGTCCTTTCTGCACTTTTCTGCTGTCTGATATGTTATGTGGCTAATTAGAATCCAGATATGCCTAAATGCGTTTCTGATTAGTAAATATAAATTGAGTAATTGACACCAAATAGTGAACTGTTTTGATTGAGCTAGCAAGCAGATAGAGTTTAATTTGTAGAAATGTGAGGTATTATATTTTGGTAAAGGACTTATTCAATTACTAGTAGTGCCTTGAATGGTGTTGTAGAAAAGAGAAACCTAGGGGTTCATGTATATAATTGTTTTGAAGTTTACATCACATGTAGATAGAGTGGTTAAGAAGGTAGTTAGCACACTTGCCTTCATTGCTCAGACCTTTGAGTAAAGGAGTTGGAACGTCATGTTGAGGTTGTACAGGATGTTAGTGAGGCCTCTTTTAGAGTACTGTGTCCAGTTCTGGTCACCCTGCATTAGGTAGGATAGCATTAAACTAGAGAAGATTCAGAAAAGATTTACCGGATGTTGCTGGGAATGGAAGGTTTGAGTTATAAAAATAGGTTGGATAGACTGGGACTTTTCTCACTGGAGTGTAGGAAGTTGAGGGGTGATCTTATAAAGGTTTATAAAACCATCAGGGCTATAGATAAGGTGAATGGCAGATGTCTTTCCCCTAGGGTTGGGGATTTCAAACCTAGGGGGCATTTTTTAAGGTGAGAGGAGAAAGACTTAAAAATGACATGAGGGACAACTTTTTTATGCAGAGAATGGTTCATATGTGGAATGAACTTCCAGAGGAAATGGTGGATGCGGGTATAATTACAATGTTCAAAAGATATTTGGATAAGTACATGAATAGGAAATATTTGGGGGGATATGGGCCAAGCACAGGCAGGTGGCACTAGTTTAGTTTCGAATTATGGTCGGCATGGACTGCTTGGACCGAAGGACCGTATGACCCTATGACTCTAATATTAGCCTAGGATTTTGAGTAGATCTTGCTTGCCCTGGACATCATTCACATTCATGTTCAGTGTCTAATCTGAATAATGGTACCTGTGGCACTGCAGCATTTCCTCATTACTGCACTGAATTGTAAGTCTCAATGTAATACACAAGTCTTTGAAATAAAGATGAATGTCACCTGAGTATAAAGGCATAGAAACAGGAGAAGAGCGAATGATCCATAGAAATTGCTATGACATTCGGGAAAGAAATGGAGGTGCTGGTGTTGGATTGGGGTGGACAAAGTCAGAAGCCACACGACAGCAGGTTATGGTTCAACAGGTTCATTTGAAATCATAAGCTTTTGGAGTGCCGCTCCTTCATCGGGTGAAGTTGGACTATAGCCTGCTGTTGTGTGATAGCATTCAGTAAGATTGTAGTTAATTTGCATCAACTCCACTTTTCTGCCATATCCCCATATCACCTGATCCCTTTAGTGCCCAAACATTTGTTGATCTATGGCTGAGCATCATAATGAGTTAGAGAAATCTATTAGATTTTGAAGAGCAAATTAAGGATTGATGCAGGAATATGTATCTAGTACTTTGATTTTTGTATACATAGAATTGATAATATATGCAAACTCTACTGGTAATCTTGCATGGATAGAAAACAAATTATGCTGAAGTGTGCATAGCCTACAGACTCCATCAAGGAGTTTATAGTTTGATTTTATTAAGTGACACAAGATTGATCTTTTACAAATATGTAGTAAGCTTTAGGGCAAATGAATTTATAACAAATTATAATCAGATGCACACACAATACCCGTTAAACAAGTCCTTTTCCACATGCTGCATTTTTCCTTCTAAATAAGAACCTTCAAAGTAATTTCTGCACTGATTCCAGGCTCTATGTTACTGGAGAGTAATACAGAAAAGGTGAACTAATACCTCAAAGTTCATCATGGAAGTCTGAGAATGTGAATTTAGTTTTAGTAACAGGCTTTGCAATAAAATGTTCACATAAAGTAGGAGTCCATGAACAAAAGTCATGTGTCAAAAAAAATAATTTTTTTTAATGTCACTGACAGTTTCACCTGATTGCTGTCTGTAGAAATGTCCTGTGAATTAATCTTCAATTCCTGGTGACTTAGGGAAATTCTCTAGCATCTTCAATAACTGGCTCAAATATAACAAACATTTACTTCAGCAAGGATGCAGAAGGCAATTGGTCCCTGTGGCAACACATCATCAGGGTATAATCCCTTTGAGTGAAGAAAAATAGAAAAGGAAGAAACGGTTACATCAGACAGCAACAGATTCCAACTGGTTCATCACTCAAGGAAGACCTTCAGAATCCTTCACGCTTTCATGGTGTCTGTTAGTCACAAGTCCTTCATGCTTGAGCAGGAACAATGAGGCTGCAGTATCACCCTTGTTACATTAATTCTCAGACAGTGTTGCTGTCACTCTTCATTGTTGCCATGTTCACAGCAAGCAATAAGATATTCTTGAAAGATACTGACAGCAAAAATTGAACAACGTGAGCATGTAATTCTTTTAGGTCTTAGCCGTGACTCAAGCCTCCTGAGTTAGAAGTGCTTGTGTTCAAGTCTCAGTCCAGAAATTTGGACACAAATATACTAGGTTGGTGTTCCAGTGCAGTACTGAGGGGGACGATCAGTAAGCTCAGCTGGTTGGACAGCTGGTTAGCAATGGCAGAGTGACATCAGCAGAGCAGGTTCAATTCCAATACTGGCTGAGGTCACCGTGAAGGTCACAACTTCTCAGCCTCAACCTATGTCTGAGTATAAACTCACTACCATCATCTCTGAGAGAGCAACCTTTTTGTTCGCTGTGAATATGATAATTTTATCTTAATTAAGAGGGCAGAAACTAAAGATGCTATGGCACTCTTTCCAGAGTCAAAAAAATCACAAGCTTTCGGAATGCTGTTCCTTTATCGGGTATGATGAAGGAGGAGCACTCTGAAAGCTAGTGTTTTCAAGTAAACCCATTGGACTATAATCTAGTGTTGTGTGACTTTTGATCTTGTCCAACCCACTGGCACCTCTACATCATGGCTACTATTTTCAAAGAAGAATTCTTCCCCAGTGCCCTGGCCAATATTTGTTGTTCATCCTATGTCAGGAAAACAGACCATCTTGTCATTATCAAGCTTCTGCCTGTGGGAGCTGGCTGTGCACAAATTGACTGCTGGGTTTCCTATATTACAACAGTAATCATCAATTTTGAAAGTCTTCAATGGCTGTGAAACACCATTGGAAAGTCAAACTCAGGACTGTTCAATTTTTAAATTCTGAATTGGTTATCCAGGTTTCTCCATGTATTGAAATGGAAAGCATGTTGGGACTGTTCCAGTTTGATTAGCAATGGAGCTGGCACAATCTCAGTGGCAATACCTGGGATGCTCCAATGGGACTGGGTTGTGGCAATTTGGAGTTCTGGCTCCTAAATTCGAGGAAGCTGGAGCGGAAACTTAGGTAAGCAAGGGAAAATTACCATACGTCTGCAGAAGAAACAATAGATGGGAGAAGAGAGAAGGAGGAAAAGGAACCTTTTTTCACTTGATTAATTTAGACCATTGTTTTGGTTATGATTTAACAAACACAATTCTGTTTGGATTACCATTTAGTCATAGAATTTTGTGGTCCATTTGAAAGAGCTGTTTGAAAGAGCTATCCTATTAGTTTCATTTTCCCTACTCTTTCCCGATATTTTTCTGACCAATTTCTGCTTCTAAATATTAATCCAACCTTTTTTGAAATGTACCATTAAATCTGATCCCATAATCCTCTCAGGCAGTGCATTCAAGATCTTAACAACATTTAAAAAAAAACTCTCTACATCTCCCATTTGATTCTTTTGCCACCTTCGTATTTTCATTTAGAAGAACTTTGAGACCACTCAGTTCAGACCTCACATGGGTCTTCATGTATAACAGCTGAACAAGCTTTCGATGGGAAAAGTAATCCAAATCATGACAAATGCTAAGAAAATTCCACAAACCAAAATACATTTCTTATTGTCACAGCCTTCAAGAAGTGGGCGAGGGTCAGAATATATTCACTGAAGTTAGTCAGAAGTAGCAATCTTTTTGACAATTTTTTAATGTGAGCCTACATTTTCATCAACCCAATGCTGTATAAAGTTTGATAAGCTAACTTCAGAAGATGGATTTGGATGAAAGAGTTCTTTGACATAGTTAATCTCATCTTTTCTGAATACCAAAGTGATAAGCATCTCATGACTTCTTACATCAGTCTTGGTCTCAATCACTTCTCAGCAGTTTGTGCAGCCCATTACTCAGCAAGCACATGATGGAAATATTTCCTGTCCTAATTTTGTCATTGAGCCTCTTATCCTGGGTTATCTGAAGGTATTTTTCAACGTTTCATTTCCCAATCCCCTTAAGCACCTGAAGCAGCTCTATATAATGCTGAACACCTCTGGTCATTGCTCACAGATTAGCAGAACTAATTATGCCCTTTGATTAATTTGTTTACTATGTGAATTAGTTGATAAAATGATTACCTTTTCTTTCTTTGAGAAAACTACAAAACTACCACAAAATCATAGTCATTACAGCATAGAATGAGGCCATTCAGCCTATTAAGGCTGTGTCAGCTTCTAGTTAAGTAATCCAGTAATGGAGTCAAGAGTCACACAGCACGGAAACAGACCCTTCGATCAAACTCTTCCATGCTGACCAGACATCGCAGTCCGATCTAATTCCATTTGCCAGCATTTGACCCGGATCCCTCTAAACCCTTCCTATTCAAATGGCCATACAAATGTCTTTTAAATGTTGTAATTGTACCAGCTTCCACCACGTTCTCTGGCAGCTCGTTCCATACACGCACCACCCTCTGTGTGTAAACATTATCCCTTAGGTCCTTTTTAAGTCTTTCCCCTCTCATGTTAAACCTATGCCCTCTATTTTTAGATTCCCCCACTGTAGGAAAAGGACCTTGGCTATTCAACCTATCTATGTCCCTCATGATGTTATAAACATCTATAAGCTCACCCCTCATCCTCTGTTTCTCACTTAGTTCCATTCTCCTACTCAATCTCCATAGCTCTGTAAATTTTTCCTTCAATTGCCCATGTGATTCTTTTCAAAATAATTGATCATCATTGCTTTTACCACCCTCAAGCACTCAATGTGTAAAATAAATCTTTCATATCTTGCCCCAAGCCTTAAGTTTACATCATCATAGAATCATTGAATCCCTACAGTGTGGAAATAGGCCATTTGGCCCAACAAGTCCACAATGCCCCTCCAAAGAGTATCCCACCCAGACCTATTCCCCTACCCTATTACTCTACATTTCCGCTAATCAACACACCCAGCCTACACATCCCTGAAAATTATGGGCAACCTAGCATGGCCAATTCACCTATCCTGCACATCTTTGGATTGTGGGAGGAAACCAGAGCAAACCCATGCTGACACAGGGAGAATGTGCAAACTCCCACAGACAGTTGTCCAAGGCTGGAATCGAGCCCAGATCCACTGGCACTGTGAGGCAGCAGTGCTAACCACTGAGCGACTGTGCCTTAGACCTTGTAACATCAGCCAACGGGGACAGCCTTATCTAAATCTGTGAATTACGTCTGCTTACTTTGCCACCTTTATTTGTAATCAAACCCAAGCTTTGGTTCCCATTGAAACACTGACCCTTTCCACTACTAGTGTATCATGGGTTCATATGTACAGTCTCCAAAATGGTTATCAAATTGGAATCAGTGAAATAAATTGTCTGGAGTCATTCCATGGGATCTGTGGAGCGATTTCTCCAGTGGGTGAGGGAGAGATGGAAAGAAAAAGAGTCAAACCACCTATTTGGTATAAATTAACAACAGTTGACATCAATCTCCAAGGTTGCTAGCAAGATGTCTTGGACAATCAACCTTCTTTGTGATGATGGACATCTCATCTGACATGGTTTTTAGCAATGAAGCTCAGGTGTACTTTGAGTGATAGAGAGAGGGGAAGGTGAGAGTCCAACAGCTGCTCTGATAATTGGGTTCTACTTTTATAATGATGCCTGGTTTGCTGAGTATTTCCAAACTCTGTTTACGTTAGTCTCTTCTTGATTTGATTCTAAACAATCATTGTAAAACTGTCAGTTTGACTTACTTGACTTTTCAATGATGCAATGAAACAAATTCTATGAATGATTTAAAAAGCAGCTGGGTCTGTTTAATGCTGTAAAATATGCCTAGAATATCACAGTTAAGCGAATATTCTGCAATAGAATTGGATGGCAGGGAAACTTGTATTTTTATGTGAAGTTATTCTTTTAAATTAAAAGCGTAACCTGCTGTGAGCTGAGCCTGTTAAACAGCTCAATAGCATGACACTGCTGTTAATACTAATTTGACCAATAGCTACTTGTATTGGATGTGATCTGTGAACTGATTGTGTAGGTATGCCATTAACAGGCAATCTTTCATCATATTAAAAGCGGTTCAGTGGCATGCACTGGAATATTAGTGCAGTCACGTTTATCCTTTATCTCTAGCTTTTCTAGTCTCATCATTTTCAACATCAGTAAAATAGTCCTTAAGCAATTAAACTTTTTAAAGCAGTATTAAAACACTCTTTACATGTAGTATTTTCATATTATGTGTATTATATAATACTACAATTTGGATGGGGAGGTTTTTTCATGATTATTATTCCATTTGAAAAGGGATTATCTAACTTATCAACCAACTAAGTTAGATAAACTCTGGTCTACTAATGGACTGCACCAGTTTCAGGTTCTCTTCCAAGTCATACAGCATAATTGATTTGGATGCATTTTAGCTGTTCCTTCATGTTGCTGAATCAAGTTTCTGGAGCTTCCTACATAACAGTAAGAGATCAGCTTCATCACATGGACAACTGCAGTTCTCAAGGGGCACCTAGGGTATATTAAATGCCAATCTTACCAGAATCAACAATGTTGTCAAAATGAACAATATTAAGGGATATCATAACTGTGTTCCAGTTTGCTTGTCAGCAATGCCATAAGACATCAGCTAGTAATTGATAAATAATTCGAAACACTCAGCTGATGGCAGTAAGCCATGTGCAATTTGTGGTGTACTCCATGAAATCAGAAATTTCGATTAAACTACCGCCTTGACATTAATCTTGTTCACCACATTACCCAACATATTGTATTGTGGTATTATTGTCTTACGCAGGCATCTTTATGAGCATCACTCAAAGGAAGGGCACAGGACAGACAGAGGAATATTGTAATTTATGGCTAAATACAATCTTCGAGTTAAAGATCACACAACAGCAGGTTATAGTCCAACAGGTTTATTTGGAAGCACTAGCTTTCAGAGCACTGCTCCTTTGTCGGGTGGTTGTGGAGTATAAGATCGTAGGACACAGAATTATAGCAAAAGTCTACAGTGTGATGTAACTGAAATTATATATTGAAAAAGACCTGGATTATTTAAGTCTCTCATTGTTTAAAATGGGCATAGAACATAGAATACATAGAAAAATACAGCGCAGTACAGGCCCTTCGGCCCTCGATGTTGCGCCGACCGAAGCCTACCTAACCTACACTAGCCCAATAACCTCCATATGCTTGTCCAATGCCCGCTTAAATGACCATAAAGAGGGAGAGTCCACCACTGCTACTGGCAGGGCATTCCATGAACTCACAACCCACTGAGTAAAAAATCTACCCCTAACATCTGTCCTATACCTACCACCCCTTAATTTAAAGCTGTGTCCCCTGGTAACAGCTGACTTCATTAGCGGAAAAAGGTTCTCACTGTCAACCCTATCTAAACCCCTAATCATCTTGTACACCTCTATCAAATCTCCCCTAAACCTTCTTTTCTCCAATGAGAAAAGCCCCAAGTGCCTCAACCTTTCCTTATACGATCTTCTATGTTTGTTTTAGGCGAGGTGCCCTGTGTGACGCTATCTGTGCCACTATGTTCAGATTGATTCTAACTTAAAATAGGGATTTACAGAATCTTGTAGGAGAAAGTAAGGACTGCAGATGCTGGAGATCAGAGTCGAGAGTGTAGTGCTGGAAAAGCACAACAGGTCATTTACAGTCATTTCCAGAATCTTACATGGATTCATGCAGTTTTTGAGCAAACTAAAATGTAATTCTGCAAATACAAATTCACCCCATAAGCTTGTGTGGGTGTGTGTGCATGTCGATATGAGGGGGGGGGGGGGGGGGGGGGGGGGTGGGAGAGTATGTGTATGTGCGTGTGAGTGTAAAGGGGTATAAGTCTGCGAGAGGCTACGTGTGTGTGTGTGTGTGTGTGTGTGTCTGTATATGTATATGTCTAAGTATGTGTGTGTCTGTCTGTGTGAGGAGGGAGGTTAAGGAAGTTCTTTAAGGAAGTTCTGGGATTTATATATGAAAGAACTGAAACCAACATGCCCATTCTAAAAGCTGAGAGACTTAAATAATCCAGGTCTTTTTCAATATATAATTTCAGTTACATCACACAATAAACTTTTGCTATAAATTCTGTGTCTTACGATCTTATCCTCCACAACCATCTGATGAAGGAGCAGTGCTCCAAAAGCTAGTGCTTCCAAATAAACCTGTTGGACTGTAACCTGTAACCAACACCGGCATCTACAAATCATGTAATCTTCAGATGCTCATTGTTGTTACCATCTTATAATATTGTATGCCTGTGCTGCCAGCATCTGCTGGAATACTGGAGTAGATTTGCTGCCACCAATTCTTGCTGGTATCAGTGGAGCTACTGACACCATGTAGGGAATGATGGTCACACAATGCCTTTGGCAGAAATTTGCACCGTCTTAATTAAACAGTAAAGATTGATTACATATTACTTAATAGCTAGTTACATTACATCAAAGATACATGATTAATTTTGAGACACAATTAGGTCCCTCTTCTAAGTATAGCAACTGGTATAAGAAGAACAAGTACATAATTTCTCTCAAAATATTCCTTTATAGATATTTTAATCAAACCTGTTAAGACACAGTGATAGAACAGGGGGGACTTGAATCCAGGGGCTTTCTGGTCCAGAGGTGGAGACACCACCACAATGCCACAAGAGTCCAACAGCAGAGAGTGAGGACTGCAGATGTTGAAGATCAGAGTCAAAAGGTATGGTGCTGGAAAAGCACAGCCAGTCAGGCAGCATCTGAGGAGCAGGAGAGTCAATGTTTCGAGAATGGGCTCTTCATCAGGAGCTCAAGATTGCAACAGTCCTTTATGGTCTATTAGGTGGAACTTACACACAATGTCAGTTAACCCTTTCAGGTTGCTCTAACTGCCTGATTCAACAAGGGACAGAAAGTAACAGAATGACATGAGAAAGTGAGTCAGAGAGAGAGAACTGGGCATGTAGAGAGAGAGACAGGTAGGGTTAGCACCTTGTCAGAGCTGAAAATGTGTTGCTGGAAAAGCGCAGCAGGTCAGGCAGCATCCAAGGAGCAGGAGAATCGACGTTTCGGGCATGAGCCCTTCTTCAGGAATTAGCTCTGATCTCCAGTCCTCACTTTCTCTTAGCACCTTGTCAGGCAATTTTAAAAATCCTATGGTGTTATTTTAAAAAAGAGCAAGGGGAGTTCTCCCAGGTGTTATGACCAATGTTTAACACTCAACCAACATGACATAAAAAGATTATCTAGTCATTATCTCAGTACTGTTTGAAGGACCTTGCTGTACGTAAACTGACTGTAGTATTTCTGATATTACAACAATAATAACTCAAAGTCTGCAATTAACTGGAAAGTGCTTTTGATGAAAAGTGCTGAATAAATGCAAGTATGTTTTTCTTTTGCAAATTGATATAAATTTGGAAATGAATGAGCAGGCAGGCCATTGAAGTAAACACAAGAGCAAATTCAAGAGGCATTTGAAACTATTCCTGGAGAGAAAAGGGCTTGAGAAACATGGCAAGAAGGTAGATAGTTGAATTACGCTCCAACAAGAAGAGGTGGCTTACTAATTAGAGCTAATTGCAATTTCCTATTTCTAAAGATTCTTATGGACACTGCAATTGAGCTCAGTCATGGAAGCATGTTATAATGGGACCACTTTAGAGGCCACTCAGATCATTTGTAAAAAGTAAGAATTCTCTCCAGACCTGAGAAATGGAGATATTTGGGTGAGCATTAATGTTCAAGAGCAGGACTAATGGAAGATTCTCGTGACTCCAGATGTAAAGTTTGGCTTTGAACAAATCTTACACACCAGGATCAAAAAGTATTATGGCCCTGGCCAGTCAGACAGCATGGGAACAGACTCTTTGGCCTAACTGTTAGTTCAACTAGTTCATGTCTTCTATGTTTCCAAACTAAAATAATCCCACTACCCGGTATGTGGCCTGTTCTTTTTCCTTTTCTGTGATGCAAACATGGGATCTTGATCAGATGGGCCACTGGGGTGAGGAGTGGCAGATGAATTTTAATTTAGATAAATGCGAGGTGCTGCATTTTGGAAAAGCAAATCAAAGCAGGACTTATACACTTAAAGGAAAGGTCCCGGGGAGTGTTGCTGAACAAAGAGACCCTGAAGTGCAGGTTCATAGTTTCTTGAAAGTAGAGTACCAGGTAGATAGGATAGTGAAAAAGGCATTTGGTATGCTTTCCTTAATTGATCAGAGTTGGGTGGTCAGAATTGAGTACAGAGTTGGGAGGTCATGTTACGGCTGTACAAGTCATTGGTTAGGCCACTTTTGGAATATTGTGTGCAATTTTGGTCTCCTTCCTATCAGAAGGATATTGTGAAACTTGAAAGGGTTCAGAAAAAACTTGCAAGGATGTCACCAGGGTTGGAGGATTTGAGCTATGGGGAGATGCTGAATAGGCTGGGGCTGTTTTCCTTGGAGTGTTGGAGGCTGAGGGATGACCTTATAGAGGTTTATAAAATCATGAGGGGCATGGATAGGGTAAATAGACAAAGTCTTTTCCCTGGGGTAGGGGAGTACATAACTTGAGGACATAGGTTTAGGATGAGAGGGGAAAGATAAAAATAGAGAGCTAAGGGGCAACTGTCTCATGCAGAGGGTGGTGCATGTATAGAATGTCCTGCTGGAGGAAGTGGTGGAGACAGGTGCAATTGCAGCATTTAAAAGGCAACTGGATGGGTATATGAACAGGAAGAGTTTAGAGGGATAAGAGCCAAGTGCTGGCATATGGTACTAGATTAGGCTGGGATATCTGATCAATATGGATGAGTTGGACCGAAGGGTCTATTTCCTTGCTGTACTTCTCCATGTCTCTATGACATATTGAGGTACATCTCAATGGTCAGAGCTGACATAATGATTTACGATCAGCATTACAGCAGCAACTGAATGTGGAGAGATTGTTATCTCCTCTCAGAAGCTGTTTCAGGAGTCATTGTAATGCTTGACGGTAGTGGCACCTGAAGTCTGAATATAATTTTATGCCTGCACCATTCACCTTAATCCCTCATCTGCTTGTGCAATCACGTTCATTCTCTCAGTTACATTATACATGCACCAACCATCATAATTGTGAGGAATCAGATCAGGTCTACACAATGAACATGCGTTAATTATCCTTGCTTGTTCCAAACATTCTCCTCTCACTTTCTTTGGGTAGGTGGTACAGGTGAGGACTTGCAGTTGGATACATTTCTATAGCCATCAGGCACCAGACACAAGTGATCAGTCCTGACCTGGCACTCCAGAAAGTGAATGTCATTGGATTATTAGACTGTGAATGGGGATCTCTAATCACTTCAGCTTGTTCTCCATAAAGATTCACCATACAATTAATGGTTTTCACAGACCATCTTTTTTTAAAATTCACTTTTCTACAGAAAAGCATTTGGAAAAGAATTACTCTTAAATTTCTCTGCTTTGCCATCTGCTCATGGCCAATATTTTTTTCAACACCATTCTCCTTGTAAACATATTTTCAAAGCAAAGTATACTCAAGTAAGTTTTTAAGAAAATAAAATTGTAAAATGTTCATACGAAAGGCATCACTGGTCTGTATCCTGTTGTCTCTGTTGACAGGTGTTTGAGGATGGACACTTGGATTGGAGAGAGTCTGGCTGAACAGTGATGACTCTTCCATTCCTCCCTTCCGGAGTGCTAGACCTGTCTTTACCAATCTCTACAATCATAGTCTAGCCTCAAATACAAAGAACATCAATTTCTTTTTAAGGTCTGAAAGGCTGACAGAGCATGCATACGTATAGATAATGGGCACAATATTCAGACTAGGGCTAGGCCAGTTAGGAGTTAAATAAAAAGCAAAGAAATGGTCGGAGAAATTTGAAACACACTGTCCACAAAGGACTGTCAATACTAGGGGTCAAAAAATGACTTTCAAGACTGAAATTGAAAGATTTTGTTGGATACAGTCATAAAGATGGGTGAGCAGAACAGGGGTTTCATTCAAACAGAATCTAATTCTCCAAATGCATAGGCTCAAGTGACTAAGTAGCCTGCCGTTGCCTCAATCCATCAGTTTTCTATGGTCACTTCTGTGTTTGGTTGACTGTCTTTTAATTGAGGCGTTCTTTCTGATTTTCAATTCCTGAGCTAATATTGATATAACTAAGTTACTACCATGTCTCTTCAACAGTTTTCTAAGAAGCTTGTGGCTTTGGGTTAAAGCGCTGAACAGAACAACTCAAATGACCACAGTCCATAATAGTAAATATCTGTCAGTAATCAAATACTTTGAGAAACTGCTCATAGGAAATCCCAATCACTCACTAATGAGATAAGATACAGAAGCAGAATGAGGCCATTCATCCCATAAACTAACATTCTTTTACTTTAACCAATAATTTTACATTGTTTATTATTATCTTCTGTAATGTCTGTATTTGGTTCTGTTGGTTTTTTGGCTAATGTTACAATTTAACTGGTATTCAAATGCCTGTGAAGGGAGCTCAGTTTTTCTCAATCTGACAACACCATGGCTCAATAATGTGCAGCCTACCCATTCACTGAAAGCAAAGCTTAGTTCTTAAACTTGTCAATGTGGTCACACCAACCCATCTGCCAGCTAAATTGGCAATTGCAGAGCACAGTAACCACAGAACAAGTTAGTCAAAGGCTTTGCTAATTGATTGGATAAAAACACTGTTTGAATTTTCAATTGATATCCATGAGTATTTGTTCAGATTATAAAACCCTCAAAGTGCACACAATGGCAGCCAGATACTGTCAGCACAAAGGATTATGGTGTTATAAACTTTTTTATTTCTTATTGCAACAAGGCTTATGAATGTAGCACAAAGTAATTCAATTTATTTATAGAAAGAATTTTGCTCTCAAGGCAAGTCCTTGCTAAAACAAAATCATCAGGCATTGCACTTTTTGAACTAAGTTTAAGTGAAGGAGACTCATCTGTTCTGATGAGTACAAGATGAAAATCTTCAATAGCATGTCTCTTTTATCGGTATTCCACTCAATGGCTCATTGGTTTCATATCAGAAGAGAGAGGGGCCTCAAATAAATGGACTTGAGATGAAAGTGAGGATGAAGATGGAGGAGAGATAGAAACTGTTCCATAGATGGATGGCAACAATTTGGCAATATAGTGATATCACCATAGTAAAATACATGGTGCAAAGTAGGGGCAATGGCCCAATGTGGCCTGCTGAAGAGACCCTTTGGAGAGAGACTTTGATGTTTATCTTTTTAACTTCTTGCTTTTCTGACCTATCATTATATGTGTATAACTGTAATGTAACTTCTTTATTTCCTTTCTCTATTCTGTAACTAAGGATTGTACCTAGGCACTCTCTACCTAAGATGATACCATGTGTCAGTGACATTGTTACACTGCATCCATTCTGTAAGTGAAGAAGCTGTACCTAGATACCTTAGTACCTAAGAAGGTGCTGTAAGTGGCGACTTATGAACTTTTCACTATGCTGATTTGAGCACATGTGACAATAAAGCTAATTCAATTGATATACTAAAACATTTCACAGGGAATTTAACAGAAACAATATGACAATAAACCACACAGGACAGGTGTCCAAAAGCTTGGTCAAACTGATGAGATTTGAGGAATGTTTTAAAGAAGGAAAATAAAAGGAAAAGAGGAAGTGAGATTTACAGAGATGAAATTAGAGAGCTTAGAGGTTTGGACAGCTGAGGTATGCACTGTCAGTCATACTGCAAGTGGCCAGAATTGGAGGAGGGCTGCTTTCTCAAACTTGTTAGCTTGAAAAGTTTACAAACATGGGAAGGGTTGAATCCACAAAGGATAAAGAAAATAAGGATGTGAAACTTAAAATGAAGGAATTATTTAAACAGGAGCCAGTGCAGCCAGAGCACGGGGTGATAGGGAAACAGGATTTGGTGTGAGTTATCACATGACAGCAAAACGAAACAAATACTTCCATTTGTATAGCATCTTTCACACATTCAAGATCTCTTAAAATCACTTTGGAGCCAATGAGGTACACTTAAAATACAGTCATTGTTTCAATGTCACAAATATAGCAGCCAATTTATAGTAGGCCATTCAGCTCACCAAGCATACTCTGCCATTCAATAAGATCTGTCTGATCGTGAAATAGATCATGCCAGATAACCTGTTTTTAGTGATGCAATTTGGGGGATGAATATTGAGCAGGACTCCAGGGATGACTCCCTTGCTTTCCTTTAAAATAGTGCCATGGAGTCTTTTAAGTCCACCAGAGACAGCAAGACTAGGGCTTGATTTAACGAGTTGTCCAAAAGAAGGCACCTCTGACAGTTCAGCACTCCCTCATTGCAGTACTGAAAGGTCAATCTGGACTGTGTGTGTGAAGCCACAAATTTAGAATTCAGAGATGTGAGCACCAAACACTGAATCACGACAAGTGATTGGTCACCTGCACGTGATAGCTGAGAGAATGCAAGGTCTGTGAAACACCATTGGCATGAGAAAGGGGAAACAATCATTTACAATTTAGTCACAAGTTAAGAGAAATTATGCAACCTTTGATAAGATGAATCATTTCTAAATGCTGGAAGATAAGACATGGAATAATTTTATACTGCTGAGGGTTTGAGATCTGATTGTTACAAGCAGGTCTGAGCAAAACAGGTGATCAATGAGCAGCTTTTGAAATAACTTAACTTGACAAGAAGCCTCATGTCTGTACAATCCAAGGCCTTCTCCAAGGTGTCTCTGGCATTACAAAATAAGTTACATGCCACACTGATTTAATGTCACTGCAAGCATTTTATAGACACATAATTAGAGGATAGTAGAGTAAAATTAATGAGTTTTGAGTGAGACTCAGCCTTAGCAAAAGAAAGTAATTGACATGTGGCACAGAATATCCCAGCATAAGTGGTTACTCTTTGTTAAAACAAATGAGTAGGTCAATTCCACCGCACCCCCCCAACCCCTTCCCACCGGTTTGTGCAGGATCCCTTCATGATTACAAATAGGAAGAGACAATGTTGAGAAAAACATGAAACAACAATTAGGTGATATAAATTTAGGCTTTACTGGTGAAAAGAGGACTGGATTTTGACCTGTTTTTGTCATAAACCTGTACACAATGTTATTTTGGAGCAGGTGAGACTTGAACCTGGACCTCCCAATCCAAAGGTAGGGGCACTACCACTGTGCTGCAAGAGAGGCCTGAAGAGTTTTGAGGCATTGAGAATAAATACATTAAAAGTGGCAAATAGGGCGATTAACTCTTGTAGAAACACGAAACACATAACCGATAAACTGGTAACACAGCAGCCAATTTGAACTGAGCAAGATCGACAAATATGAAAAGAGATGGAAAGTCAATTACCTAGTTTAGGTTAAGGTTAGAATATTGATCAGGGCATTTCCTTCCCACAAATATATGAATTGCGCAACAAAGCAAGGCCAAAGTCAATTCAATTAATCTATTAACATCCAAGTGATGTACAAGAATAGGCTTTAGGGCTTGAAAGAGCAGAGAACCTTATGGAGGTGTAACATATCAAGTCATGCTTCCTCAGCAATGTGTCTGTAATACATTGATGTTAACACTCTTATCATGATAACATAGTCTTCTTAAATGGAAGCACTACCATAGGGGGAATTGATGAGTAAGGTATCTTGTAAAAGATAACCTTGAAGTATTTGGGATAAATCACTACTGAGGAACAAAGGTTCAAACAAGGGAAAGGGAAACTCTGTACCAATATTTGGTGGAATTTCTTCACACGTTGACTGAACTGACAATGGAGAGCAAGCCCTGTCTCTGAATGTCAAACCCAACAGGGCCCCGCTATTGTGCCTTGTGTTGTCGACTCTGGTTAAACAGTTAGTTGGATGTTTCATCATATGACCACCTCTCTCGAATAACTGCGTACCAATATTTCTTTTATTGGGGGGATCCCTATTTTCCACACCTTCGCCAAAAGCAAGTTTACTGTATCTTATTGGATTAGATGGTTTTCGGTAGCTGGTTCAACAGCCTTCAACACCCCATGTACAATTTTTAAAAAATGATTCATGCATGAGAACTTGCAAATTCCTCTGTGTTGAAGTCTTCTGCAGTATCTCCCATTAAAACAATATTCAACACTTCTATTTCTCCTGCCAAAATGTATAACTTCATATATATCCACATTATATTCTATCCGCCAAGTTTTTGCCCAGTCACTTAACCGATCTATGTCACTCTAACTCTCTGAAAGGTTACATTGGCAATGTAAAGAATGAGGAAATCAGGCTAGACCAGAAGCATGGTTGGATCTCATGGATTAAAACACAATCATTCTGAACTGAAATTCGCCAAGATCTAAAACCTTACTTTGTCACCAGTCCAAACTTAATGCTAAAATAAAAGCAAAGAACTGTGGATACTGGAAATCTGTTTTGATGAGACCTAGAAGTGAGGAAGGAGTTTGAATGATGGGACAGGCTGGTTCCATACATCATTAAAATTGCCAATGATACAATTTTCAGAAGTAAATCAATCCTAAGACATTAACATTCAATGAGCAGAAAGGAAAGAATTTTCACAAACTGTATCATTTGGGTTTAATTAACCTCTTTACACATTGTTAATCCCAGTCTTCACACAGATATATGCTATGGAATAGTAAGGAATCAAATAGATTGTACATCTGATAGTTGAAAAGTATAAACATAAAATGTGAGGAAAAACATTTGGTCAGATGTTGCTTTCATTAAAATGATTTGAGAGAGTGAATTTGAGGAAACAATGGTATTTACTATAGCATTCATGAATGCCCTAGCCAACTGTAGGACAACCTTTAAGTAAGCAGTCTTTTCTTAAAAAAAAACAAAGTACTTAAAAGGGACTTTTATCATTTAAATTAAATGTTTCAAGAAAACAATTTTCTTTTTCCCTCTATCTTGAAGGTACCCAGTCACAATGTATATATGAGGCACAGTCATCCTTTATCTCCCTTGTCCCAAGAATCAATCACCTCCATATGGGCTTGCAGTTGCCAGATGCATTTATTCATTGAATGCCAATCTTCCATATGTGCAAACCTGCTTCTCTTAGCTGATGGTGAAAGGTATTGCATCCTCTTGATTGGCTCTCTCACAAAAACCCATAACAATTTTTATACCACTTTGAGATTGGGGTTCCATGAATAATGGCTGCCAGCTTCGCCTACCCACCTTCAACAGTCTACAAGCAAGCTCCATAGGGTTTTAAATCCCTGCCTGCACTCCATATTGAAACGTCCACCTTAGGTTGGTGCTGAGTGGGAAAGTGCAGATTTAGTTAATTAATTCAAAGGCAGGCAAATGTATGAAATGGGATGCTCAGGGAGGCAGAGGTAAAATGATCCTGGGTTAATTGCACCAGAACCTGCAGGATTGGGTGATCCAGGTCAAAGGTTACGCTGATGTTCTTTTCACTTTTGTTTCTTCTCACTACTTCTACATCAATCAGATATGCACAAAGCGAACCATTTTGATACTGGGCCACACAGAGCAGGTAGTTACAAGTTTAATTCTTGTTGAGCTATTTGATCCCAAGAGTGTAACATCTAGGTTCAGTCCTGATTGACAAGGGAAGGAAGGAAGGGCAATTGGCCCACATACCTGCTCCTGACCATTGTCCAATGACCCAGAAGCAATTGAGTTCCAGAAAAGCAAACAATTGGGGATGTAATTTTCCCTTCACAGTGCCATTCTTCACAAAAATTGAGACAGTGGTACCTTTCTTAGTGAAAACAATAGTGCTTGCACAGAGCATATGGTACTGAAACAGGCCATTCCGACCATCTGGCCCATGCCAGTGCTTATGCTCCACATCAGCCTCTTGCCATCTCTCTTCATAACCCAGTCCATATAATTCTCTTTTCATTTTCTTTCATGTATTTACATTGCTTCTTCATAAATGCATAAAGCCAAACCCGCATTCTTACAGGATTTGACCTCAAACTTTATGAATATTGACCCAGTTGTGTGGATTCCCTGTATTATAACCAAATCTCCAGTATACACTAGAGGAGTCCAGATGTTCACAGATTAGTACTTCAGTGAAGAAAGGAAAAAAGAGCAGGGAGAAACAGGACAAAACAATAATTTTGACATTTATGACATAACGGTTGTATCATGTGATTAAAAGGACAGTACACAGTGAACTACATTAACTTGGGCTTTTTTCATTTAGCAATTCCCACATATAAATTTATGATTCTTTAATTTTTATTTGCCGCAAAATGCTATTATGAGGCAAAGGAATTAAATGAATGGAGCAGAAGAATAGGACTAATTGGGTAAGTCTACAAAAGTGCAGTACAGGCACAAAGGACCAAATGGCCTCTTTTAATGCTATAATTTCTTACAATTCTTTGGATTGCCTGATTGAATTGCTGCTAACATTTCTCTCAGTCTAATATATCTGTATTTAAAAATTCAACACAGCGCTTATGAAAATAAAACAGTTCCTATGAATTGTGATTAACTTGAATATGCTTTTCATTTTCTTCTCTTCGATGACATTTTGAATTTAAGTTTTATGATTTGGACTCTAATCGATGTTCAATAAATCAATGGGATTTGGGACCAAGGACGAGAGGAACATTAATCAAATGTGGCTGACCTGAAATGATCCCAATTGGAATTTCATTCCAGATGCTCTTCCCAATGTAGGAGACTCAATGGGGAGTTTTGCTACAGTTTAATTGTCAGAATGACAAATGTCTCCTCTCTAGGACCAGATATTCCTTATTACATTTTTCCAGCCTTCAGGGTAGTGTAATTCAGTACTTCCCTTCTGCCATTCTTTTGAAGCCTTTTTAAGGAAAATACAGTAGAACTTAATGTCATCGCCAATTAAGGGTAGGAGGTACAGAAAGCTACAATGACTGGGATCAGCTAACTCAGCAATTGTGGCCCTGTGCACATCCCTGAATATATTTGCTGCCTCACTGGCAGATGTAACACCAGCTGCCATAGGCTGTATAAACTCCCCTCTTAAAGCTGTCTGTTCCTTCCTTTAACAAACACCTGAAAACCTACCACTTTGAACATGCTCTTTGGTCACCCACTGAAAGTTCTAATGCCTCTCATCAAGTTTTGTTGAAAACACTCCTAGAATTGCTTTGGGATGTTTTACCATGTTAAAGATTCTGTATAAAATGTAGTTGCTGCTTTTGATTGGAAATCAAAGCACACCGGACTGGACAGTTCATTTATTTGCAGAAGTATTGACACACAGCTGGATCATTTAACCAAATGCACATTTCCAACATTGAAACAGTGACTATATTTCAAAATACTTCATTGGTTCTAAGGAACTTGACGATGTCCAGTGGTTATCAAAAGTGCTATAAAAATGCAAGTCTTTCTTTTTTGAAGGCTGCAGTACAATAGGTTACATAGCACCAATGTCACATAAAAAGGAATACATTAGAAAATAAAAGCAGTGTGTGCCTTCTGGGTACTTGACAGCTGCAGAGGGAAGATTCTGACGTGGATCTTTTGACGTTTTGTGATTACAGTACCTGACGTCCTTTTTTGTTGCAAACCAATAACGATGATGGATGATTTTAATTTCAATTGAAATGCTGACTCAAGACTTTTCAGTCTGCACACATTCATTATGGAAGAGAAAATTCTGTAATAAATATTCAGCCTGGAGGCATCGCGGCTATCACTTCAACATCACTGTATTTGGCATTTTAGAAAAGAAATAAAGAAATTGTATTTTAGACTGGACCTTTCACAACCTCAGGATGTACTAAAGTGCTTTACAGCCCGATGCAGTTTTTTTTCTGAAGCACAGTCACTGCTTTAATGTAAGAAAGAGGACAGCCAATTTGCGTAAGAAGCTCCCACAAACAAATAACATGATCATGATAATAATTTAATAATAATTTGATTTTTTTGAGAAGTTTGAGGACGTCTCATATTAACACATGAAACAAGGACAGGAGTAGACCATTCAGCCCCTTGCTGCTCCACCATTCAATAAGATCAGAACAGATCTAATTGTAGCCTTCAACTTATCTGTCTGTGTCCTATAACCTTCAACTCCCTGGCTGATTAAAAATTTAATTCAGCCTTGAACACATTCAAAAACCAGTCTCCACCAGTCTCTGGGGAAGGTCATCCAATAGACTAATGACCACCAGAGAAATTGTTTCTCTTTAGCTCAGTCTCAAGTTGGAGACCCCTAATTTTAACAACCATACAGGTTGTTCTGCAATAACGCACATTTTGTTAGCGCAAGTTGGCCATAACGCGATTGACGAACTGTGGGCATTGTTTAGATAATGCAAACTTTCTACTGAATGGGTATAGCTATTTTTCTATTAGTGATCATCTACAGCATAATTTTCTATAGTGGTTTTCCAGAGTGTGATTTTCTATCGTGCAAGGTTGCAGAGGAACACAACTCTTGTGTTATAGCAGAATGACCTGTACCCTGGTTCTAAACACCTTGACAAGGGGAAGCATCCTCTCAGCACACACCCTATCAAGACCCCTTAGAATCTTGTGTGTTTAACTAACATTACCTTTCATTCTTCTAAACTCGAATGGGTATAAAATATAAATTTGTCATAGTTCTACCAGACTGTGTTCTCATTAGAGAGAGATGACTGGAGGTGGTTTAACCAGAGAGTCAGTACAGCTCAGGCCAGGGGAGCGGTTGAGAAGAGGAGTCCTTCTTAGCCGATGTGGGAATTAAACTGTCATTACCACTGTTGTGTCCTGCCAACGGAACTGACTGTTCTGAAGAAGGGTCACTGGATCCAACATGTTGGGTGTATTGTCTCTCTGCAGATGCTACTAGACCTGCTGAGTTTCTGCAGCTATTTCCGTTTTTGTTTCAGATTTTCACTTGATTAATGTTCCTTTTACAAATTCAGTTCTTGTGCAAGGCTGGTTGCTTCAGTGTGTAGAGCTTATTTTTTGCGTGGTTGTGAATACATGCTGTTTATCATGGAGCAATGCCTGCAAAACACATTCTTGGCTGTAACACAATCGTGAACCTACACAGCTTATTGGGAGCCTGATCCATCTCTCATATCCACTTTCATTCCTGAAGGTTTAATGATCAGCTTTATCCCATCTCTTATCCATACATAGTCTCTCAGCATCATCACTCCATGCCCAGTGTCAGTTTCCATCCGTATATTGCTGACACCCAACTCTTCTTTCATTTCATGACCAATACATTCAACTCAGTGATCACTTCCAGATTAATACGATATCATGGATGAATAATCTTATTACTCTATTTGACTCTAATCTATTTCAATTTGCAAATCCAATCCAGCACCAAGACCACCTAAAGAAAAGCAAATTATTGTAGTTGCTGGAAATCTGAAATAAAAACACAAAAATGCTGAAGAAACTCAGCAGATCTAGTAGCATTTGTAGAGAGAGAAACATGATTTCCTTGCTCCTGTCTCAAACATTCTAGCAATAAATGCTAACATAACTCCTGAGATGTTTGCTGCACTTACACGTTTGCTTTCAGTGACTAATGAACACAAATACCTCGAACCTTTTGGACATCAACACTTTACAGTTTCTTACTACTTACTAAATACTCTACATCTTTGTTCTACCTACCACTGTGGATAACCTCATAATTGTCCACATTCTATTCCATCTGCTTTACTCTTGCCCACCTACTCTTCTTGTATAAAACCCATTGAAGCCTCTTTGCATCCTCCTCACAAATCTTATTTTCACCAGATTGTGTACTTAACTTAATTAACCTGGTCACAAATAATATGGCATATCTCCAGCACAGGAAGGACCCGATCCCAGCTCTGGTACACTACTTCTGAGATACAAAAGCTCTTCCGCCATTTTGTACAATCTGCAGCGTGGAAATAGTATCATGGACTCCCATTTCCAAATCACTGAAATAGATTGTGAACAACTTGGACCTTACAGATCATTGATCCTCGTACAGCCTCATTATTTACAGCATGCCAACCTTAGAATGGCACGTTTATTCTTATTTTCTGCTTTTTGTCTGTTATCCAATCCTCAATCCATGCTAGTATATTACTGCAAAACCATACACTTAAATCATGTTTACTAAGTTCCTGTGTGGGACTTCACCAAAAGCCATCTAAAATTCCAAGTACATCCACTGATTCTCCTTTATCAACTTTGCTAGTAACATCCTATCAGGTTTATCATTTCCCTTCCATACATCCATGCTTACTCTTTCCAATCAGACAATTTTCTAAATATTCAGTATTTATATAAATTTCTGTTTATAATAGATTCTAGTAATTTTCCCTACTACTGATGGCAGGCTAACATTTGTTCTCCCCAGTTCTGAGGAAAGGTCACCGGACCTGAAACGTTAACTTCGATTTCTCTTCACAGATGTTGCCATTCCTATGAGCTTTTCCAGCAATTTCTGTTTTTGTTTTTGGTTTACAGCATTTGCAGTTATTTTGGTTTTATTTGTGCTATCCCTCCTTTGCTAAATAATGGGGTTACATTTGCAACTTTCCAATCTGCAGGCACCAATAGGGAATTAATGGAACTTTGAAAGATAACTCCCCACTTTAAAATAGACGGATTGGCCTGAAGAATATGGTTAATGTTTATTCTCTTTTCTATCTTTCCCCATGTTTTTATTCATTTCTTTCTCCCTAATAATTTCCTTTTGGGAAGGGGGTAAAGACTTTGGAATAAGTTGTTCCTTTTTTTTTAATAACTGGATTTTCTGATGGGAAATTTTGTGGATGTTCTTTGTTGTCTCTCCCCTCTTTTGTTTGCTTATTCTGTTTCTTTTTTAGTCACAAGTAGGGTGACATGAAGCCAGGGATGGGTGGAGTGCTCATCCTGACTTTGTCTTTTTATCTGTTGATTTAAGGATCATCTTTTTTTTTTCTGGCCTAAGGCTGGGGCACAGTCCGGGTATGAAGGAACTGTGAAGGAGGTGATGGGTAGAGTGAGTGCCCCATATGGGCAGGGGCAAGAGTCTTCCATTCTAGGTTCTATAGTTTTTTTTTGTAGTTTTTTTGGTAGTAACAGTTGTTTATAGTTATGATAGAGTAGTTTTTGTATATATAGTTGTTTGATTCTATGAGTCTTTATTTACTTATGCTTGGTGCTTTGTAAGCAGGGTTCTCCCTCCGAGGGGTTCAAGGGAGTCTGAAAAGGTATATGGCTAAGTGTCTTATTAAATGGTGCACCTGGAACATTAAGGGAAATCATTCACCTGTTAAAAGGGAAAACATGCTTTTGAGCCTTAAGAGCAAAAGAGTTGATATCGCTTCGTTGCAGGAAACCTATCTTGATGATGGGGAACACCTGAAATTACAACAGGGGGGTTATGACCAGGTATTCTTTTCACCCTTTACTACTGAAAGTAGGGGAGTGGAGGTACTTATCCAGAAAAATCTTCCATTCACATTATTAGAGCAGGTGAAAGATGAGCAGGGATGGTTTGTAATACTTAAAGCCCAGATACATGGGGAGGAATATGGCATTTTAAACATCTACTGTCCTCCGGCGCATCCCCTCAAATTTTTGATTAGCGGTTTCTCTAAGTTGAGTGCTTTTGGAACACAGCACATTATTATGGGGGGGGATTTTAATTGTCTTTTGGATCCGACAGTGGACAGGATGCCTTGTGGACCTCCAACTATTTCTTCGCAGGCCAAGCAGGTGGTTGACTTATGCGAGGAGTTGGGGTTGGTGGATATTTGGAGATGTCTTCACCCTACTGGCAGGGACTTCACCATTTTTTTCAAACCCACATAAATGTCACATGAGAATTGACCTCTTTCTGGCTCCCTTGGCCCTTCTGGATTCGATTATGGGTTGTAAAATTGGGAATATAGCTATCTCTGATCACGTGGCAGTATATTTGGAGGTTAAGGCTAAGAGTGAAGGGCTAGATTTGCGGCAATGGAGTTTGGACCCTTTTCTCCTTAAGGATTCCAAATTTGTGGAATACGTTTTGAAGGAGTTTCAGGAATTCTTGACTCTCAACTCAGACACAGCTAGTAGTCTGTCCATGCTATGGGAGACTGCGAAGGCCTTCGCTAGGGGATTAGCTATTTCCTATTCGGCTAGCTGGAAATGACAGAAGGAGGAACAGCAGCGTCTACTTGAGACGCGGTTGAAAGCCGCAGAGGCAGCACATTTTGCGCGGCCTTCGGTGACTAAGCTACAGCGGATCACGGCCCTTTGGGCTGCCTTGAATTCAATACTGACACAAAGCGCAAAGAAAGAACTTGCTTTTGCTAGACAGAGGCTGTTCAAATGTGGGAATAGGCCAGGGAAGTATTTAGCGTACCTGACTAGGAAAAAGCGTGCTCCCCAATCCATTACTGCAATCATAGACAACGCTGGGATCCTTACATATGATACTAAAAAGATTAATGAGGCATTTTGGAGCTTTTACTCTGAATTGTATCGGTCTGAAGGTTGCGAAGACAGGAGGGCTAAAATGGAGGCCTTTTTTAAGAACCTGGACCTCCCAGGGGTGACCTTGGAACAGTCCTCTCTCCTTAATGTCCTCTTGACAGTTCAGGAAATACAGGAAGCATCTAGGCAACTTCAGAGTGGGAAAGCGTCTGGCCCTGATGATTTTCTGGGTGAGTTTTATAAGGAGTTTATAGGGATTCTGTCAGGGCCGATGTTGGAGATGTACAATCACTCCTATATGCATGAACGCCTACCACCATCTTTGAGAGAAGCTAATATTTCCTTAATTCTTAATAAGGGGAAGGTTCCTGAGGATTGTGCTTCATACAGGCCCACCTCGCTATTAAATTCAGATTTAAAGATTCTGTCCAAGATCCTGGCGCTGAGATTGGAAAGGGTGTTGCCCCATATTGTTAAAGAGGACCAGACAGGCTTTATCAGGTGCCATAGGTCCTCTAATGATATTAGAAGGTTGCTGAATGTGGTCCAAGTTTGTCAGCAATGATCGAGTCGGGGGTTGGTGATTTCCTTAGATGCAGAGACAGCCTTTGACTGGGTGGAATGGCCGTATCTTTTTTATGTCTTAGAACAGTTTGGGTTGGGTGGAGTCTTTGCTATGTGGGTGGAGGTTTTATATCGCAACCCTCTGGCGGGCGGTCATCACCAACGGGGTGAAGTCTGGGAATTTTACAATTGGTAGGGGTAGTCAGCAAGGCTGCCCCCTCTCACCGTTATTGTTTACGTTGGTGATAGAGCCGCTGGCAGAGGCTATTCATCAGAACATCCACATAACCGCTCCGGAAGTGGGATCGAGGGCACACAAGATTACATTGTAGGTGGATGATGTCCTTCTGTTTTTAATCGAACCTGATGACCTCTGTACCCCACCTGATACTATGTATCAATTCATTTGGGGCTATTCAGGATATAAGATTAACTTTGCAAAATCGGAGGCTATGCCTTTGGGGAAACTTAAGGATGTGCCAAAAGTTGAAGGTGGTTCTAAGTTCCCTTTTAAGTGGTCACAGGCAGAGTTCCGGTACCTAGGCATTTTTATTACCCCCAAGTTTGATCTGTTATTTCGGACTAACTTTGCTCACTTGCTCAACAATATTAGGTGAGATCTCCAGAGATGGGAGGCTGTTCCAATTTCATGGCTGGGCCGAATTTCTCTCATTAAGATGAATGTTCTTCTTCGTTTGCTTTATCCCATGCGTATGCTCCCTATAATGTTTCCCAGGTCAACGCTGCGGAAGCTTATGGGGTGGTTTGGTTCCTTTGTCTGGCATCTTGGGCGACCCCTCATCAAATTTACTAAATTGCAGTTGCCTCAAGGAGGGGGAGGAGTTGATTTCCCAGACATCAAAAGGTATCAATTGAGTTCCCTGCTGTCCTTTGTCTGTGATTGGGTAGGTAAGGATCCAAACTCAATATGGCTGGATATTGAGGCCGCCCAAGCAAAGTGCCCTCTTATTAACCTGTTGTTCATGGATAAGATGAGGACAGTTATGGACCACTGCCGGAACCCCACTGTCATTAGTCAAGGCTTGGAGGGCAATGCGTCAGAGTGAGGGTTGTTTATCCAAGACTTCGCCACTGATACCTATAGTTGGCATGCCAGGGTTCCGACCAGAGATGATGGACTCTGCGTTCAAACTATGGGCAGCGAGAGGAGTTTCTAGTTTGGAAGACTTTGTTTGAGGGGGAGGTTATGATGTCTTTTGAGTAACTGAACTGCAAATACAGGTTACCCAGCAGAGACCTTTTCTGTTTTTTTTTCAGGTTAGGGATTTCATCCAGAAGAAGACAATGCTTCTCACTAAGTCCCATAAGCCCGATACAGAGAGGTTGTTGCTACGTTCCACAAGCACCCTTTCGGTTAGTGCACTCTATCGCCTACTGGGTGGCAGGGCCTGGCAGGATATTAACCGGTTATGAGAGGTCTGGGAGCAAGAGCTAGGAGTGGAGACCTCTTCTGAAACATGGGCGAACATATGGGAGAATACTCGAAAGATCTCAATCTGTAATAGGACATGCGCTACGCAGTTAAAAGTTCTGCACAGGGCTCATCTGGCACCAGACCATCTGGCGAAGTTTAAAAAAAGGGGCATCTTCAGTGTGCCCCAAATGTAAAATAAGTGTAGGTACTCTTACCCATTGCTTCTGGACATGCCACAGGCTCCATGTTTACTGGAGTGTTGTGGCGGGAGAGATAGGGAGGGTATTGAGGACTGAAGTCAAAGTAGACCCAATATCTCTCCTCTTAGGTTTAGCGAGTTTACCATCTTTAGACGGGCATGGGAAGAAACTATTTAATATTCTTGCACACTGTGCACGGAAGAATATTCTGATGAATTGGGTGTCTGAGAACCCGCCGGGCTTGCTGGGATGGCAGAAATTAATTATGGAGCACATTCCCTTGGACTTTTTCACAAACATGGTGCACCACACAACAGACCACTTTTATAAGACATGGCAGCCCTACTTGAGTTATTTGGAAACAGATTTGCCAGTTGTCTTAACTGGGGTGTTTGTTTAACCAGGATGGGTAGATTTGTCAAGTCCTGGGCCCTGGAGGAAGTCTCCTGAGTTAATACGGGTATATATACAATGCTCCCATTCCTCTGTTTGGGAGTTTTGCACTGAGCATAGCTATCCTGTTTTTTTTTTGCTTTTCTTTCTTTTTTGGTGTTGCTTTGCACAGTGTTAGGGCTTGTTTTTTATTAGAGGGTAGGTTAATAGTTAGGAGACAGTAGTTGTATTGTTTTTGTGTTTGCTTTCTTTTTATTATCCTGATATTTGTTATTGATTGTATTTTACAATAATTTTATGTTTGTAAAGTTAAAAAAAATTGCTAAAAAAGATAACTCCCACCACATCCATTGGTAGCCATCTTTTTCAATGCTCTAGGATGAAGGTTATCCAGACCTGGAGATTTGCCAATTTTCAGTCTCATTCATTTCTCCAATGTGACTTTTTTTTTATTAATATCAATTTCTTTCAGTTCCACACTCTCAACAGATTCTCAATTCCTTCAGGAATTCAGAAAGACCTATGTCTTTTTCCATGAAGGCAGATAGCAAGTATTTATTTGGTTCTTCTGCCTTTTCTCTATTTTGTATCATAGGTTCTTCTGTCTCTGCCTGTAATGGACCTACATTCATCTTTGGCAATCTTCTTTTTACATACATACAGAAGCTTTTATTATAGTTTTCATGTTTTTTTTATCAGTCTACATTCATATTCTAGTCTCTCTTTATAGATTTCTCACTCCTCCTTTGCTGAATTCTAAAATATTTCCCAATCCTGAAGCTTAAGTAAGTTTTGGCAACTTCAAGTGCTTTTGATATAAAGCTACAAATACCTTAAACTTCCCTTTTTATGCATAGCGCTCTTGTTTTTCCTTTTGCATGCTTTTGCCTTAAAAGAATATATGTTTTAAAAATCAAGCATTAATTCCTTTTATACTAGCCATTGCCTATCTACCATCAAATCTGGCAATGCATTTTGCCAATCCACCACAGCCAACTTCATTTTTTTATTGCTCATTTAGGTCATGATGTAAGTCCCTAGTTTCAGATTGAATGATGTTTTTTTTTCAAACATAACATTAAGTTCATTCTATAATTACTATTCCCAAAAGGTTCTTTCACAACAGGATAAAGAATTAGCCTTTTCTCATTGCATAATTTGCGATCAAAAACAGCCTGTGCCCAAATTAGTGTTATAGAGTCACAGAGTCAAAATCATACAGCACAAAAGCAGACCCTCCATCTTGCTAGTCCATGCCAACCATAATCCCAAACTAAACTAGTGCCATCTGCCTGTATTTGGCCCATATCTCTCCAAATATTTCTTATTCATGTGCTTATCCAAATTACTTTTAAACATTGTGACTCTACCCCAATCCACTGCTTCCTCTGGAAGTTCATTCCATATATGAACTACTCACTGTGTAAAAAAGTTGCTTGTTGTGTCTTTTTAAAATCTTCATCCTCTTACCTGAAAAATATGCTCCCTAGACTTGAAATTACCCCACCCTAGGGAAAAGACTCCTGCCATTCACTTTATTCCATCATGATTTTATTAACCTCTATAAACATCACCCATCAACCTCCTGTGCTCCAGTGAAAAAAGTCCTCACCTAGTCCTCTGCTTCTAATTCAAGCCCTCCATTCCCAGAAGCATCCTGGTAAATCTTTTCTGAACTCTCTCCAGCTTTAATAACATCCTTCCTACTAACAGAGCAACCAGAACTGGACACAGTACTCCAGGAGAAGCCTCACCAATGTCCTGTACAACCTCAACATGACATCACAACTCCTATACTCAAAAGGTCTGAGCAATCAAGGCAAGTGTGCTAAATGCCTTCTTAACAAATCTGTCTACATGTGACGCAAACTTCAAAAGAATTATGTACCTGAACCCCTAGGTCTCTCCGTTCTACAACACTATCCAAGGCCCTACTTTTAATTTGTAAATTCTGCCCTTGTTTGTTTTACCAAAATGCAATATCTTGCACATATTCAAATTAAATTCCATCAGCCACCCCTCAGTGCATTGAGCCAATTGATCAAGATCTCTTTCTTGAACAATAAGTTGAAGAACAATCTCAACCAGGTGCTAGGGATTCTTTCTCCACAGCATTTGGTGCTTGTTAGATTTACTCAGTCAATATGTAGACTGAAATCACCCATGGTTACTCGATTCCCCTTGATGCTGCACCTCCAAATTCTAATGTGCAACATTACTACCAAATCTACAGTGAACTTACTCATACTAAAGTTTGCTGTCCTTGTTGTTTCTTAGTTCCACCTAAACACATTCAATGCCCTGTTCTTCTGATCAATTGTTTCTCACTAATACGCTCTTCCTTTTTCTTATTATTAGTCCTATCCCACTTTATTTTCCTTATTGCCCTTCTCTAAATATTGATTTTTTTTTCATATTCAACACCCATTTTCAGTCATCTTGTATCCACATCACCGTAATGGCCATTAGTTCATATGATTTTACTTCTACTAGCACCATTAATTCAGCTAGCTTGTGATTGCTGAGTGCCTTTTTAACACCATTCGCAATTTAACTCTGGCGGATTCTAGGATTATTTCTGCCACTTTCCATTTCCATAACTAGCTTTATTTTTATTTTTTTCTGAATTCCCTCTTGCGTTCCCATCCCCTGACAATTTAGATTCAAACTACCCAAAAAGCTCAAGCAAACCTCCCCACTAGGATATTAGTCTCAGTCCTGTTAAGGAGTAACATATCCGCCCTTGTCCAGATCCCACCTGCTGCATAACCAGTCCCATGGCCATTGAAATCTCATAAAGCATTCCCTCCTGCAGCAATTTTTCCAGCACATGTTCAAACTCCTAGTCTTTCTGTTTCCGTACTCATTGGCACAATTAAATGCATTTGAAAGATTACTACTTTGGTTGTTCTGCTTTTTGCTCACTTACTTGGAGTGGCTCCCCAAATTCTACTTTCAGGACCTTGCCCATCTTTGCAGCTATGTAGTTGGTGCCAAAGTAAACCAAACCTCTGGCTTTTCCCCTCCCCAAAATAATGTCTGCAACCACTCTACAACATCCTCAAGCACTAGGCAGGCAACATACTGGAGTCATATCTAATGCAACTGAAATGCTTGTCTGCTTTCCTAAATATCAAACCTCCAGCACTGTTGTGGTTCACGAGTGTCAAACACATCATACACTGAGAAAGGCACATCATTGCCCTGAGGCTGAAAGAAGTTACCCGTCATTGACAGGCACACGAAACTTGATATTGCATGCTTCACAAAAATTGAGCATGTCAAGATACTGAATTCCCCTTGTTCTCTGAGCAATGGTTTATATAACTTGAGGTCAAGCCCGGGGAATCCTGTCCTACACAAGTCTTAACACCTGCAGCTACCTATTTGGTCTTTAATCCATTGGCAGATAATTGCTGTGGATAAAATAGCTTTGAATTCATCCAAACCACAGTCAGGGTGAATCACTATCACTTACTGCTGCTCATCACGTTCCAGATATTCAACTCCAGATACATGTACACAAAGATCTGGACTGACACTCCCACTGCAGTGCTGAGAGAACCTGACTCAGTTGGAAATGCGACCTTTAGAGTGAGACATTAAATTGAGACCCTGCGTACCTTGCAACTGGATGTCGAAGATCCTATGTCATTATTCCGAAGAGGAGCAAGGGATTCTCTTGATTGATTATCATTCAATGAATATTGTTAAAACATATTATCAGGTCATTATTTCCCATTTGTTCATGTAAGTTCTTAAGATGTAAATTTGTTGTCACAATTCTGACATTACAACACAGTGCATTACGATGACCTTTCTCCCACTATAACAATGCATATGCCTTTCTTTCTAAAGGTGTTTTAGAGTCATAAAGTCATCGAGGTTTACAGCATGGAGACAGGTCTTTCAGCCCAACTTGTCCATACTGTTCAGTTTTCACAATTAATCTGGTCTCATTTGCCTGCATTTGGTCCATATCCCTCCATTCCTATCCCATCCATGTACCTTTCCAAATGTTGTTTAAATGACAAACTTGTACTTGCCTCCAGTACTACCTCTGGCAGCCTATTCCGGAAATTCTGCATTGTGTTATAAAATCAAATAACTTTAAATGACTGGGTCACAAAGCTCCTCCGTTAGCTTGACCTTCAGACAAGTGCTTGTGAACCCTCACAGTTATCTGCTGTACACTTGCAGGCTCACAGTTGGGATGGATTATCCATTAATTCAAAGCTGCAGTCTCTCTGGTTGTCTTTCTATAAAACTTAAAGATGTCAGTTTCAGCACTTGCATGCTCCCAGACATACTCTCCTTTGGGGAGGCAACGGCCTTGTAGTATTATCATTAAAGTATCAATCCAGTAATGATGTGGGGACCCAGGTTCGAATCTTGCCATGACAGCTGGTGGAATTTAAGTTCAATTAAAAATCTGGAACTAGAGCCTTTAGGGAAGAATACTGCCACCCTTACCTGGTTTGACCTACATGTGATTCCAGAACTCTTAACTGCTCTCTGGGAAGTTAGGGATGGGTAATAAATGTTGGCTCAGCCAGTGAGGCCCACATCCCATGAATGAATAAAAAAGAGAGAGGGATTGATTGCCACTTACTAATCATCACGATTAATAGCAGTAGCAGCGGGAATCTGGCCAATTATCCTCTTTGTGTGAGACAGCCCTAAATTCACTTGTTTCGATGAGGTTGCCTTCACCAACAATTACAAAACAGATTCACGAAGAATCTGCCGCCTGTTTCTTAATGCAACAAATTTGCCTTTCACAAACACCACAGGCATTCAGTCAGTCAGGCCCATCGGGAAAGAGATATTCAATTAGTTCTCCTGTGCCCTAAAAGTTCACCTTTGCAGCGAGTTGAGAGGAAAAGGATTACAGAATCTGAAAGAACTGCACAGAGGCTGGTATCCCATCACCAAGTCACCCTTTATTTATTTGTGCACAGTACACTGGCTGTGGCCAGCCAGCTCACAGTCAGTCGTGTGAACTGAGGAGATTCTAATCTCCTGAGTATATTTCTTTTTCTTTTATTCAGCTAACTTGACAAGGATGCAATTAGTGCACACAGCAAAGGTCATGATTGCTTGAGGCTATAATGTTTAATCTGCACTTTTGGACAATGAATGACTTAACAATGAAATACGAAATCCAAGATGGAGGACGGGAAAACTTTCTGGCTGTAAGAGCTGCTCCTTTTTTTCTGAGGTATTTTAGGCGTCGGAGGTGATTTCCTCGAATTCCAGAAGCAGCAATTACTGTTTTATATGCTGTTGCATTGTTTTGGAATTTTGGAAAAAAAAGTCAAAACAACAGCAGTTTTAAAAAGGGGGAAGAGATATGTATGTACCTGTCAGGCAGGAAATAGATGGTCGCGTGAGGGAACCTTGGTTGACGAGGGAGGTTGAATGTCTTGTAAAGAGGAAGGAGGCTTACATAAGGTTGAGGAAACAAGGTTCAGACAGAGCGTTGGAGGGATACAGGATAGCCAGGAGGGAGCTGAAGAAAGGGATTAGGAGAGCTAAGAGAGGGCATGAAAAATCTTTGGCGGGTAGGATCAAGGATAACCCCAAGGCCTTTTATGTGAATGTAAGAAACATGAGAATGACGAGAACGAGGGTAGGTCCGATCAAGGACAGTAGTGGGAGACTGTGTATTGAGTTGGAAGAGATCAGAGAAGTCTTGAATGAGCACTTTTCTTCAGTATTTACAAATGAGAGGAACCGTATTGTTGAAGAGGAGAGTATGAAACGGACTGGTAAGCTAGAGGAGATACTTGTTAGGAAGGAAGATGTGTTGGGCATTTTGAAAAACTTAAGAATAGACAAGTCCCCTGGGCCCGATGGGGTATATCCTAGGATTACGTGGGAAATTGCAGAGCCATTGGCAATGATCTTTTCGTCTTCACTGTCAACGGGGGTGGTACCAGGGGACTGGAGATTGGCGAATGTTGTGCCCCTGTTCAAAAAAGGGAATAGGGATAACCCCGGGAATCACAGGCCAGTTAGTCTTACTTCGGTGGTAGGCAAAGTAATGGAAAGGGTACTGAGGGATAGGATTTATGAGTATCTGGAAAGACATTGCTTGATTAGGGACAGCCAGCATGGATTTGTGAGGGGTAGGTCTTGCCTTACAAGTTTTATTGAATTCTTTGAGGAGGTGACCAAGCATGTGGATGAGGGTAGAGCAGTGGATGTAGTGTATATGGATTTTAGTAAGGCATTTGATAAGGTTCCCTATGGTAGGCTTATGCGGAAAGTCAGGAGGCATGGGATAGTGGGAAATTTGGCCAGTTGGATTGAGAACTGGCTAACCGGTCGAAGTCAGAGAGTGGTGGTAGATGGTAAATATTCGGCCTGGAGCGCAGTTACAAGTGGAGTTCCGCAGGGATCAGTTCTGGGTCCTCTGCTGTTTGTAATTTTTATTAATGACTTGGAAGAGGGAATCGAAGGGTGGGTCAGTAAATTTGCAGATGATACGAAGATTGGTGGAATTGTGGATAGTGAGGAGGGCTATTGTCGGCTGCAAAGGGACTTAGATATGATGTAGAGCTGGGCTGAGGGGAGGCAGATGGAGTTCAACCCTGTCAAGTGTGAGGTTGTCCATTTTGGAAGGACCAATAAGAATGCGGAATACAGGGTTAACGGTAGGGATCTTAGTAAGGTGGAGGAGTAGAGGGATCTTGGGGTCTACGTTCATAGCTCTTTGAAAGTTGCCACTCAGGTGGATAGAGCTTGTAAGAAGGCCTATGGTGTATTAGCGTTCATTAGCAGAGGGGTTGAATTCAAGAGTTGTGAGGTGATGTTGCAGGTGTACAGGACCTTGGTAAGGCCACATTTGGAGTACTGTGTGCAGTTCTGGTTGCCTCACTTCAGGAAAGATGTGGAAGCTTTGGAGAGGGTGCAGAGGAGATTTACCAGGATGTTGCCTGGAATGGAGAATAGGTCATACGAGGATAGGTTGAGAGTGCCATGCCTTTTCTCATTGGAACGGCGAAGGATGAGGAGTGATTTGATAAAGGCTTATAAGATGATCGGGGAATAGATAGAGTAGACAGTCAGAGACTTTTTCCTCGGGTACAACAGAGTGTTACAAGGGGACATAAATTTAAGGAGAAGGGTTGAAGGTATAGGGGGGATGTCAGGGGTAGGTTCTTTGCCCAGAGAGTGGTGGGGTATGGAATGCGCTGCCTGTGGGGTGGCAGAGTCAGAATCATTGGTGACCTTTAAGCGGCAATTGGATAGGTACATGGATAGGTGCTTAAGTTAGGACAAATGTTCGGCACAATATCGTGGGCCGAAAGGCCTGTTCTGTGCTGTATTGTTCTATGTTCTATGTTCTTAAGAGCCGACAAAGGAAGCACATGGTGAGGACAGTGCAGGAGAGAGAGAGAGAGAACCTGCACAGTTACTGCCTTTGCTGTTTGAATTCGCGTATCGCTGGACATCGGAGTGCATCTGGGAAAATTAACAAACAGTGAAATTCACAACTAATCTTGGAGGAACTGTTGGGCGAAGTTCACAGCACAGAATCAGATAAGTTAATTGTTGTTTTAAGTCTGTCCAAGAGAAAGGCTGTATTAGTGAGTAGAGTGGGTTCTTTCTTGATTATGTGTTTTTGGAGATACGTCTCTTGATTAAACTTAAAATATAAGCCATAGCTATTACTTTAACCTGGGGCAGTGTTTATAGAGGAATAAGACGGTGTTATTTTCTGAGTCTGTAGATTGTGAAGGAGCAAAAATGGCCTTTGCAGTGATATGTACTTCTTGTCAGATGTGGGAGTTTAAACAGAGTTTAAGGGTTACTGCGGATTATATCTGCCATAAATGTTGTTGGATGTGAATCTTATCGGATCGAGTGGATCGGTTGGAGAGACAGATAGAAGCGATGATGAATTTGCAACAGCAACAGTATGTGATGGATGGCAGTTATAGGAAGGGGGGAAAGTCTCAGATACAGTCACATAGATGGGTTAACTCCAGGAAGGGTAAGAGAGGTAGGCACCTAGGGCAGGAGTCTTTTGTGGATATACCCATTTCAAACAGGTATGCTGTTTTGGAAAATGTAAGGGGTGATGGATTCTCAGGGGAATGTAGCACAAACAGCCAAGTTTCTGGTATTGAGACTGGCTCTAATACAATGAGGGGTACATCGGCTTCCAAGAGATCAATTGTGTTAGGGGATTCTGTAGTCCAAGGTACAGACAGACGTTTCTGTGGCCAGCAGAGAAAAAGCAGAATGGTGTGTTGTTTCCCTGGTGCCAGGATCAAGGAAGTCTCAGAGAGGGTGCAGAATGTTCTCGGTGGGGGGGGGGGGGGGTGGGTGGGGCCATCAGGAGGTCATTGTCCACATTGGAACCAACAACATACGAGGGGAAAAGGTTGAGATTCTGAAGGGAGATTACAGAGAGTTAGGCAGAAATTTAAAAAGGAGGTCCTCAAGGGTAGTAATATCTGGATTACTCCCGGTGCTACGAGCTAGGGAGGGCAGGAATAGAGCAGATGAATGCATGGCTGAGGAGCTGGTGTATGGGAGAAGGATTCACATTTTTGGATCATTGGAATCTCTTTTAGGGTAGCAGTGACATGTGCAAGAAGGACGAATTACATCTAAATTGAAAGGGGACTAATATACTGGCAGGGAAATTTGCTGGAACTGCTTGGGAGGATTTAAACTAGTAAGGTGGGGGGGTGGGACCCAAGGAGATAGTGAGAAAGAGATTGATCTGAGGCAGGTACAATTGAGAACAGAAGCGAGTCAAACAGTCAGGGCAGGCAGGAACAAGGTAGGACTAATAAATTAAACTGCATTTATTTCAATGCAAGGGGCCTAACAGGGAAGACAGATCAACTCAGGGCATGGTTAGGAACATGGGACTGGGATATCATAGCAATTACAGAAACATGACTCAACAATGGACAGGACTGGCAGCTTAATGTTCCAGGATACAAATGCAACAGGAAGGATAGAAAGGGAGGCAAGAGAGGAGGGGGAGTGGTGTGTTTGATAAGGGATAGCATTACAGCTGTGCTGAAGGAGGATATTCCCAGAAATACATCCAGGGAAGTTATTTGGGTGGAACTGAGAAATAAGAAAGGGATGATCACCTTATTGGGATTGTATTATAGACCCCCCAACAGTCAGAGGGAAATTGAGAAACAAACTTGTAAGGAGATCTCTGCTATCTGTAAGAATAATAGGGTAGTTATGGTAAGGGATTTTAACTTTCCAAACATCAACTGGGACTGCCATAGTATTAAAGGTTTAGATGGAGAGGAATTTCTTAAGTAAGTGTGTACAAGACAATTTTCTGATTCAGTATGTGGATGTACTGACTAGAGAAGGTGCAAATCTTGACCTACTCTTGGGAAATAGGGCAGGTGACTGAGGTGTCAGTGAGGGAGCACTTTGGGGCCAGCGACCATAATTCTATTTGTTTTAAAATAGTGATGGAAAAGGATAGACCAGATCTAAAAGTTGAAGTTCTAAACTGGAGAATGGCCAATTTTGACGGTATTAGGCAAGAACTTTTGAAAGCTGATTGGAGGCAGATGTTCACAGGTAAAGGGATGGCTGGAAAATGGGAAGCCTTCAGAAATGAGATAACAAGAATCCAGAGAAAGTATATTCCTGTCAGGGTGAAAGGAAAGGCTGGTAGGTATAGGGAATGCTGGATGACTAAACAAATTGAGGGTTTGGTTAAGAAAAAGAAGGAAGCATATGTCAGGTATAGACAGGATAGATCGAGTGAATCCTTAGAAGAGTATAAAATAAGTAGGAGTATACTTTAAGAGGGAAATCAGGAGGGCAAAACAGGGACATGAGATAGCTTTGACAAATAGAATTAAGGAGAATCCAAAGGGGTTTTACAAATATATTAAGGACAAAAGGGTAACTAGGGAGAGAATAGGGTCCCTCAAAGATCAGCAAGGCGGCCTTTGTGTGGAGCCACAGAAAATGGGGGAGATACTAAATGAATATTTTGCAACAGTATTTAGTGTGGAAAACAATATGGAAGATATAGACTGTAGGGAAATAGATGGTGTCATCTTGCAAAATGTCCAGAATACAGAGGAGGAAGTGCTGGATGTCTTGAAACGGTTAAAGGTGGATAAATCCCCAGGACCTGATCAGGTATCCCCGAGAACTCTGTGGGAAGCTAGAGAAGTGATTGCTGGGCCTCTTGCTGAGATATTTGTATCATCGACAGTCACAGGTGAGGTGCCTGAAGACTGGAGGTTGGCAAACGTGGTGCCACTGCTTAAGAAGGGCGGTGAAGACAAGGGAACTATAGACCGGTGAGCCTGACCTCAGTGGTGGGCAAGTTGTTGGAAGGAATCTTGAGGGACAGGATGTACATGCATTCGGAAAGGCAAGGACTGATTAGGGATAGTCAACTTGGCTTTGTGCGTGGAAAATCATGTCTCACAAACTTGATTGAGTTTTTTGAAGAAGGAACAAAGAAGATTGATGAGGGCAGAGCAGTAGATTAGATTACTTACAGTGTGGAAACAGGCCCTTCAGTCCAACAAGTTCACACCGACCCTCCAAAGAGCTACCCACCCGGACCCATTCCCCTACATTTACCCCTTCACCTAACTCTATGGGCAATTTAGCATGGCCAATTCACCTAACCTGCACATTTTTGGAGGAAACCGGAGCACCCGGAGGAAACCCACGCAGACATGGGAAGAATGTGCAAACTCTACACAGACAGTTGCCTGAGGCGGGAATTGAACTCGGGTCTCTGGCGCTGTGAGGCAGCAGTGCTAACCACTGTGCCACTGTGCCGCCCATATAGATGTGATCTATATCGACTTCAGTAAGGCGTTCAACAAGGTTCCCCATGGGAGACTGATTAGCACGGTTAGATCTCATGGAATACAGGGAGAACTAGCCATTTGGATACAGAACTGGCTCAATGGTAGAAGACAGAGGGTGGTGGTAGAGGGTTGTTTTTCAGACTGGAGGCCTATGACCAGTGGAGTGCCACAAGGATTGGTGCTGGGTCCTCTACTTTTTGTCATTTATATAAATGATTTGGATGCGAGCATAAGAGGTACAGTTAGTAAGTTTGCAGATGACACCAAAATTGGAGGTGTAGTGGACAGCAAAGAAGGTTACCTCAGATTACAACAGGATCTGGACCAATGGGCTGAGAAGTGGCAGATGGAGTTTAGCTCAGATAAATGCGAGGTGCTGCATTTTGGGAAAGCAAATCTTCGCAGGACTTATACACTTAATGGTAAGGTTCTAGGGAGTGTTGCTGAACAAAGAGACCTTGGAGTGCAGGTTCATAGTTCCTTGAAAGTGGAGTCACAGGTACATAGGATAATGAAGAAGGCGTTTGGTATGCTTTCCTTTCTTGGTCAGTGTATTGAGTACAGGAGTTGGGAGGTCATGTTGTGGCTGTACAGGACATTGGTTAGGCCACTTTTGGAATATTGCGTGCAATTCTGGTCTCCTTCCTATCAGAAAGATGTTGTGAAATTTGAAAGGGTTCAGAAAAGATTTACCAGGATGTTGCCAGGGTTGGAGGATTTGAGCTACAGGGAGAGGCTGAACAGGCTTGGGCTGTTTTCCCTGCAGCGGTGGATGCTGAGGAGTGACCTTATAGAGGTTTACAAAATTATGAGGGGCATGGATAGGATAAATAAACAAAGTCTTTTCCCTGGGGTCGGGGAGTCCAGAACTAGAGGGCATAGGTTTAGGGTGAGAGGGGAAAGATATAAAAGAGACCTAAGGGGCAACGTTTTCACGCAGAGGGTGGTACGTGTATGGAATGAACTGCCAGAGGATGTGGTGGAGGCTGGTACAATTGCAACCTTTAAGAGGCATTTGGATGGGTATATGAATAGGAAGGGTTTGGAGGGATATGGGCCGGGTGATGGCAGGTGGGACTAGATTGGGTTGGGATATCTGGTTGGCATGGATAGGTTGGACTGAAGGGTCTGTTTCCATGCTGTACATCTTTATGACTCTATGAGGCAATTCTGAATGATGGCAGTCATATTTGTTACTGAAATAACTGTGCAGAGGCTGGTATCCCGTCACCAAGTCACCCTATATTTACTTGTGCACAGTGCACTGGCTGTAGCCAGCCAGCTCAGAGTCAGTCACCTGAACTGAGGAGATTCTCATCTCCTGGGTATCTTCGTCAGCCAGGGCTTTTCTGATTGGGTCAGGTTAACAACCCCAATCAATGACCTCACAATCAACACCATCAACCTGGTTCCAATCACGACACAATCATAAGATCATAGAATCCTTTCGATGTTGCTGGATACCATTCAGCCCATCAAATCTGCAAAGATCCTCCAAAGAATATCCCGCTCAGGCCTACGTTGCCATCCTCGTAACCCAACTAAGAGTGATACAACTAACCTATACATCCCTGGACACTATGGGAAATTTAACATGGCCAATCCACCTAACCTGCACATCTTTGGACAGTGGGAGGAAAACGGAGCACCCAGAGGAAATCCACACACTTACAGGGAGAACATGCTAACTCCAAACGGACACTCGCATGAAGTTAAAATCAAGCCTGGGGTATATCCTCAGGTGAGTGTGCTATTAAGTGGACATCATAGATTTAAAAACAATGTCAGAGGATTTAAAGAAAGCTCATCTCTGTTGTAATGTGTATTATAATTTCTGAAAGGGTTTTGGAAACTGATTGCACAAATAATTTAGAAAGTGAGCTAAACAGCCACTAGAGGATGAAGAATTCAGATATGGACAAAAATTGGCGATGAGGGATCAAAAACAACTGGGGCAGCATAATGGCTCAATGGTTAGTACTGCTACCTCACAGCACCAAGGACCCACGATTGATTCCAACCTCGGGGGAGTGTCTGTGTGGAGTTTGCACGTTCTCCCTGGGTCTGTACGGGTTTCCTCCGGGTGCTCGGTTTCCTCCCACAATCCAAAGACGTGCAGGTCAGGTGAATTGGCCATGCTAAATTGCCCACAGTGTTAGGTGCATTAGTCAGAGGGAAATAGGTCTCAGTGGGTTACTCCTCAGAGGGTTGGTGCGGACTTGTGGGGCCGAAGGACCTGTTTCCACACTATAGGGCATCTAATCTAAAAAGAAAATTTCCTGGGCTGTAAACTTTCTTTGTTCTAACCGCTCAGTCCAAGATCCAGACTGGTACAATGAGCCAAATGGCTGGTCTATGTGTGAGAAGATTACTTGATTCAAGGTATCCAATTCCTTTTTCAAAGTCACATCTGAATCTGCTTCCACTGCACCTTCAGATAGGGCACTTCAAACCAGCATAGCTCCTTGCATTTGAAAACTCTGAACTCCCGAAGACAGTTAAGTGGTCAAAGGAAGGTCTACACATTGAAAAAGGTAGCTGTGTCTTAGGAATGTGCTTACCAATTTCCAAAACAAAAACTTCTATTTGTACACAAGCTTTAATGTAGTAAAAAGCCCCAAGTCACTTATAGAGTCGCAGAGTCATAGAGATGTACAGCAGGGAAACAGACCCTTCAGTCCAACCCATCCATGCCGGGCAGATATCCCAACCCAATCTAGTCCCACCTGCCAGCACTTGGCCCATATCCTTCCAAACCCTTCTTATTCATATACCCATCCAAATGTCTTTTAAATGTTGCAATTGTACCAACCTCCACCAAATCATCTGGCAGCTCATTCCATACACATTCCACCCTCTGCGTGAAAAAATTGCCCCTTAGGTCCCTTTTATATCTTTCCCCTCTCACCCTAAACTTAATGACCTCTAGTTCTGGCCTCCCCAACCCCAGGGAAAAGACTTTGTCTATGCATCCTGTCTATGCCCCTCATGATTTTATAAGCTCATAGAAGCCTAATTAGATAAACTAATTTGAGATGTTTAGGCAGTCTAAGGAAAAACAATCAAAGGTTTGGTCAAAGAGGTAGAATTTAAGAAGCATTTTGAAGGAAGAGAGAGAAGAAAGAAGCCAGTCAGTTTTAGAAGGGAAATTCCAGTGTTCAGTACGCAGGCAGTGACAGCCAGAATTGGAAAGGTGCCAAGATCTTGGAGAATTTTAGGGTTGAAGATGGTATCAAACAGAGAGGAGAAAGAAATGGAACATCATACTGATAGGATGAGATGAAGTTGGGTGGAACATAAATACTGTTATGGGCTGCTTGAGCTGAATGGCTTGTTTCAATATCATAAATTCAACAGAACTCTATGCAAATAATTCTGGTTCCTTACTTGAAGATGAATAAGTTGAAAATTATGCAAAAATCTAATATCTCTTCAAAAAAAAAGAGAATGAGTTAAGTGTAAAACTTTGGCAAAGAGCAGAGCAAAGATATAGGCCATGCTTGAGAAAGTTGTTATTTCATCGACACATTGTGAACCTTGGCAGATCATTCATCAGTGTCAAACGTTGCAAACAGCAGCTGCATTTATGTCAGTTAGGCCGTAGTTTATTGATGTTGGAGTTTATAACGTTCCATGTACTCAGCTATTTGTTCAGACTTGCATGGGGCAGTGAGTTTAATCAATGTTGCAAACCGGTGTGCCTGGTTTGCAAAACCTTTCCCTCTCATCAGTCTCCACTCCTACCCCCAGGGTGATGATTCCAGGCACTGTACGTGTGCACCTGTGAATGCAGGTTTTCCCTCCCATGTGCTTCCCTCCACAAACCTGGCTCAATCCCCAGCAAACCTGCTCAGCATCTGAGCTTATAGATTGGAGTGAATGATAGCAGGGACACAGGAACTCAAAGAGGCTCATTAGCTCTTTGAGCATGCTCCACCATTCAATTTGATCATAGCTGATCAGTACTTTAAATACACTAACTCACCTTGATTCCATAAACCCCAATCTCTTTGCTTCCAAAAGAAATCTTTTGGCTGAGTCTTCTAATTTTCAATTGACATCCAGCCATTTAAGGATGTGGTTGGGGTTAGGGAGTGGGGAGCAATGGATTTGGCTCCTCTCTGTGAAGAAGTGCTTGCTAACAGTACCCCGATTGGTCTGCCACTAATTTTAAGGTTATGGCCTCCATTTTTGAGGTTTCCCCATCAGATACAACATGATTCTTGCCATTATGCTGCCAATGTCTTTAACCATCTAATACATTTCAGTTAGATCACCCCTTAAATCTTCTGTACTTTAGGGAATATCAACCTCCTGTCTACAACCTGTGCTCCCTGTCCTCATAATCTCACAATCTTGTCTCCAAGGTTAAAAATCACACAGCACCAGCCTATAGTCCAACAGGTTTAATTGGAAGCACTAACTTTCGGAGCACTGCTCCTTCATCAGGTGGTTGATGAAGGAGCTGCACTCCGAAAGCTAGTGCTTCCAATTAAACCTGTTGGACTATAACCTGTTGTGTGATTTTTAACTTTGTACACCCCAGTCCAACACCGGTATCTCCAAATCATCCTTGGCTCCAATCTCATGCCCTTAAAGGCTTTTCTGAATCATGATGGTCAGTTGTGGTACTACAAGTGGCATCTAATCCTATCTTGTTAACTAACACGAGTTTACTCTTTATATTCTAGCTCTGACTTGAGATAAAGAGCAACAACCATTACCATTTTCAATTACTTGTAGCTGTAGGTAGCTGGTGATTTTTGTATATGGACCCTAAATCTTTCTTCCCTGCCAAAATTCCTAGCTTCCCAACATTTAGAGCACAGGCAGCCCAAAATACACTGGGTCCTTTATATGTAACTTTCATGGTCGCCTTAAATGCACCACCTCACACAAAAACATATTCAAACTTATATGCCCACGCTGTATGTTTAATAATAATGTGGTTCTTGTGTTTAGTCACAGTTTTCCTCAGTACTAACTTGTTTCCTCAAAACCGCCCAAACTTAGTAGGTATGTGAGTGCATGTTTGCAAGCTTCTGACAACCCACACTCATGTTTAGATTTGGATTGCTTGTACTGGTAAAGATGGATTCATAGATGTGTTCCCAGGAACACATTGAGAAATTTTACTCGGTCAAAGGCATTATATAAATGTAAGTAGCTTTTGAATTTCAATGTGCAATTCTTCAATATTCCTATATCGCACAATGTAGCACATTACTGATCAAGAAAGATTGAAATCTACCAGGTGGTGATAAAACGTTCCCAATGTTTAATGCATGAATTATTGAAGGGAGCAAATGCAATGCTGAAGTGAACGTTTCCATTTCAGGTCTCCAGTGTAATCATCAATTACTCCCAAGGCAGGTACAGCTTGGGTTGGGTTGAATTAAAACATAGAAACCAGAAGCAAAGTAGGCTAATCAGCCCTTTGAACCTGTTTCACATTCAATATGATCATGGCTGATCCTCTACCTTAATGCCATATTCCCATTTTCTCTCAATTTCTCTTGGTGTCTTTACTATCTAAAAAAAAAATCAATGTCTTTCTTCAATATACTCAGTGAACTGGCCTCCACTGCCTTCTGTGGTAGCGAATTCTACAGGTCACCCACCCTGAGTGAAGAACAGTTTTCACATCTCAGTTCTAGATGGCCTGTCCTACAACTGGAGACAGTGACCCCTGTTTCGAGGCTTTCCAAACAGAATAAACCTTCTCCATGCATCTGGCCGAGTTAGAATTTTATACGTTTCAATCAGATCCACCCTGATTCTTCTAGACACTCGTGAATACAGACTCAATTGAAGCAATTTCTCCTCAAATGATGGTCTGTCACTCGCAGAATCAGCCAATTGAATCTTCATTGCACATCCCCTAAAACAAATATATTGCTCCTTAGGTAGGGGGACTGAAACTGTACTGGATGGAGACTGGAATAGTGCTATTTTTCCTACATGACAATCTGAGCCACACCTCAGAAGTATTGAATTGACTATAAAAGCACTTTGACATGTCCCAAGGTCACAGAAGAGACTATTTACATTCAGGTTCATTCCAGTAGAAGCAAAATATAGACAGAAGTCTGCTGTCTGCTATCTGGACAAATAGTAGGAAAATTATTAGATTAGTACCTGACAAAAATAATATCTTGCCACCAAGTCTTAAACTCAAAAATAAAATATCACCACCTCGCATTCAGAGAATTTATAGCCAAAATAAACTGAGTCTTGGATATCCAGGGATTTTGCAAACTACAAAAATACCTGAAAATTTAATTCTCATTACATTTCATTTAGCAGCATAAATAAATGGGAGATTAATTATGACCTCAAATATATCAAGCACAAGGCAATCAGTGCAATGACTTGGGTTCTCAAGGGGTTAGCACTAAGTGGGCAGTTCGCTGGATCAACATGTCACATTCAGATCAAAGGCAATTTTCGGCAGATAATCTAAAAACTGGAGAAGTACCCAGTCACACTTCAACAATGTATTTCCTCATAACAGTCAGGAATTCCTGCACAAATCCTACTGAGGTCATAAATGACATCATTTTATATGAGATTAAAAGTACATTTTTTTAAAAAGTTCTACATTTTGAATAACAGATAAATGGGAATGAGTTTTAAACTGGAATATAACTGAAGGTTTTGAAGGGCAGGAGTGTACCATTATATATGCTGCAAACAGAGTTGGTGAGCTGCAAATTTGGATTTAATCAATGATTTCTCCTTGTTTAGATATGGAATGATAACACAATAAACTTCCCTGGAACTTTACAATGATCTAATTGGATGTCAGGTTGGATCAGAACAGGTTGACTTGTCATGGCCAACAGATAGATTTTCAGGGGCTTTTGAAGGAAGGGAGGCAGTGAGGTGGTAAGACAGAAAGGTTAAAGAGAGAACCCGTAAGCAGGTGAAATGATAGTGGGCTTTCAGAATTCAATGTACTGAGACATCAAGACGTTGGTGAGAACTGATGAAATGGGCATACATGGCTTTAAACTAGATAACATAACATTAAAATTGAATATTATGTTGCCTCAATTCATGATACAATTGAAGAAATTAAGCCTGGAAGTGATGTAGTTTGAATGAAGCTTTTAGTGACATTGGATGGTGAAATGCAGGTAGAGATGGGCAGCATCAGGAAGATCGAACAATATGGCCTTGTTATTGGATCAGACCTGGTATTTAAAGTCTATTTTGGGTTAGACAGAAGTATGTGGAACTGCACTGTAGGGATCAGAGGTGACCAAAGTCAGACTATAGTACAGATGTGATTTAGTGAAAGCTAATGCACAAACAATGAACCAAGGGTTGTGCAGATATACAATTTGCTGTCAAAATATGGTATTTGAACTCCTGAAACAGAAGCCCTGGAATAAGCAAAAATAAAGTGATAATTACGAAAAGAATGAAAGAAGTAGACCATTTAGCCACCTGAGCTAACTCAAGCCACCATTCAGTTAGGTTATAGCTGATCATTGATTCAATTCTACTTACTTGCCTTGATACCCTTTCAAAACAAACATCAAGCACTATTTTACAAGTTTTAACTGACTTCCAACACCCACATCATTTTTAGGACAGAGTTCCAGATGTATTGAAGAAGTGCTTCCTGCTTTCACAGCCCAACTGTCTTGCACAAATGATTTATTAATTTAGCCAACTCCAATTCTAATGGGGGTTTTGTTAAATCTGCCACATATTCGGTATTCCAATTATAACTATCTATGAATCTTGGATCTTCACAAAAAAGTGGTTATGCAAAACAATTCTTCTCATCTCATCTCCAATTAAGGAAATAAAAAATGCTACTTTTACATTAATGATAAAAACTGTTAGCATAATCCACCATCACTCTGCAGGATCAGTTCCTTGGTGATTTCTGCAGGTAAATTTCATTACATTGCTAATGATTACATGTGTAAAAGCACAAGCAACTATCAAGTCTGTGATATATCATAACAGAGTTCTGCACATTTGCCTTTTCACTTCAAGTTTACTGCGTTTGCTGGATGTACTTCAATTACATACCTTAATACACACGAGGGCTACTATTAAACTGGATATTGTGTGTCGATCTATCAGCATTTCTCACTTTCCAATTACAATATTCTCACTCAACATCTCAGTCCTTTGATAGACACGGCTCTGAGACTTCAGCGCCTCTCTGTTTCATGGCTCTCTATTCAGTGTTGAAACAGGAGTTTGAATATTCAGGCAGCAACAACCTGTTTGATACATACCCTTCCATCTTTTTTCAACTTGGCCCTCTAGGCATTTTTTAAAGTTAGCTGTTAATATTGCATTCAACGTCACCAAGCTGTCGATCAAGAATTGCTGCCAATTCACTTTCATGTTGTCTGATACTTGCAATTCATCATCACAAATCACTCCCACCATTACAAGTGACAGAATCACAGCAGTTGGTATTTTCCCACTGTTACATTTTTCTCCAAAGACCAAACTAAAAGATTAAACTCTATGATTGTACTGGATATCTAACAGATTAAATGGACTCAGTGTGGCTATTTCACACACCCACTGTTAAAAGCTTTACTGATATCCAAGAGGCAACACTCTGAAGTTCTGATTACTCGAGATCATCCAGCTTGGTGCTGAGAATGGATGTCTGTTTGTCCCATGGTATTGTGAATAATTTACTTCAGCGCTGCACAGCTTTGACCTTGACTAGTAGCCAGCTTAGTGAGACGTGCAAACTATGACCGACAGCCCAATTTTAAAGGGATGTCACCGTTTACAAGTAAATTGCTAAAGATAGGAGGAAATAACATGTTCAACCTTGAAAAAGTTTTGAAGTGTTGCATATGGGCCCCTTTACCGGAGCTTGTATCTGTAGATTCAGGCCTGCGCCCCTTTAAAATAGATTTGGTGATATTTTGTGTTTGAGCTGGTGAGTGACAGGTGACAGAATTGAGCTGACACCAGTCTTACCACTTGTCATTTAGCCACAATTTGATGCCAGACAAGTACTTCCCACTGCAGATGTCTGAAATTTCCTACTTTACTTGTCTATCCCATAATTCTGTAATTGTATTCTAGTTTGGAATTGTTTCAGTGCAGAGAAATATCATGTTATTGTGGGTGCTTTTAACAGTAAAGTTAGACTGCTGTTAAATAGAAGTTCATTAAATTGATAGATCTTGTGCCCTATAGTTTCTACCTAGTACATAACAGAAATTGCATCCAATATTGTGCCCATTTTGCAAATGTTATTTCTGCCAACACAATTCCCAATCTCATTACAATATGTCCAACCTTAAAGTGGGTATAAATGAACATAAGCAATCATCGCAAACCTTCACTTCCTTTGTTGGAATCTTTAAATTTAAAGTTTAATCTTTATTGAACTGCCGCTCCTGCACATCACCTTAATACGTTCAAGAACCTCCACTGAATTTACACAATGGCATTAAAATCCATTCAAAGGAACAGTTCATTTAGAGGAGATCTCAGTGAGAGCAAGATTTTGAGAAAAAATATTGTTCAACAAGTTACAATTAAAAGGGCATAAAAATTGATTCATTGCATGCCAAATCTGAAAACAGAGAGCCCCAACCCCTCCCACTGACAAGCAAGGTCAAATGGAGTTATTCAGGTTTGAGAGTTAGAGTGGGAGGTGGGGGTGCAGGGAGGAGAACAGTGCTGTGGGAAGACATATGTTCAGATGGAGGGTTTAATGGATGGGTATAGGGATTGACAAAACCTGTGACATATTCTGCATGGTCTTAAATCCTGCCCAATCTTCCTAGCCCTGTCTCTGCACTGGATTACATCCAGATTGTGTGTGTACAGAGAAACTCCAGATTACCGATGAGGAGACACAGTTACATCATTGTGGAGGAAATACATCTTCAAATCCTCAGGGGGCACTTTTTTATTCACCTGTATTAAAAGGGCAATGTTCTGCTACAGCAATAATAGTTTAAATCCAACACTGGCCAATGACCTTGTCCCTCTGCAGTGCAAATTAGGCCTGCACAGTCTCAGTCCAGACCTTGCAACAATGAGGTGGATGGACCAGTGCTCAATGATATTGATATGATGACCAAATCAGTCCATATTTGCATCATGCCTGTAATGTAAAATAATCCCAAAGTGCTTCACAGAAGCATTATGAAACAGTGAGCCCAGAAAAGTGCAGGGCAGGTGATCAATGAAGTAAGAGTTCAGGAACATCTTAAAAGAAAACGCAGAAGCAGAGAGATTTAAGACAGGAATTCAAAAGTTTATGAACTAGCTAGCATCTATTTTCAACCCAGAACCAACCCACCAAACCAGGTGTCCTTTCCTCTCATCTGATCATTCCAACATAAATTCCACCCTCTCTCTCTCTCTCTCTCTCTCCCACCTGCCCTGCACAAGATTCCCAGATATACCATTGTCAAGGAGCTCTTGATGTGCCAAATCCAGGGACTGACTGCAATCCCAGCATCGGGAGATTAATTGTAACGCTTGAAAACTCCATGATAATCCTGATGGGCTCCAGGTTCCAGTTTCAATTAGCCTTATTTACTAGACATAGTCTACCTATCACACAGCTTTGGCAATTCCCCTTAAGCATACCATTACTATGTATATTGTTCCCTCCTCACCATGGTATTTTCAGAAGACCAGCAGAATGGTTAGGGCAATGTGAATGTACCGACCACTTTATGGAGGATGATGATACAGCATTAAAGAGATGTGTGCTGAAAGATATATCCAATTAGTCCCATTTACCAATTCCCAGAAATCTGCAATTTGCTTCCTTTGAAAGCCTATACACTTGTTTTTCCTTGTTTTAAATAGCTTTAGCTGAGTATTTGCAAAGCACAACTTCTCTGAGCAGCAAACAGTACAGATTAGATGACCACAGGGTTCTCCAGTCAATCCCTCTCAATTGCTCATTCTCCTATTTCAAGTGTTCCCCCCATTCCTTTATCAATATTATTATTGAATTTTGTCCTCTTAGACTTTCAGACAGTGCATGCAACAACAACTCACTGTGCAAACAGAGGCTTTTTTCTCAAATACCTTAAATCAGTGTTCTCTGGTTATTAACCCTAAGACGACTGGAAACAGTTCTGGGAATCCATACTGCCATTTATATGGTGACCTGGACATCAAGATGTCTCAAGAAGCTTCACTCAAAAGTTTTGCTGCCTGAAATACATTAACAGGCATCAACTATTCACCCCTACAAATCTGATCTGTCACCCTATGAAATCACAGTTTGTCTATATTTCAACTTAATTCACCTTCACTGTGCTTTAGATTCCTAACATCGTTAACTAATAAAAATCTGGCGATTTTAGTCTTGAACATTTCAGTTGACACCCATCATCTGCAGCCTTTTGGTCAGAACTTTTGATTTGAAATTTCCTAAATGTTTTGAGTCTAAAAATACTTTCTGATCTCACTCTCAATCAGCCTTACTCTAATGTTAAGATTTGCCCCCTTGTTCTAGATTGCCTGCCAGTTCACCAAACTAATTGTATTCTTTTAGACAACTCAAAGATATCCTTGGTCAAGATAGCCAAGACTAGATTCTCCATGTTCAATGTGTATTTAAAACTGAATGTTTGCATAAATCTACTGCAAAGTTATTAACTCATTTGTTCTTCACTGGTTTTCACACCCCTGTTTTTGGGTATTGCATTGAACCCTTGATAAAGTTTTAAAACATTATTTCCTTCAAATCAGAATGCCAAGTTCTACTTGAGAAATTCCTTTACCCGAGCTACATTACGATGGTTAAACACCCCATGGGTCTTATTTTATCTGATTCTTTTGTCCCCCTTTTTAAAATTAAACCTCTTAAAATGTTTGAAAAATTGCTAAAATATCAAAATGGAAAGCCTTGAAGTTTATCTTGAAGTAGAGTCTTTCTCAACAAAGGTGTCCATAGGTTGGAATTGTTACATTCAGTAATGCAAATATTTGAGTCGTGATGGAACAGTGGTGCACCGCAGCTTCAAGTTAAACTTTCAGTTGCAGACTGCTCCTTGCCTTTCATTAAAGGAGAAAAGCTGACTGCACAATGTCACGTGATACTGCAGATCTTTGGAAATGAGTATGTGCACACAAGCTAGACCACATAATGCATGCAATTTTCAGATAAGCCTTGTCTATAGTAATTGTTGACATTCTGATTTAAACCTGCATACCAATGGTGAGGCAGAGAGGATGGGGTGCAGACTTAACTAATCTGCTTAGAAAGTCAGAATGTCACATATCAGAGGCTTGCTGAACAGAAGTAGGCCATTCAGCTCATCATGCTAGTGCTGGTTCTCTGAATGAATTGTCCAAATAGTCCTGCTCCCTTGCTATTTTCTCTTAGCCACAACCAACTGGAGGGAATTACAGCAACACAGAGGAGGTTGAGGCCACAGAAGCATTTTAACATGAGAATAAGCATTTTAAAATAAAAGTGTTGCTGTTTGAGGAGCCAATATATTTCAGCAAATGCAGGGGTTTGGTGAAAGTTAAGATTCAGGCAACAAGATTTTGAATGAGCTCAGGTTTACAGTGGGCGTGGTGGGGGTGGTGGTGGTGGTGGGGGTGGTGGGGGTGGAGAAAGGTGAGAAAGGATGCTGACCTGGTTAGCATTGAAATAGCTGAGTCTAGATTCAACAGTAGCACACATGAGAGCTTCAGTATGGTGAAAATAGCCAACGTCACAGATGAGCACAAGCTGAGTTTCCAAGATAGGGAATGTTCCATTCTCAGGTCAAGCACGGTGCAATTCCAGTGTCATAAAGCTGAGTTCTGCCCATCAACAAGTTTGTAGAAAGGATTTCCAAGAAGTTATGAATAGAAAGTACCTGCACAGCATATACAAGGCTGGATCTAACAGAAGGGCAAGTTCCCAGCGTCATTGACTGAAACCAGGAGCCTTTACAATCAGGAACCAGTTTCTCTGCAGCCATTTTATGCTCAGCAGAGCATCAATTGGCTCTGGGTGAGACTACTGCACCCATCCTGAGGGGAATTAAGTCCTGCCATAGAATGTTGCCAGCTGAATGGGTCAGCTGGCAGCTCTGTATTCTGAGCAGTGCCAAGTTTGGGCACTGGCAGTTTAAAGAAAAGGGGTTATCCATTTAAGATGGAGATGAGGAGGAATTTCTTCTCTCAGTAGGTCGCTAGTTTTTAGCATTCTCACTTTCCGTGCTGGGGAAGCTGAATTATTGAATACATTCAAGGCTCAGTCAAACAGATTTTTGATCTATAAGGGGGCTGTATGTTATAGGGAATAGACGGGAAGATGTAACTAAGACACAATCAGATCACTGAAGGTCCTATTGACTGGCTTACTGAATTGCCTACTCCTGCTCCTATTGCTTTGACAGGTTAGGGCTACAATCTGGTAAGGTATTTTATGTAACTGATATTATTGAGAGTAAGGAATCCTGCAGCCTGAACATGAGAGGGGTGTCCTCAGTTAGTATTATTCATAGGTGACCTGTTCTTGAAACATACATTGAGACATCAATCAGTTCGGTGCATAAAAGAAAGCTAATGTATTGTCTGTATTCACAGGGAGAGCTGGGTAATTTGAACTCTCAATAAAGGACATTTCACATCAAAGTTGACTCTACCCAGTTCACCAGAAACTGAAGTGGCTGGTGGTGTCCAAGAGGAAATCTAAAGAGCTGGAATTTTTCCAAATTCTCGGCATGTTCTTGACTAGCAGAGACAACTCTACAGAGATTACTACTCTTTGAATGGTGGCCTTGGGATCTTTTATTTCCATCTAGGAGGGCAGAGAGTACTACCATTTGAAACAGGAAAGAAAAATAAAAGACACCTACATGGTTCAGAGGTCTTGTGCAACACCCAGCATTGGCCTAGCTCTTTTTTCTTTTACAGAATTTGGTACATTTATAGGGAACTGGATGCAGAAGTCTCACCCCATTTCCAAATGATCCCATTTATGTCAGGTGGGGAATGGCAGTGGACCGTGATTCCCACGAGGGAAAACTGAATTCATTAGAGCCATTTGAAAAAGGGTCAAGTTCATACAGACCCCATTCAGACTCTTGCAAGGGCCTTAACCCAAGGGCAGAAGGCACAAATCAATGGAGGAGACATAAATACTCCTGAAGAGCAGATAATGTCTGTTTAATTGTTATACCACTCGGTTTTTTAAATCCCCAGAATTTTAAACATGAGAAGAAAATAAGATGCAAGTGTCAGGGATTATTTTAAACAAAACATTATACTGGACTGCTTCAATTAACAGACCAGCTGGTACAGCATCTCTTCTTGCAATTGTTGTTAACATTTCTCTGAGGACAATTGTTATGTCATTATCAATGTTTGGCTGAGCTTCAAAGGTTCCAATTAGCTCAGTCTCAACTCATAAGTTTAATTTGATTGACGGCTTAAAGAGACAATTAAAGATTTAGCTGCTATTGAAGTGTAGTATGGACAGAGGGTTGTTTGATTTTATAAAAGGGTAATGGCTTCAGATTTGAAAATCTTCAGATCTTCTAAAACAAGTTTTTCTTTCATTAAGTAGAGGGAGCACTTTATTAGATTTTTACACATTTAATTTACTTTATCATCTCCTCAGTTCTGTCTTTACAGTTGACATTGCATTGACATGGAGCACTGAACAGTGGGTGGGAAACAAGAGTTGGTATGGAGAATAGATGGGACTATGCAGGATCATTGGGGGTGTGAACCTCTGACTCAAAAAGACCTAGGTCCAACTGACCAGCTATTAAATTGAGGGCTTTCTATTGATCTGCAGTTAATAGCAATGTGATATATTCACCAGAATGCAAAAGGCATCTGAGAACATAACTTTGTTCCCATTAGTTTGGGTTCTTGATGCATAGAATTTGTTACTTTTTGTTTTCTTCCACATTTCTACAAGTCTATCATGTCTGCCCTATCTGTGAATTAACAGTTTAAAGATGAGCCAGTTTACGTTTGCTGAGTACTGGTTAATGATCCATTTTTCCAATCATTAAAAGAGAAGTTTTTTTAAATTCTTGAATAAACCTAGTGGGTGTTTCTTTTGTCCTAGATAGCAAAGTCAGGCAGATTAACCAACTTGGTGATTCATTTGGTCATTTAGACATGTGTAATGACCTGTGGAGTACTGGGGCTTCATAACTGACATATCCCTACCCCTCGATACAATGCATATTATGTGCTCAAAATTGGGAATTGGACTGGAAGTTACAACCTTCTGACTCAGAAGCAGAAGCTTTCCAATGAACACAACTACACCATCAGGGAATGAAGGTGCACAAAGAAAATGCTTATTAAGTGGAATACAATAACTTTGATGGAGTTCAGCATCAGCTAGAGAGTTACACTGAGACAATTCTCATCCATAGTTTCACACTGACCATTATGGCTGGCAAAAATCAAAATTTATGACAACTCACAATGAAAGCAACTGCTGAAAATTTTAATACATGAACACATCAGAAGTATTTAGTCATGAATCATGCTCAACAGTTGAAAAGGGTGGTGCTGGAAAAGCACAGCAGGTCAGGAAGCATCTGAGGAGGAGAGTCAACGTTTCAGGCAAAAGCCCTTCATCAGGAATGCCTGATGAAGGGCTTATGCCTGAAACATTGACTCCTGTTCCTTGGATGTTGCCTGACCTGCTGTGCTTTTCCAGTGCCACCCTTTTCGACTCTGGCTCCCCAGCACCTGCAATCCTCATTTTCTCCCAATTATGCTCAACATTCAATTTTTTGATCTTCCTTTATACAGGATTAACCCATAGTTACCTAAGGAAAGTATGGTTACTTCTAGAAATAAATTAGAGGCCTGTTTAATCACCTTTGGAAGAAAGGGCAGATCGCTTGATATACTGAAACTGATCAACTACAAAGCTGTTATTGCATTTGCACAATGACCCTGATGAAAAATGCAGAGACTAGATTAGTCAGATAGCTTTGGGTACATTACAGGTAGTACATTAGATTAAGTGATTCCAAATGCTGGTCCCAGTCAAGTGATTTCAATACATAGAAATTGACACAGGCTCAACACAGACTCCAATGGATTGGTGCAGGACACAAATTAATCTAAAATACTTGGAGTAATGCCAATGGTTTGAATTAGTTTGAACATTGCTTCCAAGATGAATGCAGCAAGTCAGAGAACTTTGGACAGAAGTTTAAGTGGAAAAAACATTTCGACTAAACTTACACATTGAATTATATGAGGTGTTGGATGCCCTGCTTCCTCTGCCCTGGTTAAAAGCTTGGGGGTCAAGAAGTACACCAGCAGCTCTGGAGCTAACTAAACCTGAGGCAGGATATCTCCTTTAAAAAAGGCGTCCCTCAACTACATGTGCAGGTAAACCTGCCGGTTTGGCACATGGTCATGAGCCTCTCTCACTGCCAGCTAAATGCTAGAGGTGGTGCTTCGAGTCCCATAAGTGGCACTTAACAGCCTTAAAGTCTTACTGTCAGATAGATCACCCAATACAACACCTGCTACTAGTAAGATTGCAGGGCAGGAACGAGTAGTTGCCTCATCGTATTCAATGTGGCCTTGTTTTAAAACCCATTTGTGGGAAAACACAAGTTAAAGGTATCGTACAAGTATAAATGCAGGTTGCAGATGGTGTGTCCTACAGAAAATGGATATCTCATTCCAAAGAACTTTATCACCTGTAAAGTGCTTTGGTATTTGCTGAAGTCAGGGAAGATATGATCAAATTGCAAGAAAGATCTCTTTTGGACTGGTCTGCTCTCCCATTCATTTTTTAAAGTGCTGTACAGCAGTGTGGATAAGAACAAGGATTAACTCAGCAACCCATTCACAAAGTCTGCACAGACACAATGGGCCAAAAAGCTTCCTTTCCTGCTGAATGATTCGAACAATCAAAGAGTTTAAGTGTACTTCAATGTAACGTTCACATTCTCGAGTTTGTGCAGGCGTGAGCATTCCATACCATCAATGTTAGGAAGGTGTGCCAGTTCAAACAATCCTGTCCTTACTGAAGGACTTATTTTTAAGCTTTGCTGCTCTTTTTTTATTAATGCTTCCTCTAGCCACTTCCTCTGTAATTTTCCTCTGGGAATATGTCTCAAATATGTGGCTTTCTCCAACCCTACAATCCTCCTACGCCTCTGTTTTCCTACTTTTGTAACTTGCTTTAATCACACTCCCACTGGTCTGCAACCCTAAACTCCAGACTTTCATCCTTAAGTCTCTCTCATTCCCTTTCCTCCTCATGACACTCCTCATCTCTTTGACCATAAGCTTTCAATCACCATCCTTAACATTTTATAATGCTAACTGGTGTCAAATCTTATTTAATAGTAATGTGTTAAAGGTATAAATGTAGGTGGTGGATGATGTTGTGCCCTATCCCAAATATTCTGGAAACTGATGTTCTACTGTGAATCAAATAATCTCCGGGTGGTCAAGGGCTGCTCCCAGTTCCAGCAATGTAGAAAGTCGTGTCTTCCTCACTTCAATGGAAGTAGACATCTGGAGGGGTGCATAACAGGGAGTCTGTGAAATATCTCCGATATTGTGCCAGCTTTTTTGCACAGTGGAATCCAGCAGGTCATTCAACTGCATGGAGCATCATTGCTAGGCCTGTTATGGCTGCTAGGCAAATTGACGGTAATGCTGTTGTTAGTGAATATTCATCTTAATTTCTTTTTATCTTTAACTTTCTGTTTTTTTTGTGTCCTAACTCTTTTTGTGCCTTTCTCTTTTTTTATTATTCTTATATTTGGCTTGCATTGATTGTAAGAATTACCATAATTTGGCCTCTAGCCACAACTGGAGTTGACTTTAAATGAACTATGATAAATGATCCTGCCTTCATCTGATGTACACTCCCAGGTACTCTGCAGCAAGTGGCTCATTGGATAATGATCAGTAACCATGGAATTGAGATTCTTTTCCCCTCCTCTTCCTCACTGAGATGCACAAAGAGTGAAAGTATCTACTGCTGCATGGCTGGGTTCACCCATTATGGTATCTTTCCTAATTCTCCATCACACATGAGAACTCAAAAGGTGACAAGATAAATTGTTAAGGCTGTTTTGAAAATGTCTGTATGGGATCTGGGCTTATTACATTGAGGAATAGTTTATAAAAGTAAGAATGTTATGCTATCTCTTTTTAAAGCACAGCTAGAAAAAGGTGTAGAATTCCAGAAGCCATATTTTTGAAATTACATCCTGGCCTTGAAAAGGATGAGAAATAAGTTTTTCCAAAATTATAACCAGGATGAGGGAATTCAGTTACGTGGAGAAACTGGGAATTTTCTGTTAAGTACAGAGGAGCGGGTGGGGAGACTTAATAATAGCAGGTATTCAAATCAGAGAGGGGTTTGGATAGGATGTAAAAAGCTAAATTGTTTTCAGGTTGCGCAGTCTAAGTTTGTATTTGCTGGAGCTTGGTAGAGAAAGAGGCAATTTAATTGAAACACAGGAGCCTGAGGGTGCTTGAAAGGATAGATGAGAAAAGGATATTTCCTCTTATGAAGAATCGAGAACTAGAGGTCAGAAGTCAAAGTTCACCCACTTAAAATAGATGAGGTAAAATTCTCTCAGAGGATCATAGGTCTTCAGCACTCTCTTCCTGAAAACGTGGTGGAAGGAGTGCTTTCATATTTTGAAGGCAGAGGTAGATAGATTCTCATTTAGCAAGGAGCTGAAAGATTATCGAGGGTGGGCGGGTCTATGGATTTGAGATTCTAATCAGATCAGCTTTGAACTTATCAAATAGCAAAGTATGCTTGATGGACTGAATGGCCCATTCCTGCTCTTTTTCATATGCCATTAACCAATATTACTGAATTACCACAAGTGGCAAAACAACCAGGGATAAGAGGAGGAATTTTCTTCAAACTTTGCAAAACAGCTGTAATCTGGAATGCATTCCTAAAAGGGTGTTGGAGGCAAATTTGACTTCCAGAAGACATTTAGACATTTGAAAGGAAAGATTTGCTGGGCTATGGGGAGACAGCAAACAAAATTGGATAAGTGAGGTACCTCTTTTAGAGTTGCACAGAAATTATGTATAAAAATTGCCTCCTATGCTGCAAGATTCTATGTAAGATTGATTGCATTCAAAGGAACAAGTCAAACTGGCCTCCAACATCATCTCCAAAAAGGTTTTTTGGGTTTTTAAAAATTAATCCATTGTCTTAACTCCAGTGGAGGATGATGGAAAACTCCATCATGTCTGGCATTCTAATCTTTTGCAAAATTTAAGTTCACCAACTGGGAGAAGCTCACAGATACTCTGAAGAGAAATTGCTTATTTGAGCCAAGTTAAGGTGTTCATGCCAACTGTCAGTAGGATGCTATTGTACTGTTCATGTCTAACTGAACAAGCAGATGTATACACCAAGGAGGTCAACCCTGACTGCACACATTCCTGGAGGTTTTGCTGCATTGTACAACAACTCCAACTGTCCCACGCCAACACTCTCACCTGTGGTCACCTGAAATCTAACATTGCCTTCCCGGGCAATCCTGCACAAGCTTCAACACCAACTGGTACTTTCCAACTTCAAGTTTGGTGCCACCAATGTTACTCTACAGTTAACTCGAGATTCCAGGTTTTCCTGCGACTACCTGGCCTCCAGAATTGCACTGGGATCTCTCCAAGTTGAAGATTAATTTCCAGGTCATTACTCCAAGTAAAAAAACCTGGACCAAAACCTTGTGGGCTTTAGGGAAGAAAAAAAAAGAATTTTTTTTCAAAAAGAAACTCTTTGTAGCTAATATTCAAAAGTTTTCAAAGATATTGGAGATGAAAAAACAATGGCTGTTTGATTAGTGTAGAATCATCTAATTGGGTAACAAAAGATCTATTCACTTTCCAACTGGGCATGGGAAGATGGTGTGGCAAAGTTAGATGTAGGGGAAGAAACATTTGGAAGCAGGAATATGTCAAGCCTGAGTTGGAAACCTTAGGATTCCCAGGTTACACCAAACTTGAGGAAAAAGCTAAGCCCAGGGCCATCTACACAGGTGGTCTTGCTTGTGCAGAACAGCAAGTTCCAATCTGTGCATTTATTTTTAGCTTTTAAGCTCTCAGTACAAGTTTCCATCTTGCTCCAGCTGGGAGAAAATATTAATGAGAGTGCATTTCCCAGTCAAATAGACAAAAACAGTCATCATTACCCTGCAGCCAAAAAATTAGTTTTTGTTTTCACCAGAGAGGCTATCTGAAAGCTTTAATTTTCTTATCGCATCTGCTTGCTCCAGACTGCCTGCCTAATGGAGCAATCATTAGATTAGATGCCATATGCACAGTCTAGGTATAGAAGGCTACAAGGTCAAACAGAGTCCACTAAAGCTCAGGAGTTCACTTGAAAGAAATGTAATCTTTTTGACTTTGAAGCCCAATGAAAATGGTCAAAATTAACAAATCAAGGACACTAGAATTGGTTGATGACAAGTTTGGCAGGAAAGACACAAAGCTACACGTGCACACCCAACTCTAATTGGACATATTCCTCAAGACTTCATCACATGACCCACAACTCACTTCTACCTGCATCTCATTTCCCACAGCCCTCAACAGTCCCACCAATGGTCACTCAGCACATCCAACCCGTGCTCAACAAATCAAATTATGGGGGGAATGCAAACAGGAAATTGGCAGTAGATAATGACACTTATTTGAAGGTCAGAACTGGGCTGAATGATTGCTTTCTGTGCTGAACATTTCTGCGACTCTGTGAAATAGCCATTTGTCACCTGATTGACTTACAGACTAGAATCACCCAAAGAGTTTGAACTGGCCTCTGTCCCATCGCTTGTGGATACCAATACCTTTTATCACTAAACAAATGTGTCGCAAGAAAATTGAAAATGAAAAAAACAATTTTTTTAAACACCCTCAATTTGTCCTCCTGGGTTTACTCACCACAATGTTGGAGGCATTCATTTTTAATTTCTAGAGCTTCTGGGACAATCCTTGAGGATTTGGAACGAAGGTACAAAATATAACTTTTTCTCAAAGATTTTCGAGAGGGCACTTGTTGATTTTTCAGGGCTTGCTTCTTAATTCTCTTAGTTGATGCCATCATGTGTTAACAGTACCTTTGGTATTTGTGTTGGCATATGTGGCATTTGAAAGCACACAAAAGTAGAATTCATAAATATCCTCAATTATCAAACACCCACTCCCCCAACAATTAAAAGCAAAGGTGCAACATATAAGAATAACATTCATTTCTTAAACAAGTGTTTAAATTGGCACAAGATGATATGTTTAAATTAGTAATTTTATTTTCTAAAATTGCTGACACACATTCCTATACACAAAAAGCCACCATCCTGAATTCACCTTCCATGGATTAAAAGCCACCATTGCACATACATAACACTGCAAGATTTTAACCATGTAGTTGGTATATTTTTTACTGTATCTCAGATTTGAACTTAACCAGCGACAGTGCTCATTGTAATAACATCAATTATATTTTCCCCTTATGATAGACTATATGCACCCTTAAAGCTTGAGATTCCACACTCATTGGTAAGGAATTCATTACCTCAGCGATTTCAGATTTTCCTGTCTCCTAGTTAGCTTATTTGAGGGGTTTAATAATGTTCTCTCTTTCCCCTTGCAGCTTCCTCCTGCCCCTGCAGCTTTCTTTTCATCCTCCCTCCTCCGTAGCCTCCTCTTCTCCACACCCCACCACTTTCTCACTCTACAGCCTGTGATTGGAGGAGCAATAAGCAGGGTAAATGAGGAAGAAAGGTTTGTTACTGATGGGCTCTGGGAGCTTAGCAGCACTAAGCATGGGAAACAAACAAATTGTGACTGGAGGAGCAGGTCACCAAGAGATTCTGGTCATTCTACTTAAAGAGCGACCTTTTCCTGATTGATCGCCACTCCATATCTCAATTCCCCAGATATTTTAGGAATTTTGAGAGCAAATTTGTTCAGAACACTCCCTTATATTTTATGCAGTTTGGGAATTCTATTGACCTCAAGCTGCCTTGAGTAATGCCATTTGGGCAAAGCACCGTAGTCCAGTCAGTGAATTCTACTCAGGTTCAACTCAGCAATTCAGGTGAACGTAAAGGATCCTGTTGCACTTTTTTGAGGAGGGGCAGGCAAGTTATCTGCTCCTTTCAATATGACAAAAATAGAATATGTGAACATTATCAGCTTGCTGTTTCAGGGAGCTTGCTGTGGACATGCTAGCTGCTGCTTTTCTTACATTACAACACTACCTACATATGAAAAGTACTTCATTAACAATACCACACTTTCGGATGTTGAGAAAATGAAAACCACTAAATAAATATTATTTTTTCCCCAGGAAAGGAGGTATAGGAAAGAATGAAACAAGCCTTTTTGAAATAATTATTTTTATTTAAATTTTTCTATTATTCTTCACAAACTTTTAATCAATTCCAGTCACTATAATATCGGATCCATGATTTTTGCAGAGCGCTGTAACTGAAGAGTGGATTTGTAAGAGGAAACATTAATGCTGCTGTGTTGGAATCCCATCTCTGACCCATTACTGGATTCTTGCACATCCTGGTTTTCTTTGTTTCACCTGAAGTGCCATACCTTCAGCTGTTCTAGGCACCAAACTCCTTCCTCAAACCTCTCCATCTTAAGGCACCTCTTTAAAACCTTATCTTTCCAGAGATTTTGGTCACTGTTCCTAATGTGGCTTGGTGTCAAATTGTGTTTGGTTTTGCTCCTGGCATGCTTTACTATATTAAAAGGCAACATTTAAATGCAAGTTGTTGCTGTTGATCTGCACTTGACTCAAATGCAGCTTCCCCCTGGCAGCAGCAGATTGGGGGACCTTAACTTGACGAAAGGATATGCGGAGTTTGAGATAAAGCATTTGGTGCTACAAGTCATACATACTGAACAGCAACATTGAAGAATAACCAAGTTATATGGCAGCCATAAATCAATTAATTAATGCACGTTCTGTCATAATATTTAAGGTCCACTGACTTATGAGAACAATTGAAATATCTCTCTGAATACTTTTTGCATTTTAAATTCAAACTTGGAGAAGACAATCCTGGAGAAGTACACATTGTGGAGAAGTACACATTTCCTAGTTCAAGACTAAACCACAATGGTGGCTGCCTATAGCCTCAACTGGCAAATACATACCCTTGGGTGCTACTGGGTTGTATGCAATGGTTGTTGGCCATGGCTTAAATCCGTTCTCACCTTGGAGTCTCAGGGTTGTGGTTTTAAATGCCCATCTAAAGGGGAGCATAAGATCTGGGTTGCAAGTGTTGCACTGTCAAAGATTCTGTCTTCCTTCAGGCGAAACACTGAACTAAGGCATCTCATTCTGTCTGAGGCAGACACAGAAATCCTATGGCACTAACTAAAGTGGAGTTCTTTTCTCTGTCCTGGATCCATACTTAACCACCATACAACATTTAAAGCAGATGGCATAGCCACTTTATTTCATTGCTTTTTTTGTGGCAATGGGAAGTGGACAGCCTGCACTTGCTGCTGAGCTTCCAGTAAATTTAAGGCTGCTTAGAGTTTCTGGCCTCGCTCAACGTGGAAAGTAACCCAAATTGTGTGGCCTCTTTGTTGTTCAGTGGTGTAGGGAAAGATCAAAATAGGTTTTCTCTCTCTCTTGCTTATCAGTTAGTGACCTCTGCTAGAAAGTAAGGACTTGGGGCTTAATTGTGGAGGCCCCACACAATTACACTGAAACTGCTCCACAGAAATAGGCCATTCGGTTCAGTTGGGATGGGCTCCACACAAGTCTTCTCCCACTCCTTTTACTGTAAACTTACTAACACAAACTCATGTTCCTTTTTCCCCTCATGTGTTTATTTAGCTGCCTCTTAAATGCATCAAAAGTACTTGCCTCAACGACATCAAGTAGAAATTAAGTTTGAATTCTAACTATTTATTAAAACCTCCAGAACAGCCTAGTGGATCTGTATTATTTTAATTCTTTTATGGTGTGTGAACATCATTGGAAAATTCAGCACTCGTTGTTCATTCCTCATTGACTTTAAGAAGGTGGTGGTGGCGACGGTGAGCTCGTTTCTTTAACCACTACTTTGGTGACTACTGTAGATTTACAGCCCTCAGTATTATAGTGGAATCCGGATACAAGGGGGTCTTTGGATTTTAACATCCTTAAAATAGCAGCTTGTCATTCAGTGGTGATGTTAGGAAGCACTTCTTCACAAAGGCTAGTGGACACCTGAAAGTGTCTTCGCAAAGCATTGAGAGACTGCAGGTCAATTGAAATTCAAAACGAGATTGATAGATTTTTGTGTAATATGGGCATTAAGGGGCATGAGCAAATATGGAACTGAGGTACTAACTCAATGCAGGAATAGATTTGAACAGTCGACTGACCTATTGCTGATCCTACTAACTCCTTAAATTTGTCTTGTAGCCTTTGCTACGTTTTGTGCCTTGGATGTTGGCCTGTTGATTATATTCCTTGTTCTTCCAAACTGAAAAATGAATATAGCAATAGTTGGGAAGTCTCTGTTATTTACCAGCATGGAAAAAAAATGAGCTCCTGGAGGACACTGGTTTGTTTTCCATTTGCTACAATGTAGCAGGAATGATGAATGAGCAGATGTTTGTCCCCAAGGACATGGAGAAGAAAAGAGAGAGCTTGTTGCTGCTAGAGAATCTCACCTGCTCCCCAATGGTTTAACAACAGCAAATGGTTGAAAGAGTGATTGGGGAATAAAAAAAACAAATCACAAACTGGTTTCGAGGGACAGTTACTTACTCTAAAAATAATCACATAGATCAGGTCGTTGTGAGAGTCCCAAAATCATAATGAGTAATTTCACAGTGTGACTCATTGCTGAATGGGATTGTCACACTGCTGGGAATACAAGTTCTCTTGGCTAAAATTCTCCCAAGCATCAAGCTTCCAATCACAGGGGAAATGGCAGAGGCTGATGTATTGAAGTCCCACAATTTATCACAGGGCAATAGAGAAAATCCACTCATCACTTCCCTCCCCCACCCAGGTACCCTTGAGAAACAAAAAGAAATATGATCCTACCTCTGGAATCTATGATCAGAAACAGTGGTATCCTGTCAGCATGCCTCTCTCCTTCTGCTTCCACCCACTCAGGGAATAATTTTCATGTCTCTACCTCAAAAGTGTGAATGAAATGCACAGAGTCTTTTTTTTAACAACCAGTTGTGCCTCTGTTGACAGCATTCAGGTACTTCCAAAGACATGGGTCTACCCTGGGACTTGACTCCAAGGGTATTCCAGACTCTTGTTCTTCAGGTGCAAGTGAGAGACAGTGGCTAATTGTCATTTTTTTGTACAATATTAATTCAATGATGAATCTTTGATGGTGACAAAATAAGTTGAGAAGTCTACTTAAGCCAAAGGCCTTTAAATAGAGGCATAGTAAGGAAAAGCAAAGAAGTTTAAGTTTAGAATTAGATTTATTGTCACATGAATATAAAAATAAAAGTGTTTTTTTCACATGTAATTGCAAAGTATCGCCATGCTCCAGGGCTATCTTAAAACATTGAATATTATCGAAAATATTACTGCAATAGAGATCATCTTTCCCTCTTCTTGTTACCCTCCGCTACTCCTCCGTTTGATGTCTGACATTGGCTGCAGCCTCTGTAACGAGTTCTGGGGTCTCAGTTAAAGGCCCACCTCGGCTACTGTAATTACCAGGTCTGAGCTGGAGCAATGGGCCTGGTCTGTTGCCTCCTGAAGCCCTCCGATACTCTTGCATACACGGCTGCCAGTCATTAGTCACAGGGGTCCTGGCTCCAGACTCCTCCACTGCCAACGCAGAAACCTCTGTGACCTCAGCAACAGAGCCAGAGCCAGCCATGGATCTGGGGCTGTGTGGGGCCTGGCCCAACTGTCTCTCCGTGGAAAAGAAAATGCAGAAATACAAGCTGCCATGGCGCCAAACAACAAAGATATGAAAGATGGTGTAGCTTGTATACATTGTTATACGCTCTAAGACATTGGTTAGGCTTTGGCTTCAGTTCTGGATGCCACAATTTTGCAAAGACATCATAGTTTTAGAGAGGGAGCAGAGAAGATTCACTGCAAATACCAGGGATGAATGAGAGACAGCAGAAGCTGGAATCATTCCTCTTTAAGCTAAGAAGGTCAAGGGGAGATCTATTATGCATGTTCAAATTTATACCATTCTTGATATATTTGGGGCATTGAGTCAGTAAATTTAGGATAAAGATTTAAAATGATTGGCAGAAGACCAGATAGGTGGGTGGGGGGGAAGAAAGAGAGAAAAGAGAGAGAAAGAAACAAAAGAGAGGAGAGAAAGAAAGAGAAAGAGAAAGAAAGAGCAAAAGAAAGAGAGATACAGAGACAGAAAGAAAGAAATCATGAGCACTTTATTGTCATCTGCAAACAGGAAAGCACGGTATGAAAGGACTCCATAGTAACTTTCAGAAGTAAATAACATCTCTTTCATGGGAATGGCTTCTTGTTCACATTTCAGATGGCATTTAAGAATTGGTCAATCATGTTTTTGTGGGTTTGGAGTCACACACAGACCCAACCTGGAAGGGGCAGGAAGATATCCTTCCCTAAAAGACATTAGTGATTCACTACAATTTTAACTACAATTGACAATTTGCTGTCACCCTTAGTGTTTTTAATTCAAGGCTTATTAATTGAATTAAAATTTCACCATTTGCAATCATGGTATCCTACCTAATGTCCCCAGAACATTAGCTAGGGTCTCTGGCTCACTAGTTCAGAGATAAGACCACCATGCCACTGTCTCCCCCCATTAGCAATGGAAAATATTGCAGGGCTGTTGGAGAAGGAGCAGAAGACTGGTACTAATTATGCTCTTTCAAAAAGTACAATGAGTTTTTTGTGTGGATTGATTATACAATTCTCATGTGATACAGACTAAAGGACTCTGCAGTTTTATCTCTTGTTCGATGATTTGCAGCCAAGCCTTGAGATATATTATCAATCGCCCTTGTCTGAGTGCAATTGAAACTAGACAGGGTTCCTGCAGTGTAAGTGTTACCCAAGGACAGGATCAGATTTGGTTTCGCTGTCTGTCCATGTCTGGGTCAACAACTTGACATCAAACTCTGTCCCTAAACCTTGGCCTCAGAGGGAGACTTTTATAAGAGGGAGAACCGCCATTAGCAGAGACACAGTTAGATTCCTTTAAAGACAGAGGCTCCAGATTCCCTCTTTAGGGGAAATATGCACATTACTGGATTAAGTGTTTACATAACTGGATTAATTCTAAACAAAACAGGGAGAATGAGAGTTCAAATCCCACAATGGAAATGAATGAACTTGAAATTAAAGTGAATAATTAAGTGCATTTGAAGTGTCATAGCTGTTGTAATGTAGATTATGTGGCAGCCAATTTGCACGCAGCAAGCTCCCATGAAGAACAATGCAATTAATTGCCTGAAAATAATTCTTTTATAATAAAGCTCGTTGAACAACAACTAGTACTTATGTAGCATCTTAAACCTGACATAACAAGTGCATTGTTGGAGCATTAGTGATGAAAATGTGACACTGAGACGCACAAGACAACATGCAGAAACTGCAACTGGGTGTCCTCTGGGGAAAGAAACCGTCATTCTTCCCAGTCTGATCTCTCATATGTGACTCCAGCCCACACCACAGTGGCCGATTCCTAACTGTCATCTGTGATGTACAAAGCTGATCCCAGCGGTTAAACAAAGTGTTCCATCATCAGAATTTCAACATAACTGTGGCTGAGCAATAATTATTGGCTTATTAGCAATGCGCACAAGATTAAGACGAAAACATAGAAACCCAAGAAGCACTTTCTCGTTATAAAATTCTACAACACAACAAAGAATGATGAACCTCCCTTCAGCTGTTAACCCACCCACATGCTTTTCTCCAGCTAATACACCTGGCTATTGACTCTCTCCATGTACTTACTTCAGAGGTTGTGAATAAGTTCCACTGCTGGGTTACGTGAGGCAGAATATATAGCTTCCATCTGCCTGTCAAGGCCTATTAGCAACTCTTTATCCGACTGCAAACCTCTACTCCATCAACTCCCTAACTCACTAACTCACGAAGGTACATCATAGGGTCTCTGCTGTGAATAGCAGCTTGCAGTGTGCAGGTTCCTCTCACTTGTTTTATAAGGCAATGTTTTCCAATTTAAAGAGAATTATTTATAAAAAGAAAGAACTTGCATTCTACAGAGCCTTTGATGCTGTCAGGGCGTTCTAAATTTCTTTGCAACCAAGCAGACACTCCTGAAGTGTACTCGATGTATAACTTAAGAAGTACAGCAACCAATTTGCACATAGCAACCTCACAAACAGATAAATGGGATGGCCAGATCTTACGTTTAGTAATGCAGGTTGAACAACAAACCAGTCCTTATACAAAATCTTTAATGCTCAGGTCCTTCATAATAAAAATTCAGCAAAGATTAACAATTCAGCAAAGAGTCACATAAGGAAATAACAGGGTAGATGTCCAAAAGCTTGGTCAAAGTGTTAGGATTTGAGGTGGTTTTTTTTAACAGCAGAAAAGGAAAAGAGACAGATGGAAAATTTAGAGACAGAACACCAGATATTTAGTGTTTTGGCAACAGTGACAGATGGTGGGGCATTTAAAACCAGAGACGTTCAAAAGGCAAGGTTTGGAGGAGTTCAGATATCCTGCAAAGTTTTGGGTTAGATACCAGAGAGAATAGGAGAAAGTGAGGACTGCAGATGCTGGAGATCAGAGTCAAGAGTGTGGTGCTGGAAAAGCACAGCAGGTCAGGCAACATCCGAGGAGCAGGAGATTCGACATTTCGGACATAATCCCTTCATCAGGAATGAGGGGCTTATGCCCGAAATATTGATTTTCCTGCTCCGTGGATGCTGCCTGACCTGCTGTGCTTTTCCAGCACGACACTCTCGACCAGGGAGAATACCAAAGCTGTTCTCACAGAAGAGTCTTGGGATCTTTTACAGCCACTTGAATGGACAGACAGAAACTCTGTTTCACATTTTATCTGAAAGACAACATCTGCAACAATGCTGCACTCCCTCAGTAGTGGCACGTTAGTCTGGATTACATACTCAAATCTCTAGAAGGGATTTGACCCTACAACCTTCTGACTCATGGGGTGACACAGAGTGCTACCTACTGGTTCATCCACCACCTAACCTTTTCTCTTCCTGAGATATTAAACAGGCAATTTGGTTAACTGCCAGTTGAGTAGGTTTCTTAACGGACCCCCTACAATGTTGAACCCACCAGATTGAAAATCTTCATCAGTGGAATGACTCCAAAGAGCAGTCCACAGGTGGTCTGCATCACATGGTCATTCTAATACAGAAATAAAAATCTCCTGGTGTTTGCACATCCAAAAAAATCAAACTTGCCCATCTCCACGGAAAGTCTAATTGTAGATCATGGTTTGTGATTAACAGAAGGATAGGTTTCCATGGTTACGCTACCCACGATACTTCATAGCTTCTCAGCAGGTAGGTTCACTGAGACATATTTATAATTGCTATTGATTCCACTTTCATGAATATCTGATGAGTGAACTGACCCATTACCGAGGTTTGAATGAACTCCTCCTAACTATCTTCGGTCCTCGCTTTTACTGAGGTTCGGGCCCAGGCCTTGGGGTGTCCTCACTGTCCTCCACTTTTCCTCAGACAGTGAATGTTTATAGAATAGCCCCAGCCAAATTCTGACCAATACAACATGCAGGCACAAACTTCTTTCACACATTTTCAAACAACATTGAGGTTACTGATAACAATGGTCTGCTAACTTCAATAAGACTAGATGATTCAGCACAGACTCGCATATTGCCAATTAATTACCTAGTTCTATATTTACCAGTCCACTCAGCCAAATTGCCAAAAGAACATAGAGGTGTGATACACATAATACATTGCAAAACTAATTTCTTCTCACGATTTTTCCCCTGTTTCTGGTTACTGTCCCTCTACTTTCTATTTGTGTTTTCCATTATGGCTCTTTCTGCTTTTTGTTCATTCCTTAATAAACTAGTATTAATTCATTCTCTCCTCATTTCATTACCATTTCCCTCTCTTCCTTACAGTTCTGCTAGCTCCTCCTCACCTCTGCTCACAGTTTCTCACTTCCTCCTCTTCCCTTTGCTTTTTCATTCTTCCCTCCCCCCTTCCTTATTTTTTCTTGTCCTCATTTTCTTCTTTGACTCTCTCTCACACACCTTTTTTCTGCCCCCGACTTGGTCAATGCCATCTGACCTTGACGCTCAGCACAACAGTGAAAACGATGGATTTTAAAATGTAGAATCTCCCAGGTTATCTTTGACAATGTTGCCTACCATTTTCACAATTCCAAATTGTGCTGTAAATCACAAGGAAGATACAGATGAGGAAAGTCATTCTACCCACCCAGTTTAAACAGCTTCCTGTCACAGTATTCACTCTGTCATAATTCACACTAGGGACTTTTACCTTTCATCTCCTATCTAGTGTCCATTTAATCAAAAATTTGAGAGTGAAAAACAGTCTTGACTTTAGTTCTAAATGTATTTTACCTTACTTTAGACCTTGTGTTCCCTATTCTGTAGTTATATAATTATGAAGTGGCGGCTTGGAATTATTCCCAAATTACTGTTTGTTTTAGGATTTATTAATAGAATGTCACATTACTACCAATGGCAGTATGTGTCATCAATCACTATTTTCCTCTTGAAGACTTGATCGTGAGCTGCTTTCTTGAATCACTGCAGTTTGAGAGATGATGGTAATCTCATTGTACTTTTATATTAGGAGTTCCAGGACTTTGATGCAGCAACAATGAAAGAATACCAAAATATTTCCAAGTCAGGGTGGCAAAACCTGAGAGGGGAACTTGCATGTGCCACATGTCAATCATCCTTGCCCTTCAAATGGCAGAGATTGCAGGTTTTGAAGGTGGCATTGAAGAACTCATGGCACATTGCTGTGATGTGTATTATAGATGGTCGTCACTGCTTTAAATCTTGTTTTCATGATAGAAATTCTTCCTCCCCCTATTTTACCCCCATGTTACACACTTGTGGGTTTTCTGCACTTTGCTAAGAATTGTCTTGATGGTATTGATCTCATTTGGGAATATACCTTTCTACCAGTCAGTCATTCCGCATCACCTGCCAGCACACATTACCTCAGAAAACCAGATATGAATATGCCAACTTTAACAACTCACCCCCATCATCCAGAAGTTAGACTTAATAAGGTCTAATTCTGGATTAGTGGTGCTGGAAGAGCACAGCAGTTCAGGCAGCATCCAAGGAGCAGTAAAATCGACGTTTCGGGCAAAAGCCCTTCATCAGGAATAAAGGCAGAGAGCTCTCTGCCTTTACTCCTGATGAAGGGCTTTTGCCCGAAACGTCAATTTTACTGCTCCTCAGATGCTGCCTGAACTGCTGTGCTCTTCCAGCACCACTAATCCAGAATCTGGTTTCCAGCATCTGCAGTCATTGTTTTTACCTTAATAAGGTCTAAGCTTTTTTCTCAGCTTTTTCATAGGAATTGAGTCAAAATCCTTAAACTCACTGCTCTAAAAAATCAGCCCCATTAAAATAGAAAAAAAAAATCCCTACTTCTCCATCCTCTCAGACATAAGGAATCAATTTGAGTTCGCAAGCCTGTTTCAGCAGGCTTGCAAACTCAAATTGATTCCTTAACACTGTAGTCAATGTTTGCCCTGAAAAACATGTGTCACAACTGTGCAGTATGAATAATGCACATTTTTCAAGAAATAAAGATATTTATGGTATAAAATATGCATCTTGACAAAAAAACCCTCAATTATATTTCAAAAGATTTTCAAGATAGAAAGCCACAGAAGACAATAACCTGTTCCATAGGTGGAATCAAAGTCAACTAAATGGTATTATCTCAGCATTCATCACAAATCAGAAACCCTGAATTATTACCTGTGCTGTAGAATGATTTGTGCAACACATTATAGCTTATAAAATCATAGATACCATACTACTGGGTTGAACATAATGTGCTAAAGGACAGACACTATGTCAATTGATATGTACTTGCTCCAGTTTTGGTTACCAGCAGCTGATGTGAATTGAGGAAATGTTAATGTCCATGTAGACCTGTAGTGAAGGGATTGTGTGGCAATGATAGTGTCCCTACCTCTGAGCCATGAGACCCAGGTTCAATTCCCACTTGCTCCAGAGGTGTGTTATAACTTCCTTGAACAAGTTGGTTTAAAATACTTTCCCATACCATTGTGTGAGAAGGCTGGGTTCAACTCCTACCTACTGCTGAGGTGTGTCATAACAGCTTTGAACACATTGAGTAGACAACATCTGCCCACGTGATACATTGTAGCGTACCCACCTCTGAACCAGAAACTTGGGGTCAAGTTCTACCAGTTCTAGAGAAGAAAAAAAATGTCCCTGAAGTGGTTGATTAGAAAATACCTACCTATGCAGGGTTAGCACGGTGGCTCAGTGGTTAGTACTGCTGCCTCACAGCACCAGGGTCCCAGGTTCGATTCTAGCCTCGGGCAACTGTCTGTCTGGAGTTTGCATATTCTCCTAGTGTCTGCATGGGTTTCCTCTGGGTGCGCTGGTTTCTTCCCACAGTCCAAAGATGTGCCACACTAAATTGCCCATAGTGTTAGGTGCATTAGCCAGAGGGAAATGGGCCTGGGTGGGTTACTCTTCAGAGGTCAATGTGGACTTGTTGGGCTAAAGGAAATCTAATCCAATCATATAGAAGGGACAGTGTGACGCAGTGATAGTGTCCCTGTCTCTGGGCCAGGTTACATATGCCATATCATGTGTCACTGAACAGATTGATCTGAAAAAAAACTATACAGAAACTGACAGTGTGGTGTCATTAAGTTAGGAGCCATATGCTTCATGGCTTTTGTGTGGTGCAATAGCAACGTCCTTATCACTGAGCAAGGAGGCCTGCGTTCAAATCCCATGTCCTAGTGGTGTGTTGTAACATGTCTGACTGTGGTAAAAACAATGACTGCAGATGCTGAAAACCAAATACTGGATTAGTGGTGCTGGAAGAGCACAGCAGTTCAGGCAGCATCCAACGAGCAGCGAAATCGACGTTTTGGGCAAAAGCCCTTCATCAGGCCACATGTCTGACTGTGTTGATTTAAAAATATCTAAACAATTACTGAGTGCCCTGGAATCTTTAGGGGCTCTTGTGACAGGGGTAGTATCCCTACTTGTTGGTCAGGAGGCTTGGGTTCAAGTCTTTACTACTCCAGACATGTAACATACCTGGACAGGCTGATTAAAATATCTACAATGTGTTATTTAAGGGCTCTTGTGGTGCACAGGTAATATTCATACTTCTGGGCGAGGACGTCTAAGTTCACATCTCACCTGCTTCAGAGGAGAATTATAATGCATCCTAATAGATTGATCAAAAATAATTTAGTGCCAAGTAGAAGAGAAGCTCTTATGGCACAGTAGCGTGTCTCTACCAGTGAGCCAGACAATTTGGGCACAAGTCCCTCCTGCTCCAGAGGAGTGCTATAACATCCCTAATCAGGTTAATCATAAATAGAAATATGGAAAACAGGAGCAGGAACAGGCAAGAAATATTGGCCCATGTGGAAGGGCCAGTTTCCACCTGTGCAGGCCTGGTCTGTGGAAGGGAAAATTAATCCGGACTTATGCCGCACTGAGTGTTGTGAATGAACTTGTACAGAAGACAGCCCAACTCCTGTTTTCTCCTTTGCCAAATGAACGTTTACCAGATAAACAGTCTAGACACAGCACAGACATTATAGTAACTGATCAGTCCTAATCCATGCCTTGTGCACATAGTAGTACCCCTGGACCAGAAGGTCCACCTTCAATTCCCACTTCAGGAAGTTATAGCTACAGACACTAGTCATAACACATCCAAACTGGTTCAATTAAAAAATATTCACACTGCAAACAAGAGACTGATCACATCACATTTCTTGGCCTTTTTCCTCCAACCATATGTTTAACTGATCGTGAACATGAACATAGTTTATGCCTCAATCATTAACCACAGGAATGAATCTCTAAATCTCCCAACTTTCTGCACAAAACAGTTTCTTGTGTAATCTGTTCCAAATCTCTTAATCTTGTGACTAAACTCGCCTCGTTCTTAACCCCAAATATTGTAAACAGTCTGGTTCCATATATCCAGACTCAGTCTTTTATAAATTTAAGTACATCAATCTTACCTGAAATCTGTTTTTTTAAGGCTAACAAAATTGAAAAGGACTCTTCATATTTTTATTTCCTCAAACCAGGCAACATCAAAGCGAATCTGTGTAGTATCTACTTGTTACAACCAGGTGAGGGAGTAGGTGTGAATTAGCTCCTGCCTATTTACCCCAAAGATTTTAAAAATATTTTTCCTATGTAGTAGCATTACATTTTATCTAAAAATGCAGCTTACTATTATGGACCAAAATTATCGAGGCATTTCCAAGGTTTTCTTGAGTAAAAGAAAGGAAAATGTTACTGCCTACCCTGAAACAAATAATAACCTGATATTAAACACAGGTCTAACAGTGAACCAGACAATTTAAAATAGGGACAGTGTGTAGTACAAAGAGAAGGTCAAGAATGTGCAGTTAACAAAATGTCCTCAGAGACCATGAGCTGCTAAAGTCAAACCTGAGACCACGGTTATTTAATCAATGTTTTGTATCGTCAATAATGGTGACATCAGCAAATATTCTTGGGTTATTGGAGAATAGATGTTGCTTTATCACTGATGTTGGCTGTCGAGATGATGAGAACAGGAAGCGCCTTTTGGTCTTTGCTGTTAATAATCTATTATTTCTGTGCTCTGCCAAAAAGTAGTTTCCCTGAAATACAGTTCACTTACATAATCTCGTATCTAGCTCTATTGATTTTTGAAACTGCATAATCTGCATCTTAACATGTGCAACTTCCAAAACCTAGAAAACAAAAATAGGAGACTAGGGATTTTTCAAATCCGACTGAGTTTCAGTGCTTTTGATAAAATGTTAAATTTGGTTCCGACTTTGGATATCTTACATTGGTTGCATCAGCTTGGCTAAACCTAGTCACTTTGGCCCAACTCAAATCAGTGTTTTCACCCTTTCTCATAAAAAGCTTTTTACTGCATGAAAGATGTCAGGTATAAAGTCAGATGAAGAAAGTTAGAAACTGACAGTCTTAATGTGACCATTGTCATGACACTCTGAGTCTTCACAGTCCTTAATTTGTGCAATCCACCACTGCAACATAGAACTCCAACCAAGCTATTAGCAAGACTGCTTTTACAGGCTCATTGTTACTTCTTGGTTTTCATATTCTATATGTAGAGATAAAACAAACAGGTCTATTGCTAACTTTACAGCCTTCTTGCAAAACATTTAGCTGTAAACTATTCTTGGTATAAATCATATCATGTGGTGGGCTATATCTCAGAGTACATGAATCACAAGGAAGACACACCTCACCAAGCACCATAAATGTACAAGAAAGTATAACAGTGTAGTCTGCATCACAACGACAGCAATACCATAGTAGTTCAAAAGTGTAGGTTACATCACAGTGCAGTTTGCACCTCCATCTGCTCTGTGGACTCTGAGCTATTGCTGTTAACATTTTTTGAGCTATCAGCAAATGGCAGGGGTTAGTGGGACAGGTTAACGAGAACTGCTTTGGGTTCATTGGAGTTTTAATCTGCATAGACACGACCCTGGTTCAGAAACATTTATACAACAAAACACAACAAAGGCCATTTTAATACCAAGAATAGACAATTGCTCACAGGCATCACATTTACTGAATGTTACCAGTCTTAGCAAATATGCCCAAAACAGAGATATGTTCTGCATGCAATATAGTCAGAATAATGGTAAGGAGAGAAAGGGTGGGTCAGAGAAAAGAGGGGCAGGGGACAGAAAAGAGGGTTGGGGGAGAGAAAGGGGGGGTGAGAGGAGGGGGTTGACTAAACAGTGATGACAGCAGAGGTGGGGTGAGAGGAATGGGTGGGGGTGGGAGAGGAGTGGAGATTGAGAACAGTGGGGGAGGTGAGGGGAGTGGGGTGGGATGAGAGGAGGGAAGTGGGGGTGAGAGGATGGGGTTAGAGGAGTGGAGTGAGAGGAGGAGAGCGAGAGGAGGTGATTAGAGAAGTGGGGTGAGAGGAGGAGGGGTGAGAGGAGGAGGGGTGAGAGGAGGAGGGGTGGGAGGAAGAGGGTGAGATGGGGAGGTAAGAGGAGGAGGTGAGGAAATGTGAAAGGTGGGGAAGAAGAGGTGGGGAGAAAAGGGGGAAGAGAATTGGGGAGAGAAGGGGTTGGAATATCTGGGGGGCAAGATCAAAGAACAAGACAGAGAGAGGCAGAGTCCTTCTTGGATGTCATATTCAAGAGAGATCAGATATGGAATACAGGAGCACAGATAGACAGACTGTGTGTGAGATATTGAAATATGGAGAGGAATATGGTTTACTGGATACAATGTTATTATGACTAAGTGAGTACTCAGCTAATGTCCTTTAATACTGCTTTAAAAAATGATGTCAAAGCCATTTGCCTGGCATTAATCAGGACAGGTTTGCAAGAAAATCAAATCTTAAACTAAAAAGGAAAAAGGAATGAGGGTGCTGATTGGTTGCTAAGTGTACTTTGATTGGAGGAGGCATCATAGCAACTTGCCCAATCTTTTGGGTCAATTCAAGTTTGTAGGCCATATGTTCTGCAGCTGGTGGATCACATCTAACAGAACATTCCAAGCTTGTTAATAACAAGCAGATTACTGATTGTACCAACCAGCCCATGTTTGCGAAACTCAGAACAATGTCCAACATTAGATGTGATTTCAAAATGGGACAACATTTGGTAAATAATGTTGATTATGGTAATAATTACACTGAATCAATAAAGATTTAGTCAGATTCAGGGTATGGCTCACTTGTGTGCTGAAATTCAAAGATATTCACACACGCATGCCTGTCCTTTGCTAACAGAAAGTTCAGGTTATACAATGCACTTTTTAAAAAAAAATGAATAAACATTTGGGGAATAGCCTTTCCCTGGTTCAGCATTCAAAGTGATGCTGTGATCAGTGAGTTGGCTAGCCTGGTTTGAATTTAAACAAAAGTTTTACAGTTAAGTGTTCTCTGGTGTATTCCATGTGGCAATGCTTTTACTTATTAGAGTTCATTTATCAACCAACCGAACTCTTTTGTCATGCAATATAAATTGTTATTCCCTTTGAGATTTGGTATTCTTGCAATTCAGTCCTAAGAAATGTAAGACAAAATCTTTAACAGTGTATCCTTTTTTCCAGCAACACTCAAGTACTGTCCTACTAAATATCCTTTGTGGAAGGACTTTCCTTTCTTACCCTGTCTGACCTATTTGTAACTCCATCCCACATCAATGTGAAGTGGACTACACAGCCACTCAGTTGCGTCATCATGAACCTGGGTTGAGCAATAAATGTCATTTATATGCACATCTCAAGAATAACAAAAATGATTTTGGTTCAAACATAAAGGAAATTATTTAAATCAGTTAAATAATAGTGGCTTCAGGGATCAATGTTCACAGTCTCCATCTCTCAAGGAATATCCTTAGACTCTTGCACTCCAGGTCAGCTGTAAGACATCTCTGGGTTATGTTTTCAGGCCATCAGAGGAGTGGGTAGTTGAGAGATAACTGATGAAAAGAAAACTGGCTTTAAGGATCAGATTTACATATGGAAGATGCTCAGATTAAAAAGAACAAGATTATAGATGAAACTGCCAAACTGAACTCTCACTTATGAGTGGTGATTGGTAGCTAATCTAAGTCCAAAATACACACGGTACGCTCGGAATATGTAATCAGTTCTATTGACTTTTTAAAAAAACTGTTGGTCGATATGAGAATGAATCGAGTATACCTCCTGTTCCGTCCTACCAATAAATTAAAATAACAAAACTGTTCAAATTGGGATGATTTCAATTTATTTAGAAATACCTAAAAGATGTTTGAGATTGACATACAAATTCCCAACATCAACATAAGTGGCAGTTGAAGTGGGAAGAGACTGGAATGTCCTTTGCAAAGATGGTTTAGAAGGCACTTTATGTAATGATCAAATAGAACTGTCATGTAATGCCTCCTTATAAATTTTAAGAAGATAACATTTTTTGTGGATCTCATCAGCACTTAGATCCCAGATTTCTAAAAGGAATGTATGGGTTCTGATATTTGTTTTGTCTCAAATGCAAAGGTCAGCTGGAGCTCGTGAGAGAGTATGTGAATAGGAGACTATATGATTGCAGGGGACTGTTTGTCTAACTAGTGAGGGAGAGTGGAAATGTCTGTGAATATGAAAGTGAATAAAGCATATGATCATACACATATATGAGTTATACATGTGTGCACATAGGACTAAATGTTTCAGTAGAGATGAGATGAGCAAGAGGGAGTGTGAGATATGGGTGTATTTCTCTCCTTATGAGAATTCTGGGCATTGTTAATCTTACTCTATGTTCTAAAAGGATTGCTGTCAGTACAAGCATAGAATCCTACAGCATAAAAGGAACGCATTCAGCCCCGTCAGGTCCATGCTATCAAATTGGCTGCCAATGTTCACTGTTGATGAGTCCACAGTGAATGGCCATGTGTCCAGCTATTCAATTGCAATCATAATCAACACAAAAAAGGAGGATATTTCTTTTCTAAACACTGAACGATATTTAATTAAAAGGCTCATATTCATTCATAAACCATAATACTTGAAAAAATCAAATGCCCAGTACTACATACAGATATTCTGGTGTTTCAGTCCCAATTCCAACCCTGCCACATTTGCTTCACATTATTGGAAATGATTGGCCAAAGTGTCAGGTGGATTTGGATAAATGTAAGGCCAAGCTGCGGCATCTAGTACACCACCTAACTAAACTGAAGACTTGCTCACCATCACTCCAAGGTACTGAACCAAGACCAACAATTGACATCTTGCACTGGCTGCTGCCAATTAGATAAAGACGTTAATTATATCTTAATAACCTCACTCTGGCCACTTAGCCCTATTAACACTCAATTAGTAAGCAACTGGGAATAAACACATGATTACTGGCAGTAATTATTACCTGTTGCTAATATTCGCCGTCTGTGATTAGTCAACTTCGCTCCCACAAACACACACAGCAGCACTGAAAACGTAAGTTATTTAAAACACTTCGATGTCAGAGAAATTAAAAAGATGTGGTCACAGACTGATTGAGATCAAGGATGCAAATGCAGACACATGCAACATTTTTCACTCCAGAAGCAATCCTGAACTTGGTCATACAAGTCAAATGCAACGGGATCCACAAGTGCCTGCTGCCATTCTTCATCTAATGGGAGCAGGCCAGACAACTGTGAGCAACATCACAGCTAACCCTGTTCTTTCTTAATGTACTTTATGAATGAACACTAACAACTGGCATTTATATGCACCACTACCTAATACCGACATTTTGTCTATGTCCATGCCTAGCACAGTCTACAAGTCACTGACCTCATGTTTAAAGAATATAATCCACTGACCCCTCAAACTGAAGGTGACTGCCCTGCTCCACCATCTCCTACTGCAGGTCATTGTTTACTGGATCCATTCGAGAAGAGATGGCCACTCACTCAACTCTCCCAGCACACTATTGCCTACTGGATACAGGCAGTGCTCCAGTTCTTTGATGTTCCTTGACAGTACATGGAAATTTCATGCATGAAATATTACTTTAGAAAAATTATGTTCAGCACAAATTATTTACACGACATTTTAACCTTGTGCCATCACTTAATGTGCACTTGAAGTTCAGTCTTTAAACACAGACAGGATTTACTAAATGCTCAACTTTATTAGTTAATGGTCTGAAATCTGTGGTCAGGATTACACCTTCAACATGTGGTGATAAAAACCCTTTTTCCAAAAAAAGTAAAGAGGATGTAGTTATTGTCATTGGGATGAAAGCAGAGTAAATCTCGCACAAGCTTCATTGGATCAGGATCAGCAGCAGGAAAGTGGGCATGTTTTTCTCCCTCCCTAGCCTCTACCTCAAAAGGTGTTGAGTCACTGTGACTCTTTCACTACTCCAATCAGGTAATTCAGTACAGACCAGTTCCTAAAGCTGGGATCCTGCAATTCTCAGGCTCAGTTCCACGCTGGATAACTTATTTCAGCTGAAATCATTCCAAAATTCAGTGACGAATGAGCAGCACTCCGAAAGCTTGCGATTTCAAATAAACCTAGTGGACTACAACCTGGTGTTGTGAGCCCTTAACCTTGTCCACCCCAGTCCAACACCTTCACGCCATTTATTTTGTTGGACAGTGCTAGAATACCAAAGCAGGCTTCTTGTCCAGCCCGCCTCCTCAGATCTTCCCAGGTCACCTGGCCTGATGCTGGACTGAAAATAGAGAGCACAGATAACTGCTTTTAAAGGCCAGTTTCACAGAGCCAGAAATTCTCCCACTTCTGTGCATCCAAGTCGGAACAAAAATCAAGACTACACATGTTTGAAAAATAGACAAGAAAAGGGGTAAGAAGAAATAAAGTGATAGCATTAATATAATTATTATTGCAAAAATCATTAAGAATTTATTTGCAATAAATGAATGTCACTGATGAAAGTAGCATCCATTGTCCATCTCCCAGATGCCCTGAAAGGTAGCAGTGAACATACGACTGAATGTCATGCTAGCTCACTGTTACTTCAGTAAGAGGTTAAACATGATCCACGCTGGTGCAGTACTGGCATTGTGATGGCTAAGAACAGCAGTTTCCTTTCTTGAAATGATCTCATCAACCAGCTGAGTTTTTGTGACATTTCAGTAGATTCAGGGTTATGTCGCGTGATGGCAGGTTTTTATTTACAAGATTTGTAAATTAACTTAAATTTGTCAAATCACCTTAATGGGAATTTGAACACCGCCACCCAGGAATGTTTAGTGGGGAAATACAGATGCGCTTATACTCTACTTAACCTCTGCTGCACCCTCCATAAGAACAAAACACAGAGGAGCAGAAGTAGGCCATTCAGCCCATCAAGTTTGCTCCATTGTTCAAAAAGATCATGACTGATCTGACAACCCCTCAACTCAATTTTCTTGCCTTTCCCCCCATAAATCTTGATTCTCTTCCTGGTTAAAACTCCATCTCTCAGTCTTCATCAACCAGTCTCAACAGCTCACTGCATGAAGAATTCCTCAGAGACAAAATTGTTCATCCCTATTATAGCCTCGGGGAGTATTTGACAGGCCACACCTGGAGCAGTTTTACACTATCTAACCAGTGCAGTGTGTTTGATGGGCAGTTAAGAGGGAACTTTACTCGATGTCTAACCTGTGCTGTACACACGCTAAGACTGCTTGATGGTGAAACTGTGTACATACAATGGAAAGTGTTCCCTCTTCCAGTGTGAACACCCTACAATTTATTGAAAGCCACAATAATGTAGAAATAATTGAAGGGAAAGAAATGTTCACTTGAAACAGAACCAACAACAATCCTGGAAGTAGAATTAATTCACAGCAGTTACAAAAATGCTAGTCATCCTCCTGGCAACTTGCGCATCTGCTAAGGCATCATGTTTCATAGCTAAAGCACTGAACTCCACAGATTTATTTTCCTAAATTAAAGGGTCATTAGATGCTCACACTCCGGAAAATTGGAAGAATTAAATACGTTGGCAAAGTTTCAAAACATCTCAATGTGTTTTCACACCACCAAGGAGTAGGGGAGAGGTAAGCAACACAAACTTGATCTCCATGGTCTTGTTTAAGACCTTAGGATGCAACTTTGCTTTTAGAATTCAATGTGACTGACTCCCCAATGGACACAGCTCTGTGGTGCCAAGCTCAACCTATCAACAAAGTCCCAGTTTTGTTCCACAATTCATGTTAAATCAGCTGATCTCACTTGAGATGGCACATGCTGGACAGGACTTTGACAATTGTCTTTGATTCCGTGAGCAGCACCTTCACCTCAGAAACAGACGGAGACCAGAATGCAACCAATCGAGGTGCAACCTGAATGGATGAGGTGTGTTACCTCCAGGCCGAGATCAATATTAATATGGTCCAAGGAATTCTCAAAACATTGCAACCTGAAACCACCCAAAACGCAAGAACTTTTTTTAGAAAGGCAACTGCAATTTAAAATCAGTAACGGTTTCCTGAGCTTGGATGAAAAGCACGCTGTCTGATCGCTCAATCAGTAGCCATTGATTTGTCACTAATTAAAAATTAACTCAGTAGCATCTACACATTTGCTAATCTGAAGTGAAAGAACCCTTCTCCTTTCTCTGTTATTGAATAACTTGAAGCAGCAGACATATATGACTAAATCTTCAAGAAAAGATCCTCTTGTACCTCAGAGAAAGGCTTGCAATTATATAACACCATTTGCAATCTCATGATATCGCAAAATGCATTAGAGCCAATAAAGTATTTATGAACCTTAGTCACCATTGTAGTCTAGGAAATGTTCATAAGTTCATAAGATACAGGAGCAGAATTAGGCCATTTGACCTACCAAGTCTGCTCCGCCCTTTGATCATTGCTGATATGCTCCTTACCCCATTTTCCTGCCTTCTCTTGATATCCCTTCAACCATTATCAATTAACAATCTGTCAAACTCACTGCCCCCAGCATCCACTGCATTTTGGGGTAGCAAATTCCCCAGATTCACAAGCTTTTGGGCGAAGTGGTTTCTCCTTGTTTTAAATTTTCTGCCCCTTATCCTAAGACTCTGACCTTTTCTCCTAGAATGACCAACAAGAGGAAGCATCCTCTATTTTATCCACTCCTTTCATCATCTTGAATACTAGGAGAAAGTGAGGATTGCAGATGCTGGAGATCAGAATCAAAATGTGTGGTGCTGGAAAAGCGCAATAGGTCAGGTAGCATCCGCGGAGCAGGAGAATCAACGTTTCTAGTAAGAGTTTGAAATGTCGATTCTCCTGCTCCTTGAATGCTGCCTGACCGGCTGTGCTGTTCCAGCAACACACTTTTGGACTCATCTTGAATACCTAAATTTGATCTCCCCTCATTCTTCTAAATTCCAGAGTGTCAAGGCCTAGACTGTTCAGTCTCTCTTCATATGACAAACCCCTCATCTCTGGAATCAATCGAGTGAACTTCCTCTGAACTGCTTCCAATGTCATTACATCTTACCTCAAATAAATGCTACCATAAATGTGGCAGCCAACTTTCAAAGATTTTACAGATAGCAATGAGACAATGCTGTTTAGCTTAATGACAGCAGTAAAATGTTTCAAGGCACATTACAGGGGTTTCATCAGACAAAGTAAAACCCCATGCCACATAAGATGATATTAGGTTAAAAGATTGCAGGTTTTAAGGAGCACGATGGAGACAGGCAGAGGTTTGAGGATGGAATTCCAGAATTCATTGCCCAGGTAGCTGAAACAATGGCCACCAATAGTGGGGCAATGAAAATCAGAGTTGCACAACAGGCCAAAATTGGAAGTGTCCTATTATCTCAACAGATTTGTAATTTGGGGGTGATGGGGAAAGTTGAAGCCTTGGAGGGAATTCAAAACAAGAATCAGAATCTTATAAAGGAAGCACTTCTGGTTGTCATTCATTCATTCAGGATCTATTGCTAAATGGACACTGTTGTATAAGAGTACAAGTGTCTGTAATGATTGATGTTGAGGACTGTACTCAGCCATATCAAATATGATGATGTCACATGGATTCAGACAGGTTAAGAAAAAACAGCTTTGGATCTCTGAGGACTCAGACCTTACATCAAGATTTCAATCATTATCTCAACAACAATGTGTATCTACTCACTTGCTACTTATACGCAACTACCATCTTGCAATAACCTACATCTTGTTTATCACAAGAACCTCTTCTTATTAGCCAACCAAGTTTTTTTTCTTTCAGGGCAAGTCCCCACCCTGCAGATTCCTAACGTGAAAGAGGATGGTGGCAGCAAATCTAGCACGTGGATCATGTTGGACTGTGCCGAGGATTTATCTTTGCAACAGACAGTTTCCAGCCTCCTGGTCTCAACAGGGAGTTTAACAATTTTTGACCATAAAGCTCTGCCCTCATTTTGTTTCTTTACATTGCTTTCTGTTCGCTCTTTTAAAAATTTCTTTCACTTTGCATTCAGGGCAGTTGTTCTCCAAAAATGCTCAGCTCAGCTGGACACAGTTTGTGTCTTTATTTTGCCCATTACCAATGTTTAGCTACTCGATCAATGTAACTTAATCCCTCCTGCCCTCCACTCCATCACTAA